>NC_091493.1:10453681-10818310 GCF_947461875.1 Haliaeetus albicilla | reverse complement strand
CTTATGAATTCTTATACATGCTGAAGAGATCAATTTCATCCAAAATCTATATTAAGTCACAGAAACTGATTTTAAAAATGTTAAAAAGGTTTTATGAAAACTTTTTTATTCATTGAATGATCAATCAGGACTTTAAGAAGGCAAACTCCAGACTTACAGAGTCTATTTTAAAATGGGCCAATATGCAAGTTCTATCAAGGGGTTGTGCTTGCACAACTAAGAAGGGGTTCCTAAAAGAAAGAGTTGATGTGTGCGCATGTGCGCGCATGCATCTTGCCTAAATGTATAAATTATCTCTGACCTTTTATCTGGAAGTCTCATTTGGCATGACTCCTTTAAACCGGTTAATTTATCTATTAGCCCGATCATGCCTTTACTAGTTTTTTGCCTCTTTACATCAAATTGAAATCTTATTTATATTACAAACTCTCAGGAGAGAGTTCTTCATGTCACAAAGGCGATACATGATTCGGCATAACTAGCAGAGTGGGCAGAAGAAGTCCAGAACTAGAAAAACTATGCCTGAAATAAGTCAAATCAAGCTAAAAGGCAATGGCAAGGCAGATGAACTTGGTTTCATCCGTTACGATTACACACCAAAATGCAGTCACTGTCAAGTAGGGAATTTCAACCAAATATTTTTTAAAATCTGAAGTGTTCAGCATTGGCCTGTCTTTTCTTGTTAAAAGCTGTGATAACTACCTCTCTTCTTTCTCCTCTGGGATCAAAGCTAGAGTAATGCTGATTTGCTTCTGAAAAATCTCATTTACAGCAGATAAATATTCCCAAAACACCATCTATAATTACAATAATAAGAGATATCTGTATTTCTGTTCTAGCCCTATATGGCTGGGTAAAAACCACAGGGCAGCACAAATGAATCTGAAAAGCTCTGGGTTCTGGCACAGGCACTTGCTGTAGAGGGATACTCCATACAGCAGGAAGAGAAGAATACTGTGGCATTCAAAATTATCTGTATTTTGACCTAGTAGCTATATGCATCCAGTAACTACATGCATCAGATCTTTTATAGCAGCTAGCTCAAGAGCTCTCATAACCTTTCTCCTCCTCACAGTATTTGCTTTTCTTCGCTATGACATAACATAAACTGTACTTTCTCTTTGAAAATCCATGGTTAAATAGAGAAAAATAATTTTTAAAAACTTATTTATTTAAAACAAAAGCAGGCAACACCAGTCCTGCACACACGTTTTAGGACTGAATCCGCTATAAATTATGTTTGTCCAAAACAGAATGCATTTATAAAGGAATAGCTATTTATGGCAGCTTGAAGACACCATGTCTTAGATTATTATGCTTGAATTTACTTAATATTTTCTGTGTCTAAAATTTACCTTTATTAGTGAGCCAGTGGCAAACTGAAGATGGCTATCTACAAACATGCTTTTTATTATATATATATTTGCAAAACACTAGTATAGTACTTGCGCATTTTCATATAACCAGACCAAGGAACTCTTGTCTTCAGCTATTTCAAGTAAGAGTGCTTTACATTAGGAATATGTTTTAAAGGCCAATCAGACCAGTGGAAAAATCCCCACAGATTTTAATGGGCTACAAATTGGCCTTAAACCCTTATAGTATCTAATTATTTGAAGTTATTGATATTCACTCAATTGAATTTGATTGCTTCATATGTTCTTTTAGATTTCCACAGAAATCATATCACGATTACATTAACGATTCAGAAGACTTCCCCCAAGCTATACTAAAGTCAGAAGAAAAGCACAAGAGAAAAACCAACACACAGCCCCCCATACACACAGGCAGCCAAGCTTTCCTAAGCACAGCATAAAGCAACCAGTCATCTTTGTGAATGCAACAGTAAAAGGAAGTGATATTTACAGCAATCAAAAATGGCCCAGTCCTGCCCCATTAATTTAAGTGACGATATAACATGGCAAAGTTATGAACATTTTAACCTTGAACCTTACTTCTGAAATGATCCATTAGGCAACGTTATGAGAAGTTTTATTTCTGAAACAAGTATCTCTATTTTGAAGAACAAAGCTGGATAAGGGCATCAATAAGATATTAAATAAAATTCTTCTTCAAGCTCTGAGACACAGATCCTACTAAAAAACCAACCCAAAAATATAAGTGGAAACCACATAATCAATTTTCTGACAAAAGAACCCAAGGCCAAAACCCATTAATTCCAATTAAAGAACTCATCCAATGAAGTGCACTGTAAATCAAATGCAAAGCACTGCAAGCCCACCTTCAATCAAAGTAATTGAAATATTACCGGCAACTGCATACGTAAGCTGTTTTGCTTTGTACAAGATGTTACCACTGCCATGCAGCTAACTTCAATTTAGCAGACACAGGAGCTAAGAAACCTTGCAGGGCTGATCACCAAACACAGCTGCAAATTTATTTCTGGTTCTCCAGCTTCCAAGCCAGGGTAGTGGCAATGTTAATCAAATAAAAGACCTCTACAGAGATACACTTAAGTACTCAAGAAATCAAGGTCAGAGATTTAAAAACCTAAGAAAGTAGATGTGTGAACAATGTCATAAACACCGAGTAGTCATTGTGGCTAAATTAAAACTCTTTCCTACCAAATATTTGGACATTAATTCAATTGCTCTGAAGAGAAATCCTATATATGAGAAATAAAATATTAAAAATAATAAAAACAAATACTGGGAAAACATTAAAAATTTTTTTTTTAAATTACTCAACAATTGTCAGTAAACATACTGTAAAGTTACAAGGCAATAGTTTATGCTATTTCAATAATTGTTACAAAAACGTATGCATTTGTTTTGCATTAGTGTTTTCCTAAAATTTTAGGGTGGAAAAAAGCATTTTAGAAGTGTAATCAATATTCTGGTTTTTGCAGTCTCATTGAGTGCAAACTCAAAATTGTCTTATTTTCAACCAACATTTCCACCTTGGAAAGCTGGAGCCAAAAGCTCTAAAGAACCTGCTCTTAAGTCCTTCGAGTGCTGAGGCAAGCGGCAAATCTGCAAGATACTTTAAAGGGTGCATTTCCAATAATGCAACATCAACATGATTTAATAACATTAAGAGCTACACAAAGTGACCTTGGCATGCATATAGTTTACTGGGGGAAAGTTGAACCAGCTTAAGTAAACAATTCCAAAAGACACTGTTTCTGATTACGGTATAATCAAAATACAGTAGTTTACTTGTAAAATTTAATTTCCAAGGAGCTAAATTGATCCCTTGAGATTACTTGAAGAACTGGCTCCAGTAATTTTTACAAGCAGAAGGAACCATTACAATCATGTGGTTTAACCTCCCAGTTAAGTAATTTCATATCAGTATTTCCATCTGCAGCCTGTATCTTCCCATCCCCAGGCTGGGCTTCTTTTAAATGTTTCTTTTCAAAAAGTATAATCGTGTCTTTACACTGAAATCGGAACCTATCATAAGACTCAGAAAGCTGTCCACGCTGTAACAATATGCAAAAATTTACAGTATGGATCATACTTCAAAGAATACTTCCCATTCATAAATCCATGGCATTTCATGTGTGCTGTTTGCAAAAGCATGGATGCACAATTTTATACTTACGGTCCCCAAAAATAACTATGTGTGCTTCTTCTTAACTACTACAGGCACTAAAAAGTGCCTTTTACTTTACCACTGTAGTTGAAGACACACTTGTATTATTTCTTGTATTTTAGCATGATCTCACTAAAAATAACATCGCATCTAAGCAAGTGCAAGCCATTTTACTAAAACCTAATTTTTCCTCCTACAAATAGAAGTGGAAGAAGGACTTACAAGGAAGTAGTATGGAGAGATGAATTTCACCCAGTGAAGGGACTGAGCAGTGGGAAGGATGGAAAGTTAAGGCAGAAATGAAAATACGGTATCAACATAACCTTCAACCTCAAGAACGCAGCTGATTACTGAACAAAGTTTTGTCTAATGTATAGGATGACAAAACACTTGGAAAAAAGAAAAAACCAAGCACCTTGCTTTTTGTGTCCTGTTGCATTTCAAGCCTAAGCTTATCGGAGGTATACGTGTAGGGGTGGAAATACTGTGCTTACGTCTGTGTCCTGGTTTCAGCTGGGGCAGACTTAATTTTCTTCCTGGTAGCTGGTACAGTGTGTTTTGGATTTAGTGTGTGAATAGTGTTGATAACACACTGATGTTTTAGTTGTTGCTAACTAGCACTTATCCTAAGTGAAGGATTGTTCAGTTTCCCATGCTCTGCCAGTGAGGTGGTATACAAAAAGCTGGGAGGCAGCATGGCCAGGACAGCTGACCTGAACTAGCCAAAGGGATATTCCGTACCATAGAACGTCATGCTCAGTATATAAACTGGGGGGAGCTGGCTGGGAGGGGTGGATCGCTGCTCAGGCATCGGTCAGCGGGTGGTGAGCAATTGCATTGTGCATCACTTGTCTTTTCTTGGGTTTTACTTCTCTCTCTTTTTGTTATATTCATTAGTATCATTATTATTATCATTATTGTTGTTATTATTATTATTTTATTTTGGTTATTAAACTGTTTTTATCTCAACCCACGAGGGTTTTTTTTTTCCCGACTCTCCTCTCCATCCCACTGGGAGTGGGGGGGAGTAAGCGAGCGGCTGCATGGTGCTTGCCTGCTGGCTGGAGTTAAACCACAACAGTATGTTACTGTCAAACTTGTATTACTCTTCATACGATTGAGGGCTATTTTCATGAAAAGGCTGAGGATTCTCAGTTGCTAGCAATCTCAATAGGAACTACTGAAATTTCATACTGATACATGGAACCCTAAAGGAAAAACTAACAGTGTTGAATGGCACAATAAACTCATCATTTAGTATTAGATCGATTGCACTAGGGAGCACACAAGAAGAATCCCTTCCATCTTTCTCCTGCAATTCCCGCCCCCCCCCCCCCCCCCCCCCCCCGGAAAAAAGAAAGTGCAGTTCCATGAACAGGAGAGAAAAATAAAACCCTCCCTTTTTCAAAACCAGTATCATATTTGTAATGAAGTATTTTTTTAAGCTTTGATTTGCAATGCTAAGCACAGTTGATGAAAACACTTTGTTTCAGTAAGGGTTCTGTCACAATATTATTTGACATTTTATTCAATTGTGCTCAAGGTAACCTCAGTTACACACATATTAAGGACTACCTATAGATATTAGTGTATCTAAGGTCTAGGAAATCTGTATGCATTAATGTGCACAGAGGGAGAACCCCATCATGTAAGAGCTGGAATGTGTATGTAATTATGTGTACTTATCACATGATTGCACAGGATAGAGAACAATCTCTTTCACTCTCTAAATATATGAAAGTAATTCAGCCTACCATATAGGAATAACTGGAATTACATTAATTACCTGTATCCTTTGCCTGAAGTTCTTTTCTGAGAAAGCTGTTTCAATTTATTATGTATTGGGGGGCGTCCCCCCCATACAGAAGTATCTGTCTGCCTTTTAAACCAGAGTGGTACATCACTAAAGCTTTGCTTCAATGAAAAAGATGGAGATAGTTCCAATCAGTTACCAGTCAAGGACTTTACATGAAGAATGGAGCTGCAACAAGTGTTTCACTGCTACCATTTACACTCCCCTTATCAAGAGAAATGAATTATGCAATGTTTCATTCCTGCTTACATACCTGTATTTTGTGAATAGCAATACCCCAGACCCACTCTGCTCTCCAAAGCACACCAGGGGGTGTGCAAGACAATCCACTAGGATGGATGCAGGAAAAAAGTATTTTTGTACCAGTCATAAAATAAAAAATATGTTTAAAATAGTGTTTATTTCATCTTTATCTCATACTTTTTAAAATTTTTTTTGTGCACATTTTAGAATGCAATATATTAATACAGTAGCACATGTATGTAATTTATAAGTAAATAAATACGCATATATTGGGGGTACATGCTCAAAAATTTTTTACTGGTAGGTATGTGCGATCAAAAAAGTTTGGAGACCACTGCCCTAGACAGCTTTAAATACTTAAACATCAATTATATAAGATAAGAAGAAAAAACCTTAGCAAATTTAAAATGGGAAATTCTTGTATCCAATATAAAATATAAACCCTTACTAGAAAGTCCTGCAGCCATTGAAAATATTATAAGTGAGAACTAAATACTATTCAGGATATTGAAGTTTCAGTTCACGAAATTTAGACTTTATATAAATCAAAAGCAGAATAATACAGATGAGGAACTCCTCCCAGAGAGATGAAAGGCAGACAAATTAACCAGCTTTCTAAACAGTACAAAAGGAAACATCATCGCTGTCCAGATCTTGTACTTCCCAATAGGAAGACATATCACAACCTTACACAAGTTAGGTACAGCAACCTCAGTTCTGCTTTTCTGGTGTCTAGTGTATGTTTCTTCCACTTCATCACATGAATTTCATCCTTCTGTATTAAAACTGCCTTCCTTTTCTCTGTTTATACAGGATGTAATTTAGAGGTTTTGAATTCCCTTGGTGTCAAAGTAGGAGAAAAACAATACATTCAATAATTCAACCTCACAGGCAATTTCTTATTTAGTCATGTATCATTGGTACGAGCTGTCGTCATCTCAAAGTTATTTAAGATCATTGTACTATTCAATACTCTTATGTTTAATTAGAACTTCATCTCTAGATAAATAGTGACTTTTAAGATTTGTATAAACAAAAAATTGAGCAATGTAATTTTGTTGGTAATCTAGATGCAAAAACTATCTTTCCATCTTAGACACACACATATACCCACATCTCTATTCTCTGTGCTTTTTATTTTGTACTTTTGTTTATTGTGGTAAGTAGATTGGAGCATTATAAACATGCTTTAAGAAAAAGTTTTGGTGATTTAGGAGTCTTAAAGTACATTGGATTGATACTTGACTTGGATGAAATGATAAGATGCTAACTCCAAGTACTCAACACCAAGGAATAGCAGGGTAAAATGTTTTACCCTGAGGATCTAAAACAAAAGACATCCCACACCATGGTACAACTAAGTTCTGGACTAAATTACTATATTTACTAAGCTAACAAAAAATATTCAGATTGGATACTGTTTTAATCAGTACAGCAAAGTAATTATGCCAGGTATGTTAAGAATAGCATCCTTTTAAAGTTGTCTATTTAAATATTATTTCATCATGTACCACACACAAATGCTGATTTTAAATTTTTCAGAAAATTATACTCTAAGTATTCCATCCAAGGCTAATTAGAACTTGTACTTAAGGTAGGCATAACAGAATCAATTTTGTCAGATCAGTGTCTGTAAACTCAGAAAACCTAGAACCACTTTTCAGAGGAGCAATGCATCTTGCAGTCCAAACCAAGTTATCTCAAAGTTGCTAGATAATTTATTCCCCAGAGAATACTCATTAGTGTTGCAAAATTGATGTTGTTTATGTAGAGACAATTGCATTACTGGTAAATTAGGTTTCAATTCTCCTGCATAAATGTACTATACAGTTTGCCCATTTCCTTTCATATATTATACATTCCATGAAAGACATATATATCTTAACTAGGGGGGATTTTCCCCTCATTTCCAATTACTTGAAATTACTTTAAAGGTTTGTTTGATAAAGAAATTCAGTCCTAGTGGAATACTGGCAGTTTCAGACCAGAGCATCCACTAATATATGTGCCAGAAGATCCACCAGGCTTATGCCATTAGACATACTACCTTCAATTATGAATTCAGCCTCAACTGTTTTGATGGGAGCTATTACAGATGCATAGTCTCTCCAGTTTAACTACAGTATTTTTTTGAAAAAGGAAAACAGCAGTTACTGTAACTTGACACAACAGCTAAGAATGGATCTGTAGCAAAGACACAGAAAAAGCAAAGTAGGTCCTTGACAAACCTGTCTCCTTTTCAGTCATCCAGAACACTGACTCAAGATTGCAGAAGTATTTTTCCTCATACTTTGCTTTTACATATAATCAAACTAGGTAGTTTCCTAAATTACCAAATTCTACAGTGCTAAGACACAGGTCTGATAACATGGTCAGTGGGGGGGGGGGAGAAAAACCTCCACAGCACCAAGTCTTCTGTGACAGTGGACAGTAGCTGTTTCAGCATCTTACAAAAAATAAATTCAAGAAAGCATAGTTCAATCTTATCTTTAAAAAGTTCAAGAGGAATATGTTTTCTATGAAAGTTCCATGTTAAACCACAAACTATTCACAAAGAAGATTAATTACAAGCATTGTCATAAGAAACTACTTTAAACTGTGCAACCAACATCATAACTGTAGAGATGATTTCAGAAGAGTCAATGCAATTCATGCTCTACCTTCAACCAGCATGCAACTTCCATGGAAAATTTATCAGTAAGAAGAATAAAATGGCAAATTTAATTATTTCTTTCTTTTGTGATGGGATATTTTTGCATAAAACTGCCCAATCTATTTCCATCTTTCATCCATAAAGAAAAATTGAGCTCTTTAAATTAACTTGATATTTCGAACAGAAGCAGTATTTCATGGTATTTAGTATGATCTAATGTTTGGCCACTGAACAGCTGTCATTCTATCTACTAGAATTCATAAATATTAAAGCTCTCAAAGTTAAACTACAAATTCCATTTTATTACCTACATTTGAAATGGACTATGTTATTAATGACCTAAGAATCATAATAGGCCCATCCTTGCCAAGCATGAAAGGGAAGAATTCAATTAAATTATTGAGTATTTCATTATACACAGGTGACTTTCAGTCTGTAGCATGAGGAACAATCAAAATAGTCAGTGTCACAAAATACTATTAAACTAAGTGCTTCAGTGTCAAAAGAGGAATGCTCACTTTTTTTTTCTTTTTATTCCTTCCTTTGGCAAGACCAACAGGCAGAAGAGGTAAAGCATGGATGACTTGTGTTAATACTAACACATACAATGGCCTGCCTTCCAATCAGTTGCAGCACATGCACCAGCATTCAAACAACTTGCCATCATCACTGTACTAACAATGCCAAGCACTGCTTCACCAGAAAATGCTTAATGGGGGGGGGGAGAATAGGAGAGGGGAAAAAAGAAGAAGGGGGAGCCGGGGGGGAAGTAAATTCTTAATATCTTGCACTGACTGTCTGTTATTTTGTCAAACAGATTTGTACCTTGGGGGAAGTAGGGGTGGAAGTCACATATGCTAGTTAGTACCACATAAAAACCTAAAGCAGGGAGAATACTGGGAGGGAAGAGGGAACATGACAACATTTAAATGGAGAAACTGTAATTATTTTATAGTGTATAAAAAGATATTAATGCTTAAGTCTGCATAAAGTGAATTGATAAATGACTGCTGCGTAAAATTGAAAACACAAGAAAGAAACAGCTTACACAGTTGTGTTTCTAACTTAAGGCACAAATTTTATTTTGTCAGTCTCAAAGATTTGAGGGGAGGGGTGGAAGCCTTTTGTATGAATGTAGAAAGGGCATGTGTAGTGGAACTGAGGAACACCACATTTGCTAAAGAAAAAAATCCCTCAAATGCCAGCGTCCGCTCAGTAATTTTGCTTCGTTAGGGAACCATGGCAGATTATTATTTTGTACCCGAAGAACAAAGTCATTCATTCAGTCATATAGCAGATGAATTATGCTGAGGAAAGAACTAAGTCTGGAAAAAGCTGCAGACCATAATACTGTGGGGAGAAAGAGTTGCTGTGTGGAACAATCTGTTATGCCCATCCCTAAGCAGACAGCAAAGCAGCAGCCTCCAAAGCCTTTACATCAAAAACATTGTTATAAAGAGGAAAAAAAAAGTCACAAACATTTTAACTTCAGTCATTGCCTACTGCCTTTTGAGTATATCCAGCTTCACAAAAGGCTTTTTTGTAAAAGCTGAAAATACACACTGCAATGGACCAAACCTTGTCATCTTTACAAGGCTGAAACAATAGCTGAAAACTCGACATTTTATTCTCTGTCCTTGCTACTAAAGAACTAACTTTTCAGGGCGATAAAATACAGGGTTGACAGGAGGAAAAGAAATAGGATACTATCCATCCTCCTCCTCCTCCTCATTTTAGATTTCAACTGAGTCAGGTTATACACAGTAGCATGATACAAAACTGTAAATTCTTGTAGTACTCCCTCCACCACTCACTCTTTTCAATCTCCTTTTGTTTTTATTCTGCCAGTCCCCCTCTCACTGAGACATTCCCTCTTATTTTATCCACTGCCTGTCACACCTCATATTCTACTTCACTAATCTGCTCATTATCAAATGCAAAATACACAGGGAGGGGAAATTGTGGTCTGACAAATGGTTAAGTAGAAATAGGACTGAAAAAGGAAACTGTAACTATATAAAAATCACACAAATTGGCAAACACTGAGGAAGAGCCACTTTTAATCCTCAAGAACCAGAGGACATCAGCTTCCTTTCTTTTCTCCAGTTTGGCAACAATATTCTTGCACTTAAATGAATAAAAATGGCTTTCTACCCTATGTGACTAAAAGCTGAGCATTACCTCATCCATAATGCAAGAGGAAGGCCTTAAGATTGTCTGCTGTATTACCCTTTTTAAATAACATTGTTGGAACATACTCTGAGTGATAGGACTAGGAAGCCATGTCAGAAAACAAAGGAGGATGACTGGAATAGCATAGAAAATCCTGAATAGTTAATACTTTATACTACTGGTCATTCTTTAAGTCTATGGCAGGAAACTATTTACCTAATAATTTGCCAAGGCTTTTTTATTTAGTAGTAGTTCACAATATTATGCCCCGAGTTAACCACTAGTATTACACTACAGTGACTTTACATTGCTGTGCACTGTTCATAGAAGAGAATATGAATTTACTGCACTGATTTAACAGCATTTTATTCTATAGTTGGTAAGAATTTAACTGCTTGATTTATAACATGCTTTAAGTTACAACAAAACCTGGTACCTTAAAGTCCTTTAAAAAAAACATAAAATTCAGCTAGAAGTGTGTAGCTGGTGCAGTCAAACAGAACTCTTTCCAGAACTTTACTGTCCTCTTTCACTGCTCTGAACACAGATCTTTTTTAATGCATGGATGGTACTTTCCATTTATTTGTTCTTATGAACTAATGGTGGAAAAAATATGCTGAATTGTATGGTACATTAATGTCCACTCACAATTCTCTTCTGTAACCCACTGCACTGTTGGAATAAACACCAAGACAGTGACCCTGGTTTCTCTTCTGAAATACACAGTATAGAGAAACGTGTGCTAGCCCTTGAAGACAGCAAGCACCAAAACCATTATTAGTACATCAGCATGCCTGACAATTTATTCTGGGAAGTTCCAGTCTAATATAGCTCATGACAGGGCATACCCAAGTGTGCTGGATCACAGGTAACAGTATTTTTATATTTCATCTCAGTTTTCAGAGCATATACACTACATATGTTAACTGTGAGGAATAAGAAAAACCTCTAGATCAATAATCTGTCCAAGCTGCAGCCTAATAAACTTGAGGTTGATCCACACAGACTTGTATGGAAGCGTCCAGAAGATAACAAACTCATTTCTAATCTACAAGTCCATGTGAACCATAATATTTTGCAGCAGGAAATATCTCCATCTTTGTCCCCCATTTAAAATTGAAATAAGCATATTTAAAAAATAAAAGATGTGAAGAAAAATTTCTAATCAAATCTGTCTGTAAACTGCCATTGAGCAAAAAAGAATAAGCATTTGTTTAGAAATCAGAGTATCTTTAATTAAATTCTTATTGTGGTCTTGAAACCTTTTTAGGCTAACTTGTAGCAAAAAGGACAGCTTTATTTTAACATGCAGCTCTACAACTGCCTTAAAATGATAAGAGACTGGATACTGAAGAATCACGTCCTATTGATCTGACTTAATGTGCAGATCACCACTGCTGACACAAAGGAGACAACAGTAACATGGCTAGGGAAACACTGACCTTTAATTTAAATACATATAGAACACTTGGAAGCACAACTAAAATATACCATTTGCAGACAAATGGCTTATGAGGAGGTAGGGAACTGTATCAGCCTACTTATGCCACAACAAGAGCGTGCCTGTGCATGTGCATGCATGAAGAAAAGAATAATTTGGAATATTAAGCGTATCTTCCTGTGCACAGGATCCTTTCTTACGTAGTTGCATAGTTTTCTTGTCCCTTAGAGGTAAACAGAAAAGACAGAAAGCAAACTACTGAAATTAGTGACAGGAACATGAAAGAAACAGGAGTTTCTCCTGTAAACGACAACAATAATATTTTCATTGAAGGGTTATCAGCTTCATTTACTCTGGAGTGCCATACCTGTTGAAGTTAATGTCTGGATAACTAGAATATTCAGACTTCATCTTTGCATTGCGACGTGGAAAAGTACAGAAGAAAGCATTGGCTAGAAAACTAGCAATCTGTTCCTGTGACATTGTGATGGAGTGATTCATCTTTTGTTTCAGTAGAGGTATTGGCTACCAACAAAGAGGTGAGGGGGAGGGAGGGGCAGGACAGAAGGGAGGGGAGGAGAGAGAAAAATAATTAGCTTACCCATTTTAGAAGAAAAAACAGGAGCACAAATTACATTTGTTAAATTAGAGCAAGAGTAATTTAGGCCATTGGTGAACCCTTTAATCAGCAGCACCATTAAAGTCAAGAACCGTTTATTCAAGACAATTAGGAAAAAGCTTGCTTGACAAACTGCAGATTTCTAATCAATAATAAAAAGAAAGACCAAGAAAACACTGCTTGTCAAACAAAACCATGGGTAATGGGGGGGGAGGGGGAAAGTAGATGGGATGCTGTAAATCCTGGGCAATCTTAAAAACTGAAGTAAAAGCCCACTTCTGACAGCTGCATAGTTAAGAACCCTTAAGGAATGCTTTCAGCTACAATAACCATGCTTTACACTTTACAAAGAAACATGGAAGGCATGCCACAGATCATCAGTCTATGACTTGCTCTGAATTTTTTTCAATCCTACTTGAAAAAATAACACTGATAATATTTGCAGGAAGTGCATGATTATCCATTCTTTTATAATCACAATGAACAAGAAGCTCAGCATCACTTTGGTCTTCAGTCTGGAGTTTTATTTGACTTTAGTCAGGGTTTCTTTAATCTAAAAAGAAACTAAGGGGCAGGGGGAACAACAAAAAAAAAACCCACGTGAAGTGTTATACATCTTCCATTTTATCAGACTTTAGCTTCCTGATTTGGAATTTTTGCTCACCACATTAATCTCTTCTTCGAATACTCTCAGCCATCATCATTAGCATAGCTCCAGGACAGCTGAGCAGCTACATTTTAATCTTTCTAGTTGTGAATACAGAAATTGCTACTAATTCAGACTGTTGAATACACAGCCCTGTTTACTCCACAAAACCAGTTTTACTTGATTCTTATAACTACTACATTCATGTTCACTGAATCTCATTCTGTCTTCCAGCTATTTAATTAACAAGCTACATTATAATGTCCGAAGTCACACAGCTAGAGGGGGGAAAAAAGCCTGACAAGCTCTCTCTAATAAGTTCTACAAGCCTATAAAAATACGATATTTTTGACAGTATGTTATACTGGAATAAATTTAGCTTTATGTCTAACCAAAAAAATTAGTCTGACAAAGTTCTTCACAATTTACATTGCCTAACAGTACATCATCTTTATAAAAGGCATTACTATATGAACTTGCAAGTCTTGTGCTTGACTTTGTGCTTAGAAACTTCACAGCATTCTCAAAAACTTCCCCCATCAAGTGACTAGTAAAAACATTTTTAGGAAATAGTCATACTGTTTGAAATTATCTCTACTGTAGAACCCCGGCAGCCTAACAAAGTAGGGAGAGATTTTCTCTGGTCCTGTCCAATAAAATCAATTTCGAAAATTGTAACAAAGGAGGTTACAAATTAGTTATAACCCTGCTAATGTGTTACCTATCATACACTCTTGCTTGATCAGTCCTATTCACTTTCATCAGCTTTACTACCTACAAAACCGATTCCCATAACAATGAATTAGTTAATGTTTGTATGTCTGCAAGTATTGTGATGCTTTAACTAGAATAAAACGTTTCCAAGTAAACAAAGGCTTTATGAAAATACTACTTGTAGGATTAAAAAAATTCTAAAATAAAAAATCACACTTTAAGATTATTCAAGTAGTTCAGTTTGTAAGTGTGATTTTCAAACTTGAAATGTTTCATAGTATTTTCATTTTAAAAAAGCAAGAAGCAACTCCAGTATATAGAAAGGAAAACATTACTGAAGTTCAGGCTAAAAGTATGACAGCAAGATATATTTTTTTTTTTTTACATTCCACTATATCATTATAGAAGTGCATTGTCCGTTCTGCTCCCTAGGCCTCAGCTACGTTCAACACAAAACCTATAGCTTTTATTATAACACGATCCTGATGTTTTGACTTTAGCCATTAGTTACAGTTTGCAGAAAAGTGGTCTGCCACAGAGCACTTAGCTAGCTCTATTTACTTACCTGGGTGCAGATACTAGGGAGACAGAGTGCCAGCTTGACCATATCAGGAAGAATGGACTGGAACAAATGTTGAGCCTCTGCATCTTCAAGAACCTGTTAAAAAGAAAGGGGGGGGGGGGAGGGGAAGCTTTTTACCTCAGAAAAAAATGATTGTACAAAAAGTTTGTGAAAACAGGACCCATTCGAAAGAAATAAGAGAAAAAAATAGGTCCTTTTAGCTTCATGCAAATCTGTAGCATTTTTCGTGGTAGTACCTTCACTGCATTTTACCTTGCAATAATCCACTAACTGAAATACAGAAACAACTCTCAAAAGTTGCAGTTGAGAAAACATGTCACCAAACACCCTATAAACAAACCTTGAATAAGTTATCATTTGACTCTTTCCAAAGCCATGAACCAAATTCTCAACTGATAGAAATCACCACCTAATCACAGAAGTACTCGAACAATTTACTTAACTTCTATATTCAGGTCATAGTCCAAGACAAGTGCCTGTGACATTCTCCTGTTAAGGACATATGAAACACACTGCTGGGTCAGATCAGTGGTCCTCAGCAGCAGCAACAGGAAATGCTATCTAAGAGGAGCATGCAAGCCTGGGCACTTTCTGCTGTCCATCCCCACCATGTTCCCTAAAGAACTATAGCTGTTGGATTACATCCGTTAAAGGGTGCACCCTGCCTGGTCCACATGCTGAAGTTGCAAACTTTTCAGTCTCTTCCTTTAAGACAGCTGGTCCTATGACTATTTTAGCTGCCCCTCTCTACCTGCTCTAACATTCTTCCAGAGAAGGAGACACCAGAATTGACAACATTAAAAAACAAGTGGGGACACCAATGTTTCACAAGGCTTCTCAAAGTTTTTATACTCAATCACTCACATCAATCCATTCTTGTCCTATTCCCAACTCCCTTCCTAACGCTGTCTGGCCCACTGTTGACATGTTTGGCTGCCAAAGTGTATCAAGCCAATGTATTCAGAGAAAGTCCAGGATCTCTCTTCTAAGTTGCAACTGCCAGTTCTGAGCATAACATCATGTACCCAGGATTTAGACGAACCCACCCACACCCTACACTCCCATTCACGTATCATACACCTATTTTTAAAAGGTGCAAAAGGTTCTTTACCACGGACAATGCTCTTCTAAGAAAAGCTAGGATAGGCACATGAATGCGAGGTTGTGAAAAGAAAAGCAACATAAAGCAGTGCAGTTGCAATATGCAAAGTGGCACAAAAGCATGCCATATCCTCAAAAGTCTCATATTCTGCCATATGAACCAGCTGAAGTAAGATCAAGGAGAGGAAAGCATTCTCCATCTTCCTGTGCAGTGGTGCAGTTTTTCCCCTGATCTAGGGATCCAGGCACTAGATGTGACTGGCTGTTAGATTTGCATGCTGCGTTTAAGTCAAAAAACAGAGAGAACACACAGCTTGCACTACAGCTGGGGAACAGAAGATGAAGGTCACAGTTCAGCCTTCTGCCTCCCTCTTTCCCCTACATCCAAGGAATCTGTATTTGAGACAACTACCTTCTACCAGTTTCTAGATTAAAATCATTAAAGTTCTGAAACTGTGGCTTTAAAGCTATAGAATATTATTTTTCAAGTAAAACTGTTAGAAAATAATTGGATTTACTACCAATTTCACACAAAAACAATAGCAGACAGAATGGATGAAACGGCATCAAGGTATTATCAATTTTAGTCTCTGCAACGCTTAAGACTAATTGTGAAATCACAGGAAGTGATCTTTTTAGTCATACAATCAAAGCTTTGTAATTCACACTTCAACGGAAAGTTTCACACAGCCTTCAGAATGTAAAAAAGATACTGGCAATTTTCTTGAGGAAAATATGGTGCCTCTGATTCAAAGCATACTGTTCCCCATAAACGCCAAGCTGAAAATATTGTTTGAAGGCTAACAACTTCTGTTCTTCCAAGATCATTAAAATAACTATAGAGGTATCTCTGTTCTATTCCCCCCCGTTCTGAGCGATATAAAGGGACAAGAGTACTCAGGAGGTTAAAAAACAAAACACAAACAAATGCTCACAGGACAAACAACTTATGGCAGGGAAGGGGGGAAAACAAAACAATCCCAACACCTACACAGTTACTTTCCATGCATTATGTATGCTGCTCATGGAGACATACAATCAAGGCTCTAGTTTAGAATTTTAAATTGAAACAAGAGCTTACAAAGAACAGCAAGCCTAGAAAACATGAAAATCATTTGATATAATAGAGGAGGAATCCAAGTAATATACAAATTATTACTGAAAGTCAACTTTTTTTTTTAAGGTTAAGAAATGAACAAGATGCATCTCTCTCTCCTGTTGTTAGCTGCATATGCACCTACATATTTACACAGTATAAGTCAGATACTGAAAATTATGACCTAACCTTTATGATCATCTGCTCTATCACGAAACTTTCCTCTGTTCTTAGGCACAATGTTTTTAAGTGACATAAAGTAACAAAATAAGCACTTAAAGGCTGGAATTTCAGACCTCAATATGTAAAATGAATATGTAAGTTAAATCTACTCAAAAGATGACATTTAACCTCAGATGTCTACCAGGCTGTCAAATTCTGATATTCTCTCCCCTTCGGGTAACACTTCTTCTCTTTTAAAGTTGACATATAAATAGTGGCTGCTATGCTTTGCTGACTGCCACAGACTATACAGTATCACTTATCTGGTGACACATTATGGCACTGGACTTTGTCATAGCTGTCAAGACTTCAACCTTTTCTTTATGCTCCTTTGAAAACAACATAATAATAGTATGAGACAATTTTTTCCCAAAAAACAAAGCAGGGCCAGCAATTGTACAACTCAGCTTCAATACAAAATGCGTAACTACAGAGTTCACTTCTTAAACTGAAATTCTACTTTTCCTTCTCTTTACCTTCCTAATGTTGCACCAGAACATGCTCTCCTCTCTACATTATTCTTATGCATGACTTTTACCAGGCCTCCACTAATGAAAACCTCAAAATTTGAAGCTGTTAATGACCAGAAGTGTTCTCATTGGACTTCAGACAGATTATTCTTACATGTAAATGACAAATAAGATGGGTTTTTTTGTGAAAAGTGTTGGGTGCCATGAAAGCCTTACATTTTCAAAAGTCACTTAAAGAACACCACAACTTTAAAAAGATGATCATTGTGAGTGCTAAGTTCATAGACCTTGCCAAGAAACTCCTAACTCTGCGTCATTCTCTAATCAAACCACCAAGTAGCCTAAGCATCCTTGTTTTGAGTACTCCCCTATTTAAGCAAAGGTCTCCTAAATATTGCAGGGAAGCACATCAATAGTTTTCACACTCAAACATAGCTTGTTTATTCCCAGAAATACCAGAAGTTCACAAAATAGTTGCTGCAGTAAGTAATCCAAGAACTCTGTTGTTCAACTGCAGGTGCTGTTGCTGTTTTTTTAGAAAACAAACAAAAAAACCCCAACCAAACCCCTTTCTCCCTAATAAACTTTCTCCCTAAAAATAAATCCTTGGCCAACTACTCAGTCCTCTGCTTCCCATTTATATCTTGAGGCTATAACCCATTATTGAACAGCGGCAGTAAGCCAGAAATACGTACCCTTCCTTGCTTTAAGTTTTTTTTAAAAACTAAGTAACTTGAGTCATGGCTACATCCATGTAACTGTAACTTCCCCTTTCTGCCCATGGGCTTTTCCTGTACCAGTAACATTCCTATGAGTTTTTTATGAAACCGCCTGCAAACCCCTGGCTGCTTGGCCCTCATCCTCTTTTGACAACTAAACCAGCACGCCACCACAGCTGCAGCTTTGTAGACCAACCACTGTCACTGCATATTCTCAGCTATGCTCAGTGCAACAGAGCCTGGTTTTATCTGTGACAGTCTTTTCAGACTTTGAAAGCAGCAAAAAAGAACACTCAATCATGGAACGTAAAAGGATTCCAGGACGTGGAGTACTGACACCACAGCTACATCTGACAGATATCCCATGATGAAAATGCCAAATTGGAAGAACCTAGCAACAGCACACAGAATACCTGGTCACAGAATGGAATGAAGATTTATTTAGAAGGAAAGTCTCTTCAGGAAGCAGTGACTTGTACTGATGTAAAATCCAGCACATTTAGAGCCACATTACATATGCTACTTATTTGTTGCTACTGAAAGAGGGATGTGTCGTTCTAATTCCCCAAACACAGGCACCCATCATTTTACCAGTTCCCATGTTCATCTGATAATTTCCCGAGATCCTTCAGCTCGCTAATGCTACAAGAAAATAACCTGGGAGGGGGGGAGGTATTCTTCCGCTGCATTAGTGAGTCAAACAAGCCTACCAAAAAGTCATGCATTATTAGATGTTGTGCAGGGCGCGTGGTAGCTGAAACAGAACTAGTCATACCCCTTGTCAACAGTTGCAACTCTTCTCACTGAAAAAGCAGTAATACTCTAGTTAGTATGAAGCTGTTACAACAAGCACCTCACTTTGAAGTAAATCTCCTAGTACAGGAATATCTATATGGATTCAGTAATGTGCTTTTAACTGTGTACAACCTTTTTCAAGGCTACAACTATGCAAAGATTAAGAGAAATGATTGGATTTCCCTGGTTTAAAAAATAACATTTCTTTTATAACTTAAGGAATTCTAAAATATTAAATGGTTGTCAACAATTTTTGGTAAAGGAAAATACATTAAGTGTAGCAATTTTGTTTTTAAACAATTGATCAGTTTCCCTTTTCCTTATTATGCACGTATGTCCTTTGCAGCTTCCGTCAGGATTTGAAATAAAAACAAAAATATCTTGTTGACTTCATTCATAGTCCTCCAATCATGCAAAAAATTATTTAGGAATGAAATAAAAGCAGGGGCTATACCCCATGGGAAAAGTATATGCAATCAGAGTTGCTTTTTGCCAAGAAATCACTTGGCGATTTCATCAGTATTTGCACTGGAGTGACTGATTAAATGAACATGACTTAGGGCTCCAATTCATAAGATGCAAATGGTTCAGTGAGCCATAGCAGAGGTAAGAGCTCTTGGCCAAACTTGCATTGCAATTTTGTAAAATGAACATTTATACTGCAGCAAAGAGGCCTGACTAAACGCCACCATAAGTAATAGCCTCTTGTCACTATAAACCAGTCCTCCAAAACGTAATGAACGAGCATGCCTGACAGTCCTAATAAGAAGGATCTGAGGTAGCACGGGGTGACAGTGATGGTAGAGAGTTTAAATCTAAATCTGACAGCTCATCAAACCAAACAAACTGCACATACAGAACACAAATTTGGACAGCTCTATCTATCACATGGGAAGGTAGAGTCATCACACCAACAGGCAACCAGCATGCTAAGACAGCAATGGCTTAATGCTTTCCATTTGTTTGGTTTTATTTCCCTATATTAACTTTTGTGGCAGGACAAGGACCAACTGAACCACATTCTTAAGGATGAAGGGGAAAACAAGAGTGCTTCCTTCAGATTTTGTGTCTTTTATTTCCTAATTCTAATGGATTTTGAGTTCTTTTTCCTTCCCAGCTGCCCTAACACCTCAGGCACTTTCTTAGAATTACTTTGTTTCAGTTTGTAAGTGCTCTGTACCATTAGTTACTATACTGAACTGTCTTTCTAGTAACAGCTTTCCTAATTATTTTAAGGTAAGATATCATATGGTTAGAAGTGGTAATAGCCTCCTAACTAATTAGGCAAACTGCATAACTTCTATGTACTCTATTCACAGTAAGTTCATTTTCCTAATCTCAGGAATAATTTTTTTTCTTTTTCCTTCTTCACTATCTTCAATTTGTCTCAAATAAAAAAATATCTCTGTATATTTTTACAGGGCATTAAGACCCACATGATGACTACTTCCAAGCTGAAAAACCTGGTTGCAAATAGAAGCGTATCAAATAAGGGTATATATAGCCCACCTAGACATAACATCATTATTAAACCTCCTTCAAGTCTGCAATTCAAAGAAAATAACAAAGATAGATAGCAAACAAAGAAATACTAGTCACATTCCCACAAAGAGAAAGATTTGCTCAGTGCCACGTGCGAGGAACATGTAGGTGGAACATGCCATGAAGTTTAAGACAACTTGGAATGGTCTCCTGAAAAAAATTTGATCAACATTTATAGCTTTGCAGTTTTGGTGAGGATAACATGGAAGGCAAAAAACCAGAAAAAAAAAAATATTTGGGGAACAAGGACAACAGGAACTTGTGTTTGAAGGCTTAATTTCTTTTTAAGACTGTTAACAGTCTTGTTCTACTCATAAGCATTTAAAACGCTACTTATTTTCATTCAATGCATAGACTGTACCTCCCTTCCAAAGGCTTCCATTTTACTGTCAAATGAGACTGAAGAGTTCAGCTGTGCTCTTGCACTGTTCTACAAGATATTGGTTCTTGTGCACTTTGGGATAATGTTAGCAATTTCAATTTGCCACTTTTTTTTAAAGTGTATTCCACAGAAGAACCTCCCAGGCATCCTGAAGCATCTCCCTTACCGTTCCCCTCAAGCTAAGACTTTCCATTGAGATGACACTTATACAAAAACTTGAATGTACTTCAGCAATCACAACATGTAGCTGCTCCTTTACTGCACTAAGCAATATTGTCTTCATTTTCTTTTCCTTCCAGAGCAGCCTGTACTTATTTACTTGTTCTCCTGTCTCATACAGGAGTCACATGCTTTTTGTATGCTGTTTGTGTAATACTTAAACATGGTGGAGTCTAGATCCATGACTAGAACTCCTCGGTGCCAGTAAAACAACCAAGCCACTGTCTATGATGTTTAAGTCTTTTACCTGAAAGTAAACCAACCTCAGACTGCCAACCTGTACTTGCTTTCTTCCCCTAGCCCTTGTCATAAACGCTTTTAAATATTACAGAATCATAAAAGCAGACTCTCTTGATCTGTTATTTGGGACAGCTGGGGAAAAAAACAAACCAAAACAAACAAAAAAGCCTAAACAAGTTCTTATCAGGTAACTTTGAAAACTAATATACTAACTTAATACGCCCCCAAAAAACCAGAACAAGCTTCACTAAATCATACTCTCTACAAAGCCTACAAAGCCTTTTCTTCTGGACAGGGAGTAGATGAGTTCTACTTAAACATATTGCGCCAAACTACCAGCATATCCGATACCTAGACAGAGACACTATGCTGCAGGCTGCTGACTTGTATGCCTATGTAAAACAGATTCTTTGTCATAATGTAAAATATTATACTTATAAACAAGATTGAAACCAAGAAGCAAAGTGGGGGTTGGGGGGGGGTGGGGGTGGATTTTAGTTCCCATTTTACTGAGTCAATGAACTTCCAAAACAGGAAGGAAACAATAAACTGTCATCTGCCTCCTTTTGTTCCCTTACAAAACTAATTCAGCAAGAAACACACTTAGCTGTCAAATCCATCCCATTTCTTGAGCGCTTGTCTGATTAGAAACCAGAGGAAGGACAAAGTAATCTTTGGAGGGAAGAGGGGAAAAAACCCATGATGCTGGATTATGCAGAGAAGAATCTTATTTGAGAGGAATGCTTCTGACATTTATCAAAACCACAAACTGACACTTCAAAAGGAAAAAGGAAGACAGCTTACAAGGCAGAGGTTAATTCATTTTTGTTTAATTCCCCCCGCCAAAGGCTCCTTCACGTCTTCTGCCAATCCAACCCTGGGATGATCTCTCAGGTGTAGCATCCCTAACAATGGCAGCTTTGTTCTCAAAGCTTTTCACCATTCTAAATAAAATTTGAGAGAAAAATGTATATTCATATTTCCATCTCCTCTTAATGGTTTCAGAAGCCCAGTTTATACTTCTAAGGTACTGGAAATCTAACCTCAAACATTTTCATTACCAACAAGTGAAACCTCAGTCCTGATTCTCTACAGGCCACCAATAGATTCCACCTGCACATTTTTGCAGAACAATTCTACCATGAGTAGAAGCATCACAAATATTTCCAAAGCAGTGGCAGAGTCCCGGGAAGAAAAGTCCAATACTGCTTTCTAAACGCTTTTGAGTTATTCTTTGGAAGTACGAAGTAGTGGAAAGGACAATGACCTCGTTTCTACAGCAGTGCTGTAACATGAAGGAAAAAAAAAAAGTATCTTTCATCTGACTGACATAAGCTAACGTGAAAACAATCCATTTCCAGGTTCATTCAAAACTTTTATCTTTCTAAACACAGTACTTGGGGGGGGGGGGGGGGGAAGAAATGTTTAATACTGCTATGATTTTAAAAACATCTGCTACAAACCAGTGTGGAAGCATTCAAAAGCCATCAGATATTTAACTACAACTTTTTTCAACCACTTTTGTAACTGATAACCTTGGCACTAAAAGCTTCATGAGACAACATAGCTATTGCCCTTATGAAAGCTGTATTTTCTTTAACATTACCAAAAAAAATCAAGCACAGACAGAAGGGGAAAAAGAAGGATCAACTAAAGATAACACAATAGCATTGTAGATTTCAACAAATCTATAGACTGGGGGGGGGTTTTTTGGGGTTGTCAGAACTATAGACTCTTGAAAAAAATATCCAGCAATTAAGATTATATTGGCCAAAAAAGACCCTCAGACCATCTCCATGGTACACACTCTGCCACCTTTGCAAACCTGCTCTTTAAAGAATGCATGGCAACTAATAACAAACTTTGCAAGGAAACAATATAAACAAATTCAGTTTTTCAGATGAAAAAGCATGAGAAGAGTTGGGAATATAATTACAATACACTTCATTTATGCCTTCATAGTCATTCTAACAATGGCAATGCCTCCTTATCGCTTCCCTACTTCCATCTACACTTTTTCAGAGAGTGTTTCTCTTGAAAGCTTTGACCATCATCAGGTTTTTTTTATTCTAACTGCTCTGGACATTAAATAAAAAAAATAAAAATTAAAAAAACCAAACAACCCCCCCCCCCCCCAAACCAAACCCTAAACAGACAAATAAATCTAAAGGCACAAAGCAGCTAAGGAAAGCCACCACAACCAAAAGGGGCTTCTCTTAGTCATTTGGGATAGATAAGTGAGCACAGGTAAATGACGATTTACACATAATCCAATGGAAGCAAAGAAATATATTCATCAGTCCCCTGCTCCCAAAACACAACAAAAAAAGCAACTATCAGAGGATAGCTTTTAAAACCAAAACATTTATATTTACTAGATTTTTCTTCTTTTTTTTTAATCAGGAATGCTCTCAATACAGTGAAAAACTATGGAAGAAATCCTCAGGATGTACCTCTACATTGTCTCAAAGCATTAAGTATCCACAAACACTTAAGACACATTATAATTAAAACTCTACACCTGGTATGTGTAGATATCCCTTCCCTGGTAATTCTGAGTCAATAGTCTGATGCAACAGTCATTGCAATGGTGCTTACAAAACACCACTTAAAAGATACTCAACTGTTTTCCTGAGAAAGTACAGGCAACTAAGAATAAGCCTGTAATTCAGTACTCAATGCTATTTCTCCGCTACAATGCTTAGCTTCTAATGTTTTGAATGTGTACAAGATGCATATTCCCTCCACACCAGAAAAGTGTTTTGTTCAATATGGGGACAAATTCCTTTCTGCTACTGTAAAAAGAAAACCCTTCATGGCACACTCAAAAGACCTTTTCAGTTTAGATTTTAAAAAGGTAATCTGATGTAATGAAAATTGTTTGAAAACATCTGGACTAAAGTGAAATCCAGCAAGGAGCAATGGATAGGCTATTTTCAGCCTTGGGACATTTTGTTTCTTGTTTAAAAGCCTACATTTGTAGTGCTGACATCTCTAAAATGCTCACTTCTGTTAGTACTGTCCAGACAATTATAAAAATGATTTATCAAAAACCCAGTCACCAGAACAATTTGGTACTTTAAAATTCGTTCTATTCCAGTATCACTGATTACAGCAATCATTTTTTCAAGCAGGTCATTCAAACAACAAAACATACAGGAAAGACTGACATGATTCATAAGGCCTGCTAGGAAACGAGAGTGGGGTAAAGCCCTATCCCCCAAGATATGCACTTACTTAACAGTAGTAGGTGTTCTTAAACAGTTTGGTCTTTTTCAAATGAGTGAAAATCCAGAGCTTAACCATAATCCAACTAGACTATACTACAATCACATCATCTTCAGATGTTGCATTCATATTCTTTTTTTAGATGAAAAATAGAAATAATGGTAAAAAAATGAAAGTATTATTTCCAAAGTTGTCCAGGTAATTTCCAAAATTTCTTAAGGTTATTAAGTTTAAGATTATTAAATTCAGGTTATTAAGGTTAAGAGCACACATACTTAAAGGCTGTGCGGTTCTGTGGCTGTTGGAAATTTTGCATTTGGAGTATTTCATTGACAAGACAGTTCTTAATTTCATTCAAATCAGCTCAGTGATCTCAAAAAGCAAGCAATTCTTCTTAGAGAGGAAGCAGACATAGTGCCAATATTTGCGCATCTGATTTTTCTGCTCAGTTCTCAAACATTTAGTATGCTCCATCTTAATTCAATTACTGGCATCTGACATTTTCTAAAAGTATGAAGTTCAGGCCAAACGTGCTAGTATACTACATAGCAGCACACATTCAAATGAGAAACTATAGTGTGGCAAAAAAACCACACTAAGCACATTCTGCAGATATTATCCCAGGTTTTACTAGGTTTATGCCATAATTCAGCAATTCAGTAACACACATTTGTTAGCTTTTTTCACTGAAATATAAGGGGTTTCTTCCATTTAATTATTCCTAAGTGCAAAGCATTGACTAACAGAAACAAGACTCAATGCAATATGCTCCCGCACTCCTCACTTTAAGAATATTCTCCTATATCCTGGAATCTGCGCAGAACACCTGCAGTAGAGAAAAGCGGTATCTTAGAAAGTGTGTGCACATATCTATATGAATATTGCTAGGCCAAAATTTAAATAGTAAGGATTTGTGCAAATGAAAAATAATTTCTAGTACAATAACTAACTACCAATTTTTCAAGAAAAGGAAACCAGACTTTTGGAAGAGCAAAACATCTGTAATAGGGATGTGTGATATTTATGGAAAATAGAAAAAATTGTATTTATAAAGTGATCTATTTACATATTTATCTTGCATATTATCTATTAATAAGTTTATGTATTTGTAAATTACATTTATAGAAAGTTTGAAAAAGGTGTTAAGCGAGGTTCTAGAAATTTACAGGTAGACAGCTGCATGTAAAAGCAGACAGTAACGAAGCCTCGTATCCTGACTGCTCTGGACTTCTAAAAGGATCTAGCATCCAGAATTATGATTGTCATGCAAGCTTTAATGGAAAAAAGCAGGGAGAAATGGGACTCCTTTTCTAATTTTCTGTTTCAAAACTAATTACAGCAGTAATTGTAAGATAAACACTTTTAATAGCCCATATTCTACATCATGTAAAAGCATAACTAAAGAGTGAAGAAAAATAGCAATATATTCCTTCAGCTTGACAACTGACCTTGTTTTCTTGGTATACAGCTTTTTATCAGATTTTAGGATAAGCTGAGATTTGTGCCATAAAAAACTGCTAACAGCCAGTTTTGAGGCTAAAACCAGTGAATTCATGCTTGACTGGAAAAGGACAAAAAGGAGCACAGACAAAGTCGTCTGGTACGTTATTCCTTTTCCTTCATGCTGAAGGTTCTTCTCTGCAATTAAGTATAGACAGGAGAAGAGATTGGTCTTTTTAAAGAGCATTATCATGTTTCTTTCAACCTCACAGAAAAATCCAAATGTAAAAGTTATACAGCTTCTCTCATAATAGAAAAGGATTTCCTGAATGCTGAATTTATATGGGAATCAACAGCAAATATACAGATCCTGGTCATTAAATTGATTGACTGGCTTCAAACAGCTTTCCCAAATGACAAGATGACCACAAGACATCCATAAACAGGCATTGCAGACACACACATGCTTTTTCCTACACTAAAAGCCGGAAACTGAGTATTATACAGTGGAGAATGACAGAGTGTCTTTGTAAATAGCATATCCCCTTTAAGTCTTCCTACTTGCATCAAGTAGGCATCAAGGGTTTAAAGTTCTGCAGAGAGCCTGGAAAAACAAATTTTAAAAGGCAAGTGCCTTCGAGTGAGGTTAATTTAAAACGTCAATTACATTTACTATTTTGTCCTCCTAAAAGAGGCTAGTGTATAGATCCCCATGCCTTTCTGTCAGCAATGTCTTATATTGGTACTGTGCCACAATGGGGCCCACATGACAAGGCCACTGCTGCCTCTCAACTTCAACCCAGCAAAGTCATAAGAATGTAAAAATGGACAAACGTTCATTAAAGTCCATCAATAAAAAATGTCTAGAAAAGTCTAACAGCAAGAAAAGCAAGTAATCAGCAGCACTTTCTCACAACGCTCTTTACTTGCAGTAATCAGTTTCAGAAATTTCCAGAGTCCATCACAGTACCTGTGTAGATGGTCAATGGGATCTTTCCACCAGCAATTTCTCCAAATCCCTTCAAAACCTGATGTAAAGCCATAGCATATTCCACATGCCCTGGACGAGTTCCACAGCCTTTTATTCAGTATCTAAATAAGTAATTATTTTTGTCTGGTTTTGAAACCCTTACCTGCAAGGAACACTTATCTGGTGTCCCTTAACTGTTGTACTAGAAGAACGAACAGTCATTTCCTCTTCACCCTCTTTTACATTAATTTTGCACACCACTGTTATATCCATTCTGCACTTCTCTCAACTAAGATGAAAAGATGGAACAGTCCTAGCTTATTCAGACATTCCTCATATGGAAACTATTACATACATTTACACCGTTCCTGACCCCTCTCGTTGTATCTTCTCCATTTCACAGACACAAATTTTCCACCAAGCTAATCAAGCTCAAAGAGGCCAGACAAACATAAAAATATTTACAGATACAATGTGAACATCTACAAGATGTATTGTGATCCATTTTTCAGATGACTCACAGAAGCTCAGAGACAATCACTGTCTATGCCACACAGATTTACCTAAACTCCAATCTTCGGTCTATGCTTCTTAAGAGATCAAACTTATGTCTAAGCTATTTGCAATTTCCAATACATAAGTAATCATCAGAGATTACAGTTTTGATATGCCTAAATACTGGATGTAGTTGTTTTCAGCACTGAATAGCATACAGACATTATTTCACAAAGTAACTCTTTAAACACAAATATTTTGGGAATCCTAAATGCTAACAGTCCTGCATACATAAGTCCCTCTCTTTCTGCTTTGTATATACAAAAAAGCAGCAAGATTAGCTAAAAATCAAATTACTAGATCTGACTCCTTCCTTTTACTGAAGCATATCAGGAAAACCTATAACTTGGATAACTCGCAAGTAAGAATCAAGAAGCATATGAGCATCATTCTTTTGTTTTCTGAAACTAAAATGATGAAAATGCTACAGTTCTCCAAGTTTCAAAGGAGATTAGAAGATGACTGAAATTTAAACCATGTGAGCAATAAAAGTGCCCATTGTTGTTTCATTGCCTGCAGAGTTCCTTTTTGTCACTTTAAGTGTCTGTCAAATTTTTTCAGTAGATCTGTTATTAACTTAAGTATTGCTGCTAAAACTCACAAGTTTTAGATAGGACCAAACAACTCAGTTTGATACAGCTCTACTGTAAAGGACAAAAACAAGTTGTGAAGCTGCTCACTGACTGGTTCACCTCAAAAGAGCTCAGATTTTAATGACACAGGTTCTATATCATGAAGGTTCCTGAAGCTTCACAACATAAATCCTGCTGACTTAAGTTCTTATATACTATGCAACTAAAACTGAATTTCTCTAAAGGTGATCCTTCTTTTAAAGTTATGCACTGCTTATACAATCTCATGTCATTTTCAGATTTAAACACTCCTCTGTTCCTCAAAGAGCAGGACAGATGCAAGCAATAAGAGGAAGAGTTCATGAAACAGCATTAACAAGAATTATGTTTAAGCTCTACGAGACTTTAAAGCGATACAATAAAAACAAAGCATGTCCAGAACAACCAGGCCCAATCTAAAGCAGCAGACAAGTGTGACTATCTTAAATTATAAAGCCCTACTTTTCTCTTTAAATAAAGTTGCTGTTGTTGGAGATTAGTCTAAGACATAAGCCTTGAATGACCTCACTAGGCTTTTTGTTTCATGCACTTGGGAAAAAGCAAAATAATTTGGTCTTGCCTGGAAGTGGAAGGGCAAGTCTACAAGAAAGAAAAATAAAAATTTCTACAGTATGTAGCACTGTTGACCAAAAGCATGTAATAAATCCCCAACCTATCATCATTCACGTAAATAAAGCTCATCTACAATACATTGTGGGTCCTCAGACAGCTCCATCCACAGCAGTTTCCTCACATTTCTTTTTCTGCTTGTTGTTTACTCTTTACTGTCTGGCTTCTATGTAAGTTCTGGGAAAACTGATGCAAGGATGACTTCCAAGTGACAAGAATTTTGCAAGTAAGAAGAAAAATGTTAGCACTAATA
The DNA here is from genome assembly GCF_947461875.1 of Haliaeetus albicilla. Classification (NCBI taxonomy): domain Eukaryota; kingdom Metazoa; phylum Chordata; class Aves; order Accipitriformes; family Accipitridae; genus Haliaeetus; species Haliaeetus albicilla. The sequence continues at coordinate 10,789,395 of NC_091493.1, read as the reverse complement.
ATTTTCATCCACTAAGTAATAACTTGAGTAAATCATAAGCTTGTTTGCCAATATTAACAAACAGATGGCAAAACAAATCAATACAACAGTGTGGAAATTCCATAGAGGACAACAAAACTGTCAGATGTCTGAAGCAAATAAGCTACTGAGAGCTTTATGTACATTACTGATGGGCGCTATGAACTTTTAAAAAGAAACAAAAAAACCCCAAGCTCCCAAGTTTACTTCAATGTACAAATAGGAATTTTACTTCCAAACATTAACTGGCATCCAAAAGAATCTTTTGAAAATAGTGTGAGGGCTCCCTCTTCTGACAACACTTTGGACAAACTGTAAAACTGGTCAGCCTATACATGTCAGGGTATGTCGTTTTGGAAAAAAAATGCTGGGTCACATACATGACATTTATTTCCCATTAGTTAAGAAAGCTGAAAGAGTTTTACTCTTAAAGGAAAATAAACTTAAACCCAAGAAACTGGTAATTATTGTTATTACAAGGACATTGATTTGAATCTTACAGGTAGGATTTAAAAATGCTGCATATTTTGACTGTGTAACTTGGAAAGAAACTACCTAAAATAGGAAACACAATGTAAGACTGATATGAAAGCATTTAACAGATTAATAGATAAGGTGAGCTGTGTCCAGAATCAGAAGATAAAATAACAAATGGTACTTTATAATTCACCAAGCACAGACTTATTGAAGTAATATCTGAATACAGTGGCCTTAAATGAATCACTAAAATAGACACTATTAGATTTGTGGACCCAGCTGCCTTCTAAATGAGACCACAGAATTCTTGGTTAAGAATGCATTGGAAGCCAATAGTAACCAAGAATATAAATAGATATTTGAGGATCAGAGATTCTGTTTTAATCTTTTTCTTTTAATATATATTAGTGACTATTTCTCCCTTTGTTGAGCTGCTGCCCCTCCCTTTGGGCTGATTAGTCAAGCCAGCTTTCCTTTCAACCAACCCTCTCAACTTCTACTGAGCAAACATCACTTGACACAGTTTCCCGTTCCCTCAAAACAGTAAGATAAACAAGAAAACACACAAGCCAATGGTAAGCACTTAATCATTAACTCCCAAACACAGTAACTTCAAAAACTACATTTCACTACAGGCTAGTATATTTAGGCATTTCCACAGAGGATCTCAACTTTTCACTCAATAGCTCCTGACTTAAGCAGACTGCAAACAGTCTTTGAAAGCAGATGCCTTGTTAATTTACAGAACTTGAAGAGTTCACACATCCCTTAATAACAGAAAAGATTTAAACATCTCTCTGCAAGATGTATTCCCCCCACGTTCTGTTCACTAAATTCAATATATTCAATAAACAAAGTCAGGGTAAGATTCTGCTCCTGTGGTCTACAAGGAGCCACTGTCTTATAGTGCTTCACTGCTCCTTATTTAATATACTGCTGCACACTCTTCACCTTGGTGAAAAATCCATGTTTTGAAACAGCTCTCCTCCCTTCATCTGGGAACCTCACAAATAAATCATCATTCCCAGGTGACAGAAATTGCCTTTTCACCCTCAGTGAAAGATTGATGCCTGATACATAGTTTATTTCCCTACTGTTACTCTCTTCTCTGGAGACAGCCGATATTACTTATTCTCCCTGGCTGATGATCTCTGAATCTAATCATGCATAGTTTCCAAACTCCCAGACGCACGATATGAACACATCAGGACAAGCTCAGTTGTGTTTGTAGCAATCCGATGCAAATCTGGTACATTTCCAAGTCAGATTTTAAATAAATAGTTTGCTTGTACTTTAAAACATTCTAATAATTTAAATATGTATTCTTCAGTAACACAAGATTGAACAGTTGAACAGCCCAAGTTAATTTCAGTTAGTACAAGAGTCAACAGGAGCAAAGAGGCCAAATATCCACAGCCTCTACCAGCCAGCCTGAAAAACAGAGACACCCCACATGTGAGAGGAGGGAGCACTACATTGGCAAGATGAGCGAACATAGTAGCTCTCATGGCTAGCAAATATGATACCACCGGTAGTTTTATAGGTACCTTCTGCGAGTAATAAAAATACTGTGTTGCATGCAAAACAAAACTCATTCTGTTAAATAGTAGTCCCTATACGCAACGGAAACAGGCAATAGAAAGAACAGTTCCTCTGATCACATGAATTAAGTAGACATCTATTTTAAACATACAGAACTGACAAAGTTGACTTCAAATCAAATTTAGTTTCCAATGAACCTTAATACAGCTTAGCAAGCCCCTCCCAAGAAAACAGGCACACGCATTTTGAAAGCACTTCTGAGTTGGTGGAAGAAAAATACAATTTCTACTGCATCTCATTTAACATCCCATACTGCTTTAATTAGCATAGTTTCTGAACATCAGTCAGGGTGTACATAGTCCAACTTGCATTTGCCACCTACTATTAATTTTTATTTTCCATCCTCTTCCAGAAAAGTAATGTGAAGTCATAAAAACCATCCCAGTCTTTCAAAGGCTCTGCAGTTTAAATTCATCATCTCAGCATATAGCAAAATTTTACTGCTAGACCAGCAAAGCACAGTCTATACAAACACCACTGTATTATAACACTAAAGTTGTTTAAACAAGGAAAAAAAGAGCAATACTTTTTAAAACAAGAACCATTACAGTGGAAATATTAATACAATTTATTAATAATTCTGGTTATCATAAAACAGAGAAAAGGCATTTCTCACCTTACCTTCAGTAACCTTAGTTCTTACTGAAGTACCCAAATTACCTGCATAAGATTTAAAATGAATCCAGCTTATAAAGTATAATTATCATTTCAACTGAAGTTACCAGCCAAATAACTGTCCACACAGATGATGATTGCAAACCCTTTACTCTTGAAAAGGGAAATAAAGCCAAAAGCATTGAGACATATAGACAAAGTAGTCACTTATATTTTTTATTTTTCACTTTTCTTCCTATTTTAGACTTGGTTTACCTTCTCACAGAAGTCAGTAAGAGCAGTGAAGTCCCATTTCTTGGAATAAGCAATGTTGTATCTCAGTATAGCATCCTAGGGAAAGAGCACAACAAAATAAAGCCTAGAGATACTTAAGAGAAGAAAAATGATTTTATGAAATTTCCTTTTTGAAGGAACAGTACCATCTAGTGGCTAAAACCTGTCACAGAGCCTATCAAAATCCATAGAACTGTATTAATACAGTGTGACTCCATGGTACTGAATCCTGTATTTTAGGTTTAGCACTGAATAAGCTTTAGTCTACAGGGTTTTCCTCCTAGCACAAAACAAGATAAGGCATGCTTGGATCTGCCTAAACCACACAACATAAACATTCCCCACCCCAAGCTTGCTCTCTTTAAAAATAGCAACCTCAGCAATATAGCAGAAGTTTTACCAGTTTATGAACTTAAAGAATCAGAACCGCAACAAATTAAATAGGCCCTTACAACAACAACCACCTTTAAAAAATTCTCAAGAAAAAACAGGAAATAAAATAGTATTATCAAGGGAAGTTTCATTAGATGTCGGGGGAGCAATATTTATTTGTTTAAAGTTTATCTGTAGCTTTTGCATCCTCCTCCTTCCCTGCCTTTCACGTATAATCTAAATTACATTATTCTTCACAAAAAAACATAATAGAAACTCTAAGCTGCTCCAAATCACAATTCATTAAAGCCAATGAGAACTATAAGAGTTATCAACAGAGCATTAGTCTCCAAAATTTACAGATTTTTGTTAGCAGCTTGAATCATTGCAATTTTAGTGGAGTATACCGGTATGAACAGTTACTGTTTCAAACTCTCTAACCTGTGCATCTCCCTACCATCTGGTTACAGAAAAAGCCTACATGCTTCATTTACCACAAACTAGTAAATACTGCTGGACAAACACAGTTTTGTGTAGACTTATAAAGACAATTCATTTTAATAATACCTAATAAATTCAGTGGTAACACTTAAGACTCATTAATTAAGACCCTTAATTCATTATGGAATCCCTTGAACAGCATAGATTTTTTTAAAACTTATTTTTATAAGTGATTGAACAAATAGGACCAAGTCAGAATCACTAACAGTACATGGAGAGCCTGAACATACATACATGTACATAGATTTGATTTTGAATTGACAAGCTTACCTTCAAATCATGCGAGCAAGTGAATTTGTTAAGTAAGGCAGTTTGGATTAGTTCCCATCGACTTCCAGCAGTTCTATCTCCGTTCTTTAAAACAAAAGCCCAAAACAAAGTCAGATGAAGTTACTGAAAACAGAAAGACACATCTACTAATAATTGTCTTCCTTGATTTTTTTTAAATAAAGTTTGTTCTATTTGTGAAGTTCTTTAAAAATAAACCACATATTTTGAGTAACTGTAAGGTACTTCTGCAACTTCTAGTCCACTGCCTTTTACTTCCTTAAGAGTTCCTTTTTAATTGAAGCATTCACAAAATGCATAAAAAGATCTCTTTTTTATATATGCGGCACTCTTTCTCATGCCATCTCATGACGGACAAATAATGCCCTTCCTTGTGAAGACAAGAGATTTACAGGACCATAGTTTATAAGATCTGCAACTCAAAAATATAAAATGAATCAACTTTATAAAAATGTAATATTAAGAACAATAAGAGCACAGATTCTAAAAGCATATTGCTGTGGCTGACTCTTGCGCCAACCCAAATTTAAGACATCCTGTGATATTTTTCCTCAACAGAAAGTATTATTGCCCATTGCAAGCAATAATATTTCTTACAAGACTACCACAAGGACAGAGACAACTCATCTTGTGCAACTGGCAAAGATCTTATGAATGCTTTATCTCTGAAACATCAATTAAATATATTTTATACTGTATCTGTAAAATTGATAAATGAAAAAAACAAGAGTACTTCCTAGAGGCTATAAAAGTTCTTTGTTCCAGATTCAAGTATGAATAATCATTATACAGTCTTCACTACAGGACACACTTGCTCATTTTATTCACCACAGTCTTAAGTATTTCAGCAGGTACGTTTAAGTAATCCTTGAGCAGTGACAAGAAATATCAGATCAACAAACCATGCAGGGCTAACTCTAATGTCTCTGTCACTGTTTTAGCAGAACAGCAGACATGTACCTCAACCTACCAGCAATACCTGACAGAATATTATAATCAGAACGTGGTTACAAATTCATTCACATCTGTTGGCATCCCAAATTTCTTCACAAAAAGACCCGCAAATCACATAAATATATAACTTATATGGAGTATAAGCTTATATTCCATATAAGTACAGAAATATATACACCATCAAATCAATAGCTAGGTAAAATAATTACTAGGAAAAAAAAAAAATCTTCTGCTCTGCCTGAAGCATCACGACCCAGAATCCAGCTTTTCAGACCAGGTATGTTCATCTATTTGATTTTCCAATTCCATACACACAACTTGCTAACTGAGCAAATGCAGTAAACTGAAAACTCATTTATACATAAACAAACTTATTTGATTACACAACTGTAAATATTTTATCTTACCTCATCCTCTACAGGGTATAAATTTTGTTCTGAACAAGGCATTTTAACATGTTTGTTGTCCCACAAATCTTTGTAGTGAGTTGGAAAAGGTTTAGGCACCTCTCCTTCCCTCAGAAGATCTACCTGCAACACAGAAGCGGGGGGGGAGCTCAGACTCTCTATGCAAGTTTTTAAATTGAAGAAATAAATAGTAAGCAAAAACATAGTTAAAAAAGCTCTCATCTATGGCCATCCTTTTTGGAGAGAGGAAAGCTACAACTTGATCACATAACGAATATTCAGTTAGAAAAAAATCCATCTGTTACTCTTATGTTTGGTGGAAAGAACACCACCTTATCATTTGACCTCTTGAAACATACTGAAATAAATTAAATACATGCAATTATTTTGTGTCCATTTATCAGCTAAATACTTCCTCATTTATGAATTTAACTATCTACATAGTTTCATGCAAATATTTTCAAAATGTATTTTTAAATCTAACCATAGTTGTGTGCAGAAATAACATTTTTAACCTAACACTGAAGAGGATGGGAAATCAATATAGATATAGCAGTATTTCAAGTTTACTCCACAGAATATCAGAAATATAAAAATAAAATGTTCTTAAAGACTTAATCTGCTGTATGGCCTTCTGGCAGCACTGATTCTCTCAGAACTTGAATTTAAACTTAATGTGCTTCTCTTTTGTTTGTGATTTATCCATGACCCTACAGATTTCTGGTCACATGTTTTATTTCAACAATAACTTGACTGCATACTACTCCAAAGGATTAAAGGCAAATGTATCCGATTTGATCTAAAATGCAGTGGTAAAATTGCTCGAATCTCCTCTTCATTCTTTGTCTTTATCATATCTTGATTATCTTGAGCGTTTTGTATATCTTGAACCCCAAATAGAATCATATTAAAATGAAAATATAACATGAAAACATTGAAGTAAAGATTTTACTTGCAGGTGTATTTAAATTGCCACAGTTTACAACTCAGCCAAGGAAGTACACACACACCCCTATGCAAAAGAAAAATACTCGTCCCTAAAAGCCAGAGGCATTAAAACCATAATTACATTGCTTCTGGATCTTAATATCCTAATTCTGTGCATCAGAAAGGTTAATTTTCAGGAATATCAGTTGCCCCAGTCTGCTCGCAAGGAACGGTGAAGAAAGACTTCCACAGCCTGCTAATACTACAACACTAACATTTGGCATTTCATGTTCTTGAACAATTCAGTAAGAAATTTGATTTCAGGTAATACACTCAATTATCGTACTCTGACGGTTACTGTATGATTGGCTGAGGGTCGCAGATGAGGAAGACGGGCCCCACACATAGGCATTCTTCTCATCTCTTCAATCGGTGTCCCAAACCATTTCTTATTAGTTGGAAGAGGAGGTGGCATATATTTAGGAATCTTCCTTCCTGGCCTCTGGGGTTTGAATTCACACTTTTCTTTTCTGCTGTTAAAATAAAATACATTGAAACATTTTATTTCCACTGAAAAACCTGGTAAGCAAATACATGAACTTCCACCCCAGGGTTATGTTTGTAACTGAATCAGTTTATTTGCTAGACTTTGCAGTGGCCCCAGGCCAAAGCTTTATCTGGGGAAAACCCCTGCCACCACCAACCTCTTCCCACCCAACACAGACGTGTACACAATGTCTACCGAAACACTCTTCTCTACAGGCTTACAAACACCTTCACAGAACTGCAATATGTTAGCAAGGCAGGGTTCCCCTCTGCAGAGTCATGCTCTTTCCCAACAGGATCTGTTTATGCAGGGACAGGAGACAGACTCATTGGTCTGCATTTGTCAGGATACCCTCTACAGCCCCTTCTCAACTGTTAGAAAACAAACACATGTACATGCCCAGATGCACATATTCCTTCTTCAAACTAAAACAACAACAACAAAAAAAACAACAAACAAACAACCCACCCCAAAAAACAACTTCTTAACCACCTTTTCTCACTAGGGTTCCATTTTTCATGCCAAGCATACAATACTTGCAGCAATGGAAGTAGAAATTTAAAAATAATCCCAAAAACACTTGCAAAAATCAAATATATGCAAGAGCTGATGAACCCATCCTCTTTAATGATCAAAGGTATTTGAATGGATCTGAGATTTTGGGGAAGAAAAATCTGAACCTGCTGTATGTTTGATGTAACATACCAGATGCTTCTCGTGCAAGAGAAAGTTCTCAGAGCAAAATGCAAAACAAGTTAAAAGCCTACACTTTGAGGTACTGTTTAGACCTCTAAATTCCCATTGGCGAACTCACTCCACCCTTGGATAAAGATGTTGTCCAACCTGTTCACTGCCTTTATGCATGTGCCGGTATCTTCAGGTGCAGACAATGCCTCCAACCTGGCCGATCACATGCAAATAGTGTAGCCACATCAGCATGACACTGGGTACAGACCCACTGTGCTCATCTGACAGCCAAAGAGTAATTCTGGCATAGCATTACTGATGACTGAAACCTGTTTGATACATTACTGCTGCCTTCTCTGCAAGTTCAGATTTGAGCCACTCTATTATCTTATTAGACTCGGTCTAATGAAAACCAGGAGGAAAGCTTTAAGATTTTCTAATTGCCCTCTTAAGCACTTGTCCTGGTTTCAGCTGGGATGGAGTTAATTTTCTGCCTGGTAGCTGGTACAGTGCTGTGTTTTGGATTTAGTGCGTAAATAATGTTGATAACACACTGATGTTTTAGTTGTTGCTAACTAGCACTTATCCTAAGTGAAGGATTGTTCAGTTTCCCATGCTCTGCCAGCGAGGAGGTGTACAAGAAGCTGGGAGGGAGTGTGGCCAGGACAGCTGACCCGAACTAGCCAAAGGGATATTCCGTACCATAGAACGTCATGCTCAGTACATAAACTGAGGGGAGTTGGCCAGGAGGGGCAGATCACTGCTCAGGCATCGGTCAGTGGGTAGTGAGCAATTGCATTGTGTATCATTGTATTATTATTATTATTTTCCTTTTCATTATTATTATTATTACATTTATTATTGTTGTTGTTCATATAACATTTTATTTTACTTTAGTTATTAAATTGTTCTTATTTCAATCCATGAGTTTTACTTTATTCCCCGATTCTCCTCCTCATCCCTCAGGGCGGGGGAGGGCGGGAAGTGAGCAAGCAGCTGTGTGGTGCCTAGTTGCTGGCTGGGCTTAAACCACAACAGCACTATAGGCAATACCACTATTTTGCCCGGCACTGAGGTTTATAACCTTCACATCATCTTGTTTAGGCCCCCAAAAGAAAAGGAAAAATAGTCTCTCTACAGCCTCATACTCTACCTTACTAATTATTCTGTAAAGCATTGCTAGGATCCCCATCTATCCACACAGCAAAACTTTTGCATGAGTTTCCCTTCTCAAACATGGATTTACTGTAACACACGATGCTCTAGCCCTGACAAACACAACCTGCAACCTCTGCTGCTTTGCTACAACAGCAATTCATATAAATTAGTGAAAAGAGTACTCCCTAAGCCCGTCTTTTTAAACTTTATGACCCCCTTTTCCATGCTTTTTTTAGCAAATTCTTCATCCATCCATTTTTCCTAAAACTACCTTTTTTTGTTTTCCAAATCCACTCTCAGCCTACTCATCTCTTAAGATTTCTCAAATGCAAGCTCCCAATGCTAGCTAGCCACCCTCCATCACCTCTTCTTCATTTCCTTGAAAAGTATGATATGTGCTGCTCTTCACATCCGGAAGGGACCACCCAGTAAAGATGTACAAAACTACTTTCTTGCCCTGCTTTAAGGACTTCAGTCTATAGAGATAATCACTTATCACACCAACACACACAGTCCTCTTCTTTCTGCTTACTCCTTTGCTGTTTATTCACTTTCTCAGTTCCCACTGAAATCTAAACTCTTCAGAGCAGAGATTATCCTTTTGTCCTTACACAACACCTAGCATGTGGAGTCCTGGGTCATGCTCAGCACTTCTATTTTCATTGCTGTAGCGTATCATCACCAGTCCTTCTCTCTCCCAAATGATGAATAAAGCCAAAAAAAAACCCCCCAAACCACTCACACACATCTCTACAACTGCTTTCAAAAGTGAATTTTTTCATGTCTATTTCAATCAAAGCACCAGTAGCACTGATGCTTCAATAAAACAGATGCAGTATTTTTTGACAGATGGAACTAAAAAAAACCACAAGAAAACACCAGTTTCCTCAAGTATTCTGAATTAAATAATGAATGCTAGAGCAACACTCCATAAAGCACTCCTGTACCACGATTCATTTTCAAGCATTAGAAATCCCATCATCTTAAATCACTTCTTTGATAAAGAAAATCAACTTCCTACAGTGTCCTTAAGTCCGAATTTTAACAGATCTCCAACGATTTAAAAAATTGTACTGGACAAATGTATCCTTTAAAAAACCCACAAGTAGTCCCATTAAAAATAAGTTATTTCAAGCTTGCATCAGTTGTCTTTGTGTCTTAACATACATTTTGCAAAACTCTTTATACAATCCAGCCTCCAAAGTGCTATTACCCAAGTGGAAATTTTTAAGTGTGAAAAAACAGATGAAGAGGCAGACAGAACGCTACCTTTTCTCCTCTACTTTAGGTATCCTCATGAAGTGAGAGGTGATTTTGGAGTCTCTCTTCACACTCTGTTTTGCACCTTTGCATTCTGATGATAGAGTAGGAGAGATCCCAGGTGACTTTGTATGCAGACTATCCTCTTTAACAGAATTATCTATTTCCTCAAAGCTTTCACAGCCCTTGGCAGAAAACTGTGACTTTCTTGACTCCAGTTCAGCATCCCCATATTGAATTCTAAAAGATTTGTTTATGGATTTTGACATATTGATGTCCTCTCGCTCATCGAGAAACTGACTTGTTTCTTCATCAGCCTCTGAGCCATGACAGCTATTTTTAGAATTATCTACATCCATCGGTGACTCCGGTTCACTCTCTTTCTCAAAAGCAGGTGAATCCCCTGAACTGCTCTGACATTTGCTCAGTTTCCCAGGACCTCCAAGATCAGATATACAAGCGTCACAACCAGCATCTGAAAGTGGACTTTCTGGAACTACATCCCCTTCTTCTTGTTCCCCCATTAGAGAGACAGAATTGCAACTCTTCAGCTTCTGTGAATTGCATGAAGCCACTTGTCCATCTGTCTCAGTGTCTTTTGAAGAAAGTTTTGTATTTCCCATTTTCAAAGACCGGCCTGATGATAATTTCCTCTGAGTCCAATTGTCACTGCTTTCTTCACAGCCTCTCTGAGCCTGCTTGCCAGTTTTGTGCATCTGATCGATGTTGGCATTCTTAAAGAGGTCTCCAGACTGCATCCCCTTTACAGGCTCTGTGTCTAAGACTGGATCTTTGTCCTCAGCCTCCCAGTTATACATGCTGCCTGTCTGAGGTAAATGTACATGCTTTGCACCAACTTCCACAGATATTTTTGAATAATTTTGCTGACAAATATTCTCTAGTTTTTTCACATCATGCTCACAAAAGTTCTCTTTTTTAATGGAAGTCATCTTCGGATTTGCTTCAGTATTAACTTTGCTGTGTAAGCTGTGGAAAAGAAGTAAAGGAATTTAATGTCTTATCTCCAAATAAAATTTGTGTGTGTGTGTATATATATTTAAAGCAATGATTATAAACAAACAACAGAAACTACAGAATTTTACCCATTATACTCTCTAACTGAGCACTACCAGGATCAACAAGTTTTACTGCACTGGGGAATGTAGCTTAGTAACAACATATTTCCATTTAAAGGCTCCAAAGGATGATGAATCAGTTGCTTACCTTAGAAATCTACTCCAGTGATTCATTACCCTTATTTTCAAATCTAAACAGTATTAAGCTATTATTTAGTTATTTTCTCCAGATGAAAAATGTTGAAGTCATGATAAAGTCCTCTTTAACTTTCATTTTAATCAGTTAAATACAGTGAGCAAGGAAATCAATGGTTTTGTAGCCATTCCCTCAGAGCTACAAATTCATCTTTCAGAAGAGCAGGGCACAGTAGTCCATAGTCTCAAAAACATCCTATTACCTCCTTACTTTTACAAGCAGCCCACGACTCTTCAAAAAAAAAAATCACAAACCAAAAACATAAGAGTAAAATCCATTTAGAACTGATAATAAAAATTAAAAGACACATTAAATCAATTATTATCTTTAAAGAGAAAAATAACCTAATTTGTCCTGCGCTGTCTTACACAAAGAATGGAAAGAAATGTGTCCTGGTGGTTACACAGCGAAATGAAGCGAGTTTTTTATGAGCAGATGAAACTTTTCAAGATGACATTGGAAAGTCATTTCACACTTATGTATTAATTTTTGTGTAAGTACATACTTAGATGCCATATGAATATTAAAAAAACCCTGACTAGTCTTGGTGAATATATCACTCTGAACAATACCCTCCCCTGAGTGTATTGTTACAGCATTGTATATAATCAATTCAAACTAAGCACGCTAAACTCTGTATCACGGTCTGGTCATTGCCCAATTTCCCATCTACACTAAAAATATGCAATTATCACATAATCCTAAATTCAGCAACTGAACATCTTAATAGACTCCTGAAGGCATTAATTGTCTCCATGAATGATAACAGATCGTCTTCAAAGAGCACTCTGGATAAAGAGATAGCATTCACACCTTTACCGCTACAGAAGAAAAAGGAAAAAAAAAAGGGGGCAGGGGGGCTTGGAGCAATAGATGATAGCTTGGAACTTCACCCATATGAAGATTATTTGAAAACAAAAGGATTTTAGAGGGTTTTATGTTATGATAATTTAACTCCCCATCGATGCATTTGTTCCTGCACTGAAAATTTTGATGAAGAAAAATGAAAGTTATCTTACTGCTGTCATCTCAATAAATGACTGTTCAAAGGTATTGACAATATCTGTTGTCAGCTTAAGATGAGAAATCAAATCTCACAGTGTTCAAATTCAAATAAATTAAAATTGTGATGTTAACTGCAACAGAAAGGCATGTGAAGTGTTTACACAACAAACCTGCTGCTTAAAACTGACTAGGCTGTAATCTGTCAGCAAGGCTGGAGGAGAGCATATAAAAGTAATACTCTAAAGGGAATCTTAAAACAAAAACAAAAAACCACATTCCCTCCTTAAGCAACCTCTTAACATCTTTGTTTTACTGCAACCTGTGAGCCTGTAATTGAGCCCTGTGTACTACTGTATTAATCATTACCACAAGTTTCCCCAGCTATTTTAGCATTGCTATAGATTTCAATTTCTATTTATTAGCAAACATCAATGAAAAACAAACCAGCACATTTACAACTGCAATTATAGAAAAACAATATCTGATACTCCTCTGCATCAGATAGTTAAACTCTCAGAAGTTTAATTTTAACACTGCCTTGCAAACATTCCTCCTGACAGACTACACTACCAGAAAATACCAAACTTTACCTGGCACCATTCAGCAGCAAAGCTTTCATAACAACTTTCACAAAATACCCTAAGTGGACATTTGAGCATCTGTAAATTCTGGTCCAAACTAAATCAAGCTGTACACGCTTATACTACAATCACAGTCCAATGAGACAAACCAGAACAGACTTTTGTCTGTAAATTAACAGAACTGTGAGTTGAATGCAGGACCACCAGCCAAAATCCACAACTCTTATTGCCCTATGTTAAACAAAAATAAAATCAGAGCTGTTGACTAAGAACATAGTCTGATACTACAGCTAACTCGATCTAGTGGTTGGCTGCCACTGGAAGCAGCAGTCCCACTTTGCCTTCCCTTGCTGCAGGTTCCCATCTTTTTCTTTGCCCGAGCAGCAGTATTTATTCACCTAAACAGTGAGGTGCTTCAAGAAGCTAAGTCAGCAAAAGATTTTGGTTTTGGGGGGTTAGAGGGGAGGGGGACTAGTTAGCTTTTTGTAGTGAAATTCTGTCAGTTGGTTATAGTCAAGAGGATGCGCCAAGGTAAGGAAAGCAGCAGAAACAGGGCTGCCTTTTTTTCAGTGCCTAGCTGTACTGGCAACCTGCACTTCCAGCTCCCCACAGGCCCACTCAAAGAACACAACTTTTGAATAGGTATGCTGTGTATTTTACCTTTTGGACTCAGTTGTCTTGGGTCCTTTATTCTCCAACCAAGTGGTAATTGTCCGTTGTTTACAAACTGAAAAACCACAGTTCGCTACGTTATTACATGAAACATGATAAAACTGCAACAAGATTACATACGAATAAGATCACTTGTACCAGATGAGATGATAATCAGGACTTAATTGAGGTGTTTTTATCTTCTACTATAGGGAGTACCCAGACACTAACAGTATTAAAACTACATGTGATGCAATATTTAATTTGTATCAGTCAGCAGCTGTAGCTTCTGTAATAATCTTTATAAATGCCAGGCTTGGTGTGTGGTGAGTTTTTTTTAATCCAACTTCTTTTTTTTTTTAATATGGTTACAAACATACAGTGAATGCCTAGATTAAGAAAACAAACAAACAAACAAACAAAAAAACCCCAAAAAACCCAGTAACTTGAACTTTCCAGCTCTCATTATTACCTTTAATTACCACCACCACCACAGTGAGCCCTGAAAGACTTCTGCTGAATTTTGGAATGAAGAGGCAACATGACATAGCTTAAAACAAACAAACAAAAAAATAACAACTAGGCATCTTAGAAGACCCAGCTAAGAACCTTATTTGTATGTAGCATACTGTGAAACATGAGGTTTAATATAAAGATTGTATATAGCAGAAGTGACAAGAGCTGAGAAAAGGACTTTTTCTTTTCCCTTCCATGCATAAACAATTTCTGAAGCCTATCAATGCTTACTCCCCTAAACAACAATAAAATGTGAAGGACACAATTTTTTCAGATTTACTACCAATGACACAGCTCCAGTGAATGTGATCAGCCTTATCTCTGTGAAATTGCAGTTCAGACAAGCTTTTAATAGAACAGCCGCACATGAACTAATTATGTAGAGACTTGGAGGGGGAAATGGGGAAGAAGAACTCAAAGCAGTTATTTCACAACTGGAAAGTAATCTTCATTAGTATAAGAAGGGGTTTTTAGTTTTGTTTTCTTGTTATTATTTAAAGGTAGCACTGAAAATTTGGCAACTAGCTTCAGTTCCCTTTCTTTCCATTTGCCAAGAGAAATTATCTACCTGTCACTGCTGAATGCGCAAGGTGTTAACTCACTGCTTTCAACTGGGTAAGTAAAATCTGTAGTTCCCCTATTGCAACAGTAGTTCTGCAGAACTTAAAAACCAGTGCAGCAGATCTGGCTATTCTGATTAATAGTCACTACAGACAGACCCCGCATTTTACTGCAAATGGAGGTTGTGTAACTTGTAGCATAGGAAACTTAGGCCACAGGTAACTTAAGAGACATTGTTTCATAAACGCTTTCCCTAACATTTGAGGCCTTGAACACTTTTCCACAGCTGGTTATCAAGTATCCGCATCAAAAGTACAGAATTTCTAGAATGAAAAAGTAACCTCCAGGAAACGTTTAAATCATTTTAAGTTCTGCTGAAACAGCACAAACAGTAGTGCAAAATTGCCATCACTTGCCTAGGCCACCAGGGAGTAATGCCAAGCCTTATATAGATTACAAACACAAGAATACCTGTGCCACCCTCAGCCATACAATTCTTCAACAAACACTCAGCTTCACCCCACTGAGACAAAAATAACAGCTTGATGGATTTTATGAGCTAAAAATTTTTTATTTCTAATAATTCACTAAAACCAAAGTCTATTAGTCATTCTGTTTACCAAAATTCACCTTCTTGTATTTGAAGTGTTAACCCAAATTGCCTACAGGAAAGGGGAAAAGAAGCAGCCAGAAAAAAAACCTGAAGAGACATGTTAAAACATGGGACGAATAAAACCTCTTCAAAGGCAGCTGACTACCTCTCGAGGTATAAACTTGCACTGAGGAAGGAATACTTATTCATTGGCGCAATAAACAGAAATGAAAGCAGCAGCATCAGAACAGAACAAAACGGCTTTGGTCTGAACTTTCACATCTGACTAGCCATTTAATCCCTATAACCAATGTAACACACATCATTTTCCTTAATACTGCTAACATCTCTTTTTGCTGCAAATAAGGTGGTATAAACATAAGAGGCAACAAAAAGACAACACATGCTGACATTCACTATAAACAAAACCAGACTTCGGTGTAATTTTTTTTAAAGTGGTCTCTAAATTTCTATTCAAGATTCCCCAAATCATTCCCATAAAACAAACCATTCTTCAGAATCTGTCACTGAGGAAAACAACTGAATTTTTAGAAGATTCTTATTTACCACTCTGTAGGAATGCATACATATAACTTCAAACTATTACCTACTCAAAGTTGCCTCTTAGTTACTGGTGACTGAGGTTTAACTCATCAACCAAAGACCACAGCAAATCTGTTCGGGTTTTTGTTGTTGTGGTTTTTTTTTTTTTCCCCTTCCCTGCATTCCTTTCTATTCCTGAAATAGGTGCTTTATTGTGCATTAAAATTTTATTTTGACAGCGTTAGCTCCAAATAAAAATAACCTAAGGAAGCCACGCGGGAACTTTTTCCTACGCAGCTCTGTTACACAGCAGGAGGAGCACCCCACACGACAAGCAGCACTCCAGGCCTGCAGCCACATGCCCATCACCCTTAGCCCATCACCCTTCCTGTCATCACCCTTAGCTCTCCCTGCCGTGATAGCCGGGCACAATACCCCGCTGAACGTCATTTCTCTTGCAGCAAGGACTTCTCTCACATGCGAGACACGCTACCTTTAGCGGCTCACACCTCACTTGGACGGTTGCACTGTTACCGAAAGTTTGTAAAGGATCAGGCACAAAGCCGGGATAACGATCCCGTACCCAAAGCCGCCTCCAAAGGCAATCAACACGCACTGCCCCACACCACCAGGCTCGGGTACACGGGACACGCTGGCTCCGGGAAGCCAAGCTAGGGACGATTCAAGCCCGACATTGAAAGCCAGCTCCGGGGAGGCTACGTGCACCGGCACAACCGGCCTCTCACCATTTAACGCTGCCCTCCCTCCCTCCGGCGTTATCACGCGAAGAGAAGCACAGCAGAGACGCAGTAAGGGGCAGAGAAGGACACCGCAACTCGGCGGAGCCCCCGGCCCGGCCGCCTCCTCCCACCGAGCCCCAGGCGCGGCAGCGGCTCCCGCGGGGGCGGGACGGGGCGGCGGGGGCCGCCGAGCAGCGCTCCGGCCCGGCTTGGGCAAGTTCAGCACTGCCCAGGCTCTGCGGGCAGAGCCGGCCCGTCCCCCGGCACCTCGAAACCGCCGAAGGCGGGGGACGGGCGGGCGGACGGGCGCCGCCGCGACGCGGACACCGGCGAACCCCGGCGAACCCCCTTCCGCGCCCGGCCCCGGCGCTCGCCCGGGCGCTCCCCCTGCCCCGGGGAGGGCGCAGCCCCGGCCGGTACAAACCTTTGTTCCCCACGGCGATGGCGGGGCTGCCGCCGCCGGAGCTGCCGCCCCCGGGACCACCCTCCTGGCGGGGACCGAGCGGCGGCGACGGCGAGCGCTCTCCCTGGGAGCCGCCGCCGGGGCTGGCGGTGCTCGGCCGGGCTCTCTTCCGAGGGGGGTCCCGCCCGCAGCCCGCACTCATCCTCGGCGGGCCCGCCTCCGCCCGCCCAGCCCGCCTCAGCCGCGCGGGCCCGCCAGCAGCCGCCGGGGCCAGGCGGCAGCCGCCCCCCGGGGACGGCGCGACGATGCGGCGGCGGCGGCTCTGCCCCTCCGCATCCTCCGGCCCCGCGGCGCCGGGCTCGTCCCGCCGGCCGCGGCCTCGGCGGGAGGGCGCGGAAGGAGCGGTGGGGCCGGGGCCGAGCCGCGTGCAGCGAGGGGGACCGGGGGCTGCCGCCGCCGCCGCTCGCAGCAAAATGGCTCCCCGCCCGCCTCACCCCTCTCACCATGGCGACCCGCTCCTCCCCCTCCGGCGGCGGGCGCGCGGGCCGGAAAGCAGTGCGGCGCGCGGCGCGCTTTACGGCGGCGCGCGGCGGTCGTGGCTGCGGCGGCGGGCGCGGGGCCCGGCGGCGCCATGGAGGGCGGCGGCAACTCCAAGGGCACGGGCCTCGGCGGCCTCTTCGGGGCCGGCGGCGTGGGGTACTCCCACGCCGACCTGGCCGGGGTGCCACGTGAGTACCGGCGCGGCAGGGGGCGGCCGGCGAGGCCGTGCGGCGGCGCCGGGAAGGCGGTATCCGCTTCCCGTCCGCGGGGCAGGGCCGGGCCGGGCCGGGCCGGGCCGGGCGGCCGATCGATCGATCCCTGCGGGCCCGGGGGCGGCAGCACCACCGCTCTCGGAAATCGGCCTGGCGCGGCCGGGGCAGAGGGCCGGGCCGGGGCGGGCCGGGCCGGCGGAGCGCGGCCGGTGAGGGGCCGAGGGCCCGCCCCGGCAACGGGCCGGGGCCGCGGGAGGCCGCGGCGCAGCGCTTCCTCCTGCCGGGGGGGCCGGGCCGGGCCGGGCCGGGCCGGGCAGGGATCGGTCCCCGCCGCGTGTCTTCACGGCGGAACGTCCGCTGCTTCCGCGCACCGGGCCTGGCCCCTTCTTACTTACCGAGTGTGGAATTGTTACCGCAGAAACTGGTGTTAAAGTACTCCATTGTTTTTTCCTTTCAGTAACCGGAATGAGTCCTTTGTCACCGTATTTAAACTTGGACCCCAGGTATCTAGTACAGGTGAGGAGGCGGCCTGTTTTTATTGTGTTGAACTCGATTCCTTTGTTTGTATATGAGGTCATATGTGAAGACCTCAAAAACCCTGCAGTGCTGTGCAGTGTGTACTGGACTCTCGAACTGATGAGCAGTTGAAAGGAACGATTTTTTTTAGTATTGTTCCTAATAAAAGCTTGCTGCGCCATGGCATCAAGGAGAAGAAAACCAGTCTTAATACAGAGCATAAGTAAGACTGTTGTGTCAATATAAGCCTGCCGCTATTGAAAAGAGGAGGTCTCCCTCCCTACTCTGAGGCATACAGCCCCAATGCACCCTTGCACAAGTTCTGGCATTTGTCACACCCTCCACTGAGCCCCTCCAATCAGTAAGAGCAGCCAGAAACTCTCCACTCTTGATGGATTAGCTTTTTGTACTGTGATGAGTTCAGTCGGTTTACAGATGTGTTCAACCAAACCCTAGACCTGATACAGGCTTTGTCATCATCTGTGCTGTCATCACAGCAGCAGCAAATTTCACACCACTTTCCTTATGTCATTTCCCAGCTGAAGAGAGACTGTCGTGAAGTAGAGCTTTCCCTTTTATTCTACAGAATAACGTAGCTGTTGTACTTACACAGCTTAATACTAGTTAACCTAACAGGATGGCCTGTAGGCCACCCTAAGGAAAATAAAATAATTTAAAATCCTATAATGTTTTCCTTTATCAGCAATATTAACTACAGCTGAAAAGGTTAAAGTTAATCCAATAAGGATGTATGTCTTAATGATTTTATTTAGTTAATATTATCTATATAGAACATTAAATTTTGCAGAAGTAGCACTGAAGGTCAACAGTTGTATCTGCTAATCTGTGTACCTTTTATTTCATGGTACACTGGGTCACTGCTGCTTTTGTAAGTGGAAAGCTATGAATGCAGTTCTGGGGGCTGTTTTTTATATTTCTCTTTCACGAGAAGCTGTTGTAGTCAAGATTACAGCATAACGTTCCCACAATGGTGGGAAGCAGGGGATGTGCCTCTGTTCGAAGTGGATTCACTAGCATGATTATCTTACCTACTGTTGTTGAGTGGTCGAAAAAAATGCTAAGTGATTATTTAGACCTCTTCTGAAAATACCCTCTAAAGTTGTCTTGTTTAGTTAGTACAGTATATCTGGGAACATGCTGGTGTTAAAAATGGTACAACAGAATTTTTGGAACAAAGCTTGTATATACTGATAGATTTATTTTTATTTTTTTTTAAAAAGCTTGCTTTAGAAGAAGAGAAGGTATTGGCATTAGCCTCATGACTAACTTGCAAAACAGTTCTAAAAATACCTATTGACATAACACTAGAGGCTACGGTTTGTGTTGTAACACTTCACTGCTCTTTATGTTTAGCACTAGCAAGTACATTGAAATAAAAGGGAATTCCATTTAAATGTGAGAATTTTTTTTTTTACTTGAACAAATTGCCCAGGCAAGCTGTGGAGTCTCCATCCTTGGAGATGCGCAAAACCCGGGTGTGGTCCTGAGCAACCAGCTAGTGCTGACCCTGCTTTGAGCAGGGGGGTTGCACTAAACAGTCTCTGCAGGTCCCTTGCAACCTTAACCATTCTGTGATTCTAAAAATTGAAAGAAAAAGACATAGCTAATATTTTAAAATACAAGAACTTACATTATTAGCCTTTAAAATTGGTTTGTCTGTGAAGGTGTGTGTGGAGGGGTGAGGGTCTCCTGTATTTAAAGATCATCAGTTTGCTTTCAGGATGCAGAGAGAAAGTCGGCCTTATTGTTGAGAATCTTACATTTTGATCCTGGCCTTACCATAATAACGAATGCTACAGCGGTACTCGTGACTTTAAAACCCACTTTCTATGTTAGTCCATTAATGCAGGCACAAACCAATGTGTTTTCTGCAATGCTTTTGTTACCTTCAGCAGGTATCCATTATAAAATAGCATGCCAGCCTTTGTCACAAACCTAGAGGATAGGCTTCCTAGGTTGTTGTCTCTGTAGAAACATAGAGGTTACATACAGAGGGTGAATGCTTCATCTTGACTTTCTGGACAATAGTGAAAACTCTTAAGAAACTGCTAACTAATGTATGCACTGAATTTCTCCAAATACCTAGTTACAGGGAAAATAGAAACCATAATATAAGTTCAGTTAACTGATAAAGTATTCACAATTTTAGAAGTTGTATATTTTTTATGTATTGCTGTCCATGTTTAGTGGCAAGTATGGACTAAGAAGACCCCTTACAATGCAATTACTTGAGCCTGCAGTTGTTGTGGTCATATATCAGTTAAATGGGGGGTGAATAATATTATGACTGGAGAGCACAGAAGCAGAAAGGGCGATCTTACCATTTTAGCACCTTATCAACACGTGTGCATCTTGGCAATGTCTCATATTGAAAAAGTGCTTTGGCCCACCTTATCTCTACACACATGCTAGTTATCAGCCCATTTCTTTAGCTTTTTGGACCAATCTGATTTACGAGAACACAAGCCTGTCCCTGTCGGAGAAAGATGGACAAGTAAAAAACTACCAACCTTGCATATTTCGTGCCTGATAATCACTAGTTTTGAATGCATTCCATGCTTTTTCATGTCTTCAAAATAGGTCACTTATTTCAGTGCAAGGAAATACTTCTTTCGGTACAAAGGCAGTTTTTCTTTAGTGCCAGAGTAGTGGAAAAACTTAATGCATTGCTGCATAAGTATAGGTTGCTCAGTGAGGAAACAGTGCTGCACAGTCAGACACCAGGAAGATTTTTAGAGAGCAGCAAGTCTTGTATTGCCTGCTGGAAGCTGTAATAGATAATTAAGCAAATAGTCATTTAAAAAAAACCAACAACCACCCACACAATATGAGTTCCGTGGCTGCCCGATGTAATTTATAAAAAGTTAGGACAGATGGGGGAAAAAAAAAGCTCTTGATCAGTTTATCTTTTTAAAGTCTTTTTTCATTCATATTAAAGTATACACATAGCATATTCCATTTCTGTGCTAGTGTGGACAACAGTTTTACAGAAACACTGGTTGTAAATGTCTTTTCTTTAGTTCATTGTATGGATTAAAGAAAAAAATTTATTATGGCATACATTTTGAAGCAGGTACACTTGGAAAATACAAAAGCATTTGTTGGTTTTGTTTTGTTTTCCCCCAGGATACAGATGAGTTTATCTTGCCCACAGGAGCCAACAAAACTCGAGGCAGATTTGAGCTGGCCTTTTTTACCATTGGAGGATGTTGTATGACAGGTAGGTGGTTGTGTTTTTCACTTTTCCCAGCTGTCCAGGTAACACCTATGTACTACAGTAATTGACGAGACTGTAAATGTCCTGTTCTTAAATAAACAGCTATTTGACTTCAGTCTATACACTGAAGTCTATTCTCAGTATTTGTTTCTAGTATTGTTCTTTTTGTTCCTTTTCTTCTTAAAAAGTAATAACTGATATTATGCTAACTAGGGGCAGCATTTGGTGCACTGAATGGTTTGCGACTTGGCTTGAAGGAGACGCAGAATATGGCGTGGTCAAAACCTAGAAATGTACAGTAAGTGTTTAATCCCCCCAAAGAGTACACCTCAGTGACAGAGTTGCTTCTTCCAGCTTGTACAAGGTTAGATCCGAATATACTGCAAAAATAAATGTATTTTTGTGTCTTTAGTGGGGACAAACAAGAGTCAGTGTTTGTCTTCATCAGCTTATGAAATGTTTTTAGTTATAAGGATGTTCAGTTCAAGCTTTTTGCTTTTCATTTAGTGACAACTGGTGTGTCCTCTGACTTACCTTAAATATTTGAGAATAAATTACTACTTTGGTATTTACTAGAAATCTACTTCGAAGTCAAAACAGTGTTTTTATATGTTGAAGTATTCCCAGAAGCAGCACAGTTTGCTTTGAGCTATTTTTTGCTGTCACTTAGCTGAGAGCGAGTTCTCTCTTCTTTCCCAAACTTTTCAAAACCAGGAAGAGATTAAAATGCAGAAGCTGGGCCTGCCTGGATTTGCATTAGGGATGACATTCGTACGTGCTGCTGAGCAAGTGTTGCATGGTGGAAGTTGTTATGGATTACAGCGTCCACGAATACGCATGGTATTCCCGTATTTTTACCTTACCTGATTATTTGAAAGAACGCAGTAAAGATAGGAACACATTTTTTTCCAGCAGTATGCTTCTCCTAGAATTATTGGTAGTTTAGACGTAACTATAAGAAAACTTAAGTGCCTGTGAAGGAGACATAGCAAACTAGAGGAGTGGAATAACTGGGGGAAAACATTTTCACTCCCACAATACTTTGGAAAAAGGGAGTTTTAGAGGAGGAATTTAGTATTTCCTAGGATAGTTTGTACTGGCTCTGCTCCTTTTTAAATTCTGTTTCTGTATTCTTCATCCCCTTTTTTACCATCTTTAGATTTACAGCTAGAACCAAAATATTCCCCATTATAATTATGACTCTTCCATAACGTCCTAGATGAACAGAGTTGTACGTCCTAGATGAACAGAGTTGTACTTTATGTATTTGGAATGAGCCGAGTCACAAAAACATGTTGAGTGGACTTTGATGGGTCGAGTCCAGCAGGTGGCAGTCAGTGCTCATGCTGCTGTTAGTACTTGCCCTTCAAGGGAAAAGGCCTGCTGAAGGTCATCACCTTGAAACTGTGTATTAAATTCCACGTTTTCCTAATCAGGTGCAGGGAAGAGACTTGCCTAGCTAGATTTCCTTCAAATTTATCCTTAGTATACACAGATTTTATTTTTTTTTTTATGAATTTGAATTTTGCTGTTAATCCCCATCATCAAACATCTCACAGTATGTCATGGTTATGAAAATTATGAATTTTCTCATCAATTCAGAATTGATGGGGATGGGGGTTGTAATTAGGGGGAGATTGTCAACACCCTAGCCTCTTGGATTTTTTTCTCTTGTTTCAAAATGAAGTTTTCCATTATTGTTTAATTCAATACCTAACCATATTCATTAATGGCCTGTGTCTCCTAATGAAAATTATTGAAAAGGAAAAGTAGTGGAAAATAAATCAGAAGGAACATAATGTGTGACACTTTCATTGCTTTAAATGATAAACTAAGTTCCAGTGGTAGTCAGCTGTCCAGAGCAGTACTGTGCCTGTGATAGTGTTACACTGCTGGGAGATAAAGATCAGTCATTTCTTCTGGCTGCTGTTGTCACCGTTCTGGAGACAGCTGATGCCAAAAAGAAGTGACATTGTGCTTCCCTGAGAGTGCGCTAAAGATTTGCTTTCCCTCTTTAGTGCTAGTCTGGAAGCACACATACAGAAATACTCTGGGTACTTGACCTTTTGTTGGGCGCTAAGTTTGACAAATGGAAGTGCAAAAGATTGCCTCTTTTCTTCCTGACTTGCTTTAGTTCAGACTTGCTTTTAATACCTACACCATTTGTTCAGGTGTCACCATGCTCCCTGACACATGGTCCCTGTATTGCTTGCACCTTCTAGAAGAGCACTCTAGTCTTCTTGGAGGTCTTTTACCCAGTTAGGTCAGCATAAGCATATCAGTCATTCTCAGTAGCTATGTGTAGTCACCATGTAAGGAACATTTATCAGCTAGGGTTAGAAAGTCATTTGAAGGGAAGAGATTGGATTCTTGGTAAGGGGCAAGTTTGACTTGAAAAGAGAGAAAGATTTTCTTAAGACTTGACAGGACTAAATATTTGCCTTCAGTATTGCTTGCATTACTATTTGTAGTATGTGTGATGAAGGAGATTATGTATTACCAAGCTGTGTGCTTTTCCTCACTGGTTTGTTTTGAAGGGCTTTTGGTTCATTATTCCAGTTTTATTAATCAAATGTATAGTTGTAAACATATTACACCTATCATAAACACTGCGTCAATGTAAACACGGAGAGCTAAAGGTTTTAATACCTTTTTAACTCCTTTATAGAATTCTAAATATGGTGACAAGGCAAGGAGCGTTATGGGCTAACACTCTGGGATCTCTGGGTAAGTAAACTCATTATTTTGTAGGGAAAGCAATTTAAACATGTAACTGTTTGATGGGAAAGTGTATTCTCTAAATTTTCATTATGAAATCCATCAGGAAGAACTGCAGGTTTGTTTTTCTTTGGGACATGAGGGCATTTCAGTAAACATTGAAAAGGAAATTAAAGGCTAAAGTAGAATTTGAAGCATAAGTAGCCAAAAGCCTGTAATTAGAAACCAAAATTTTTAGTATATTACGAACAAGAACTCTAGCTATAGAATAGCAGGAATAACTGAAAGTTATAGGTAATGCTTACTTGTTAATAAATTCCAGTTAAATCACAACTTAAGTCAAAAAATGTAATTGAATATTTCAGAAATAACTTCAATAACCTAAAAGACTCAGTGGTCGTGTGAGCAACTGCCTGATGTCTGTTTCCAGCTAAAGAGTCAACAAAATTTTATCTGTAGAAGAAATGTGATAGTGACTACAAAGACTTATCCTTTTATGATGGTAGCTTAGCTAGAAAAATCACATATGATACTACCCACTTTAAATCTAAATGTTGCTTATAACTAATACAGGTTAGGAAAAAAGAGAAAAGAAAATGCTCAAAAGCCTGATGTATGAAAAAGAAACTTCTGTGAACTGAGATTTGGGTGGGGAGGGGGCTAGGAAATAAAATCACAGCAGTTGCCTCAGAAAAACAACTTCAGGTGATTTCATAAAAGTCAGTGGAATAACTAATGCCCTAGAGAATACAAGTTCTTTGGTTCCCCCCCGCCCCAATCTTAAAAGACCAAAGGGTGCTCAGTTTGAAAGGAGAAATCCAAAGCTGTTGAAGTTATTTTGAAGAAGATTAATGATGGAACTCATTGCCCCATGAAGTGATAACAGAAATTAGCAATATTTAAAACAAGAGATTACATCATACTTTAACCCAGTCTACATATATTTGAATTTTGAAAAATGCATCAAAGCATAGGCTAAGTTGCATTTATTACATTTTGTTTCAGTCTTATTTCTAAAGAGTAGATTAGTCTGCCATTTAACTCAGACATCAGCTTTTGACGTATAATATAGAGGCCATGGTTAGAGATGGGCTTCTGAACTACAGTGAGAATGGCACTTTTCATAAGAGATGCATATTGCCTAGTGAGTTTTGTGGTGGGATGTTTGTTTTGTTTTTCTTATTTTCTATTCCACATCTAATCGAAACGTCTGAAAACTGAGATGCAGGCACACTGCAGTTCAAGGTTCCAGGTTAAGTGACACATTAACAGGTTTTTTCAGCTGTGTTTGAAGAAAGATTACTCAAGAAAATGTTTGTGCATTCCAGTAACAAACTGTTATTTCTCTTATAAAATATGGCCTCCCAAGCCACAGAGCTACGCAGAACTTGTTATTTTGTGATTTGGTATAGCTCTGCCTTGTCCTAGGTACCAGAGAAGTTCCTTTCAAGGAGCTGAGGTATTTTTGCCTCTTAATTCACTTGTGCAGCATTTCTGTACCTCAGAGATTCCTTTTGTCACTACCGACAATTTTTCTCATTTTGTTCCTAAACAGAGGTAGCAACATCTGTGTTTTTTTAGATGTTGAATTCAGCTTTTCCTTCCCCTCATTGTTAATACTATGTGCTACTAAGACAAGGTAAAATACCATTGCCTATGCTGAATGGAGAGAGATGCTACTGTTCAACTCATCAGCATTAATATGGTTGCTTATGAAGTATTTACATGCTTTTTAGCAGAAGTAAAGATTTCAAATTCTTGGAGGACAAGGGATGAATTAAAGTGGCATGGTGTCTTTTTCACTTTAAAATGATGACACACTCTACTGTTCTTTGTCAGCATGAAATGTGATTATAGCATGAGGGGTGAGGATGGGGGTGCCTTCTCCCTTCATCAAAATGCATAGATGATATATGCATCCATACTAAAAGCCCATGCATTTCTCTTTCTGGTCCTTTCCAGGATAGTCCCCAAAGTTCTCCCAAAGCAAAAGGCCCTCTGGGGACAAAGTTTTTATATCCAGGCAGAGGTGAAGCAGCTGTAAATGTCAAATCCAAAGCAATCTAATACTCGTTTATACGGGAAATGCAGCCCAATGTACTTCAGCCCTTGATAACATGATCTGAATGCTGCACTTAACTTGCATTTCATCTCAGTCACACGTGGGCAACAATTTTCTCTACTACCTAGAAAGTGTTGTTTAGTTTCATGCAATCCACAGAAGACAGTATAAAGCCTGCCACTACAAAGTTAAACCCTCAAAAGTTTTTTAAACAAATTTGAACTAGCAAAATGGGCTTAAACTTCAGTCAGTGCTTTATATCACATATTTATCATGTCTTGAGGCAGTACTAGATGTCATGAAGAATGCTACTTTATAACCAAGCTGTAGCTAGAGAACTAAAATTATCTGTAAAATAGAAATAGGTCTGGAAAAAAACACAAAAGACAGCATTTTGCAGAGGATTCCCCCCCCCTTTAAATAAACAGAAAGTCTGTGCTTCAGAAGCATAGTCTAAATAGTTACACCGGGACTGGATTCCAAGCCTTGTGTCTCAGAGAATGGGAGTTTTAACTTGAATTTTTAATATGTTTTTCTTTCTCAGCTCTACTTTACAGTGCATTCGGAGTCATCATTGAAAAAACACGAGGTGCAGAAGATGACCTGAACACTATAGCTGCTGGAACCTTGACAGGAATGCTATACAAAAGCACTGGTAAAGTAACAAAATGTTTCTAGTTTTCCTCTTCTTGTGCTTTATGGTAGTTATTAGGATTCTCATTACTTTTACTAAATACTGTCCCGCTCTGAAAATCAGTAGTGTAAAAATGGTACACTAGGAACGAAGACCTATTAGTTCAATATCCCCTAACCCACACATTTTTTTCACGCAGCTAAGTCTACTCAAGGAAAACTTGCACTTAAAAAAAAAATATCCAGCTGAATTAAATTGGATTCTTTCCAACTTGCACAGGACAATAATCATGAAAGCCAAATTATGTCTGTTACATACTGAATAAACACTCAAATATTTACTCAGATTTGTAGTGAGATTGTATAAAATACATACCCAGCTCATTCTTAGCCATGTTTTTCAGGTATAGCAGGAATAAAACCAATAGTTTCTCCAGTCCATGAGTGGATGCAGGCAAATGGGAACTACCTTCCAAAGTGGAAGGGGGCAGGGGAGGGGAGAAATACACAGAACACAGTTTGACTGCATCGAGATGAAACTTCTTACAAGTGATTCATGTGATAGTACCTGGAGCTGCAAAAAAGCTGTACACATAAAGAAACTGATATATTTATAAAGTTATTACTTAGCTGTTTGTGAAACTGTTGTCTTGTGGTAGGACTCTAGTCTTTGCATAGTGGTCAAAACCAAGAAACAATGTTATTTGAGAACAGCATGGATTTAAGGTTAGTTTGCTGATGCGTAGTGAATTGTTTGCAGAAGAGAGGGTCTGAGCTTCATCAGCAGAATGCCTCTTAACACATATTCCAAGCTCAACAATTGAGGGGATCATCTTTTTTAGAGGACTGCTGGGTACCACAGATGGACATTACCACAGGAAAAATGTATATGTTTTAAGTACCTCGATAAAGGTTTGGCTATAGGATTCACCTCTATTTTACTGAGGAGATAATTCTAGAATTAACCTATGTACTTTTACATAACTAACTGAGCCTCAGTGTCTTAGAAGTGTTCCTGAAGGCTAGCTTTATATATGGGGCAAAACAGTTTGAGAAGTCTTATTTTCCTGTTGGCCTAGACTGTTTGAAACCAAAAATAATTGGCTTGAGCAGCCTTCATAAATATTAGCTTGTGCACTTAACCTTGCAAGAGCACATAGCTCTCTTGTAATCAATTACTTATTTGGGGTTTCACGAGTAATACAACAGATCACCAACAACAGCTGGATAGGGTAGCAGTATAGAAGTCTAATGTTTTCTGTAGGAAGTTATTAAGAAGAACTGCCATCTACGCTCCAGCAGAAGCTTCCCCCTTACCTTTCAGAAGTATAGAGCTGGCATTATGTGTAATTCTTGGTGCAGTGCAACCATGGGGTAACTACTCCAGTCACATGCACAGTCATCTGACACTACAAAAATTTTTCTTACCAGAGCACAGTGGGACTTTTGTTTGTAATAAAGGATGTACCAAGCTAATAGTAGCACTGATAAAGGTAAATGTAGTCAATAAGTCTGTATTCATTACAGTATTGTATTTCAAGTATGTGTTGTGCATATGAACTGTAGTGCGTAGAAACTCCAAAGAAATACATTTTTCACCATATGCAGAAAATTTGAGTGGCACAGCAGACCTTAAAGGTCAAGGATTAGTTCTGGAAGTGAAAAGATTAATTCCAATCTTATTTTCCTTTTTTTCTTTCATGCTCTGTCCCTCTTGCTTCCTCTCCTGTCACCTTATGCCAGAATGCCCTTCCTAATTCTGTATGGCAAAGCTTCCTTCTAAGTTGTGCCTTTACCCAGCATCAATATATATTTACCTAAAAAACCTTGAATATTTAAACCATATGCAAATGATCAGTTCACATCTGGGACGTATTTCAAGATTGTAATCATTTCCTGTGTTACATGGAATGCCATGTTGTGTTGGCATTAACAAAGGGACATTTCTGTTATGAATCCCTGTATTTTAGTGTTGGCTGGAAACTCCCACAAACAGGCCATTTCAAATCAAGGCTTTCTGTAATCCACAAAGGGTGGGTACGGATTTCGAGGCAGTGCTGTTCAAACACTCAGATTTCCTGCTTCCATCAGTCCTGTTCTGTAAAGAGATCAGGGACATATTTAAGAAGAAACTGTATAAAGTATGGCAGGTTTTTTATTATGACTTTCTGGTTAATATTTAGACATAGCACTGATGGAAGAATCACATCAGCAACCCTGCTGCACTGAAAAATACTCTTGTGTACACTGCACTACAGCCTAGATTGAATTTCTGAAACAAATAATTAAGCCTTTGCTAAGGGGGATGAGTAAACAGGAAAAAAAAAAGTGGGAAGACTTTTTGAAGGCTGAAATTTCTTGCCCCAGACTGGTCCCTGTTTTCACAATTTGTCCTTGTAGACGTGTTAATCATTACCAAAATGCCAGCAGTCAAACAAAAAAGGCTTTCCAAAATACGCACGTTCTAGAGCCATTAGATTGTGAGCAGTTATGTGCGAGGCTACTTAACACACAACTCGTGTAAGAGAAGATAAAAGAGCATTAAAAAGTCTGCAGGTGAGCACTGTGGAAGTTCAGCCCCCCTGTGTTCACTGAAGTGGCATTAGTCACTGAAAGTTCCCCACTGCAAGTGACTAAAGCAGTTAAGACCCCCAGACTTCTGGTCCTCCTCAGAGTGAGTCAGGTACTGTTAACTTGCCATTATAAATCAAGCGTTAACTGGAATCCTTCTCAGCATACTGTATGGCTTAAGTTAACAGATGTTGAATTGAGTTGAAGGTAAAACTGATTTGAGGAGGTTTGAAACAGCATACTAGTTGATCCCTTTGACCAAAGTGATGTCTAGCTTTCGCATTTATTTGAAATGAAATTTAATACCAAGATTACTCATTAGATTTTAGCCCAAATGTAGCAATCTAAGTACAGTATTAACTTGTTACACTAGACTTGCAGCTTTATGGAAGCTGCATTCTGAGTTCACAACTTAAACAGAATGTTCTGGGTAGAAGTTGAGTGACGGAGGGGAAAAAAACCCCTTTGTGTTCCTTTGCCAGTGGCATATGTAGTAGAAATGTTGCAACTTAGCCAATCCTGTTTAAGTTTTGCTAAAAGGGAATCTAATATCCTAAGTCCACAAGGATAGCTTTTCCATTTAATAAGAGATTATTCTTCAATTTCAAGCAAAAGCAGAAATTGAGATCTGTTATGCCAAGTTTTTTCTGTTAAATGTTACGAAGCGCAAATACTAACGTATCTTAAAACAAACAAATATTTAGCCCTCTTGCATGTGTTTTCAACCTCTTCTCTAAATCAAACATCTTTATTTTGTTTTTTCATAATTGTATTAGTTTCTGAAAGTAGCAAAAATCAAAAAGATTATTGTCACTGTGCACTATGTCACTATTATTCCCTCCCACCATGAAAGTGCACGTTGTTCCAGTCATCATGTCACAAAGGTACAGCTGGTTGAGGATCTTACAGTCCTCCTCAAGCATGCAGGATTGATCACTCGGGAAAAAGATACTGAGCTAGGTGGGGACTTTGGTCTGACCCAGTGTGACAGCCATTAATTTCTCATTGAAATTCCTGACAGAGGCTTCAGTAAGCAAAAAAGTTAAATAACCTTTACCTCTTATCTGAGGGTTACACAGGTTGTAGATGTTCTTTTTCTTAAATAATTTTTTTTTCCCCTCTTGAGGTTAGGGAAAACGGGAACAAAAATAATGCTTTGGACAAACTAAATTATTTTGTTTAGTGTACTTCTGTGCGGTAGGAACCCAATACTAGATAGAGCATCTCATGCCTTTTGCACAATAGGTGTTACATAGTTTGGTATAAAATCGTATGCATCTGAAAAGAAGGCAATTGCATGCTAGCAATAGCTGAAGGGAGTAGTTGTCATTTTAAGACCTCAGAACACAACCCTGAAAAGTCAATACATTATGAACTAATTAAGAAGGGCTAAATGCTTTATTGCTAGCCGTAAAGTCTGGCCAGAGCTAAAGATAGGTTTTGTGACATTCAGCGGGTAGGAGTTCAGGGCAGCTGTGTTAGCTAACTACTTCTTGAGCTATAAAAGCCTCTTTCCTTTAGGCTCAGTCTGGGATGAGGGGAGGGGGCAGGCAGGGTTTTTTTCTTGTTTCTGTTTGGTGAGGAGTGGGAGGTTTTTGCAGACTGCTGCAGGTATGGCCCTGGGATGTCTTATTTTTCTGCATTATTTGGAGAAAAGGAAGTAAAGGATTTGCTTCTGAATTTTGATATTCAGGGCTGTCAGGCATTTTAGAAATTAAGAACCTCTGTCAAAACCTGCTTTTAACATAACAACTCTATAGGACTATTAATCAAATGGTATTTAGTGAAAGTATTTTGTTTCAGGTCTGAAATAAGGAAGAGATAAGGGTAAAGTACAAGCACGTGCTACAGGTAATAGCTTGTTGAGGCTTTCTTTGTCACTTGAGGGCTAACATCTAAGAATACGTGTGGCCACTGAGAGCAGTGCTGCCTTCTGCCCTGCTCTGCTAAGTAGAATCAGTGAACTAAAGTTCCCTGTGCTGCAGGAGACCTGTAGCTGAAGTAGTCTCCTGTTAGTCAGGTGCTGGTGCTTTCACTCAGTGAGAAGACAGGGAATGTTAATAATGTTTGCAAAGTAATTTTAACAGCTTTAATACTTTTAAATTAAATTGTAAATTCTTACTGTTTTTCTAATTTAGCCTTCATACCACAGTAAGTACAGGAAGTGTTCCCTGTCTCAAGCTTTGCTGTTTCTGTATTTTAACTACAATACTGTCTTAGCTGCAGCAGTATGAAAGTGGAACATGCTTTTCTGGAATGTATCTTGTTTCCAAAAAGAAGTTTATCAGTTTCCTTAATAATTTCTGTACCCACAGACTTTGCCCACACTTAGAAGATTTCATAAAGTGACCCCTGTGGAGCAGCAGGAGGAAACTATTCGAATTTTCTACTGACATAAGACCACCCACAGATGTTCAAACAAATGTCTGCCTGATGGTTCAGAGGGTCTGGCTAGCTACCACTGTTCTTGCATTTGGAGAAAAACTGAGGTTGCCTTGTACATTTGAAAAGTCAAGCCCTTTAAACCATTTAAAAATATTTTTGTTCCTGGAAGCCCTAAAGGAGGAGAAACTGTTTGCATTCTGAATATCAGAGAGAGAGATTGGAAGACAGAAAACTAATCACAACTTAACTATTACAATTCTTTTGTTTGGCATAAATACCTATGTCTGGTTTTTCAGTTAAGGTATTTCTAATGTTTGCTGTTGGATGGTTCTTGCTTTAAAGATCCCAGGAACTATCCCAGGATAGAGTAACACATTCTGAAAATAGACACACTAAGGTCCTAACTGGAAGATTTTGCCCTCGTGTTATGCCATATAGATAACGATTTTACCTACTATATGAGTCAAATTCAGTGTTAGGAGTGGATCATACCATAAAGAAATGCAAAGCTGCACTATTAGAATGCTGTGTGTCATTGCATAGCATACTCCAAAACCTATTCTAAATGCATAGAAGAGGGACAATACTCTGTGGTGAAAGGGTGCAGCAGCTAACGTCAGAGACTAAATTCTCATATAGAGAACATCAGATGTATTTTTGGAAACCCATAGCAGTTCTCAACTATTGTGCAAGGTGCTTGATCTCAAAATACCTGCTTTCAGAAGTGTCTGTCAGCTGGAACTTTAAGTTATCTTATTCAGACTTGCAAGATTAGGGGCTTATGACCATGTTTCTAGGAGGGTTTGTCAAGGCAGATTTGGTATCAGAGGCTTGCAGAGAGTGATTGCAGAGGAGGGGTGGGAATGTGTTCTATCATGCAAACACAGCTGGGATGGGAGTGGAGAATTTTTTTTTTTTTTTTTTTTTAACAAGGTAATCTTCTCAGAGGGCTTAACATTTCCTGCCCAGCAACTGGGCTGCATTCTACAGTGCATTACTGTTTGATGCCTGCCACAGACTTGGAGATACTTACTCAAATGCAAATCTAACCAGTTAGGGAAAGTTTTTTCTTTCCCTTTTTTTGTAATTACTGTGGATAGTTCAGAAACCAGGTGCAACTGCTACAAAACAGATGACTGGCAGAATTTTGTAGCAGAAACATAGGGAGCCTGGTAAGAAACATTTCTTGCATGTTTTCTTCTTGGATTTTTTCTAACTCAGTAATTTACCTATACCGACTGCACAAGCAGTGCCTGTTCATTAAACAGACTTCCACTGAAACATCTTCTTCAGCAAAGTCCCCAAGTTGTCCACAAGACCTACAGACTGCTTTAGGCCCGGTGGTTGGCACTTTGTAAGTGGATTCAGAGCTGCCAACCTCACCTGGCTGACCTCAGCACATGAAAATATTATCATTATTTTTTGTGTTAGGAGTAGTATGTCTTAGCAGTGCTGTGTCTAAGTCTGCATGGATGCTAGAAAGTGGCTCAGCTATCCAAATTAAAGAAGGTAACTTTCTTGTACAATCCTGACTTCACAGAATCTGGAACCAGACTTGATCAGCCTTCAACCTACCTTTCTTCCATAGGAAGAATAGGATTTTAAGGGGAAAGGAGAGGAATTGAACCTGGGGGCTGAGGGAGGAGTCTATGGGAATAGTCATAGCTCTGTACTGTGTTGCGTTCTGTGAGGATGTTCCACATTTCATGCATTTCCCTGTATACCATAATGGTTAGGAGCCCTCTTTGGGGGTTTCTTCTGTAAGCAATTGCTTTCTAATACAAATAGCGGAAAATCAGGCTCACTAATGTTTTATTCATTTTTCCCAAAAGTAACAAGGAGTTAGCATTTTTACAGATTATCTCAAATATTTGTTTTGCACAAAGTGTCCTTTAAATTTCACCTGTGGCTTTTTGCCAGAAGCTGCTTGCACATGGTTAGTTCTGTGTACCCAGCTGCAACCCCTTCATGTGAAAAGCTTTTTGTGCAACAAATTCAGGATGACTTATCAAAAATAGAAGTCTACATCTGCATTCCTAAATCCTGATTTAGGCACGTAGGTGCATAAACATTATGGCTTTCCTTAGAGCTGTTGAGTTCTCAACAGTTAGGGCAGTGAACTCAGCCTTACAGTCCAAAAACCTCTCGAATCACCACAGCTAGTCTGGCAATGAAATTTGTAGAAACTATGGCTAGACATGACCTCTAGTGCCAAGCCCAACTTGTGCAGCTTCTTGGTTTCATTACATGCCTGGACAATGTGAGTAGGTTTAACAACTCCAATGAAATCCGTTTAATCTTGCAGCACAGGTAATGCAGTCTCAGTCTGGCTGACACCAACAGCTTCTTGCCCCACTACAAGCCTAAATGCAATTCTGTGAGACAACTTTATGACCACAATGGGAAAAAAAAAAAATCACTGATTACTGAGATGCATTTCTTTTCAAGTTAGAGGAACCTGAATTCCACTGTCAGTTTTACCAATAAAGCAGGCAGGTTTTATCTAGCTGTAAGCAGAAACTGGCCTTGTTCTATATACTGTACACATTATCTAACTTGCTTCAGCTGGGATTGATAAACATTGCAGAATCAAACTCAGTGAAGTTTTCCTAGTGTTAAGGGTCATACTCTCAGGTGTTCCTGCACATTTATAGTATGTTCTGGGAGCTTTAGCAAGGTACTTTCTACTACTGAGGAATAGAAGCATTTTGGTGTTTAGGAAAAGCAACAGAAGTTTCTACTTCTGTCCCTGTACACCACAGCCCTCACATGGATGGAATGGAGTTGTGATGCCATCTGACTCCCAGCTCCAGCCAGGTGTGCTGGCTTCTGGTAGTAGCCAAACGTGCCCTGTATTTTTACCTTCACAACTTGCAGAAGCTTCAAGTCTTGAGTGAGCAGTAAATATAAAATAAAAAAAGAAAGATTTTTTTTTTTTAAATCACCTGTGGGACTCAATTTTTGCCATTGCAAGATGATAATTTTGCATATTAATAATAGTAAGAATAAAGAAAGTTGTTCGATGTATGACCTAGTAAATTCTTGCCAGTTGGTCCCTTTCATCTACTTTTTTTTTTTCCAAAAGGCTTTAAGATTCCAAAGACACAAAAGCAGTGATAAGTTCTCTGTGATGGCCCTCATTAATCTCTGGAGCCCAAGGTCATGTCCACATCAGCTGCTGTTGTGTTCACTTATTTCCCTCCTGCCCTTTCTCCTCCCCCCCCAAGCCTAGTTACCATAACTGACAAACATTATTATTATTATTCCTCATCTGAAATCCTAAATGGAGGAGTTCTTAAAGCAGGAAGAGATCATATCTGTCTGTAAACACCTGTGTTGAGGACAGATGGAATAGATAAAGTAGGACTTACGAAAAGCCACCTTTGCTTCAAGTGTTCTGTAGTGGTTCTCTCGGGCAATAGTGCTAAAATAGTTTGAGAGGAAGTCATACCAGCAGAATTAGTATCAGGATCAGGAATGACCTTTCTTGAGCCTGGCAGCAGATTTAAGGGCAGGGTAGAATTAGCACAGGTACCCTTTCTGGAAAGTTATTCATAAAAGAAAAACCGTTTCATTAAGATGCCTCTGGATTTGAACAGCTTCTTGGAAGTTGCTGTAGCTGATCATTTCCTTGGATGTAACTTTAATGGGTTTTAATCTGTTTTTCAGGTGGAGTGCGTGGGATAGCACGAGGTGGTATTGCAGGTCTGACACTTACCGGCCTCTACGCTCTTTATAACAACTGGGAGCACATGAAGGGCTCCATAGCCCGGCAGTCCCTCTGAGCAGGGCAGCCAGCGCTGGACGGAGGACACGCTTGCATAGTCACCAATCAAATCAGTTGCGAGATCTGTCTGGTGCCCCTTCCTATTTTATTTACAATTAGTGTGAAACTGGAGGAAGCTATGCTGGGAGGAACCTCTTGACACCATGTAGCTGGACTGGCCCTTTTCTTCCCGCCAGCCAGTCGCTGGAGAGGCAGCAATATTTGTTGGACCTGCAAGTAAGCAGAGTGGCCACCGAGATAGAGTCTCCCTGACACGCTCACCAGCTAGCCCTGGGCCAGAGCTACGAGGCATGCTCGAGTCCCATAGCTGTACCTGCTGCGCTACCAGGTTTGTTCGGTTGCGTGTGCTACCACGATAGCGCTGCATAATAAAGTCTGTGTCCATAGAGCTATTCACTGCAGTTTTTCAACGTGCATCGCCCGGGCAGCCGGCGCCCCAGCAGCTGGAGCCAGCGGAAGCCTTAAGTAGCAGCTGGCACAGGGCAAGGCTTGTTATTCTGACAGCACAGGGTAAGCTGTAAAAAGGGATGTCATCATTAATAAAAAGGGTGGTACTTACGCAATACTGTTTCTATGCTTTGCTGTTCCGACTACTGATAAGACAAAAATGTGCTGCATCCAGTGACTTTTATTTACAGTTTTGTTTTGGAGGACCAATGTGATAAAATCCTGGGGGAGTTAGTGGGTGACGGGGGAAGTGAACTAACAGGCTGATGGTCTCCTGATGCGAGGTGATGGTGAGGCATACCAGGGCTTGACTCCACTCCCTTATTTGCACTAATAAATAAGGAACTGGTTGTTTCTGGGCAAGGTACAGTTGCTGTTGCAGCTGCCAGTGGATTATCAAAGCTCTTGGGTGCTCCAGGATCTCGGAACTCGTTTAGCTAACAGTTAGAAACCAAGCAGTAGAAATACTCCTCTTACCGCCCATTACAGGATTTTTAATTAGTGACAAGCTTTTTCCTCCAAGTAATATTTGTAGGTTTTTGGCAGAATGAAGACATGTGATGAACCTACACCTTTTCCAGTGTTAAAATTAAACCATGTACCAAGCATCATTTGCAGATAAATTAAACAGTAAGTTGTGAATTAGTTCAGTAATTGGAATTGCTGTATAACAGCAACTTTTAAATAATTAAACAGGTCTTGAGACAGCATGAAGGTAGGTCAAGGGAAAAACAAGAAACTTACCGCTCAATAGACAACTTAATGCAAAACAAGAGTTTACTTTGAGTTTTCCCTACTAAAACAGTTCTTGGTAACTACATGGCACCCAACAACATAGAAACAACAAAAAAAGCAGCAGAGGGAAGGTGGTACCTCTTACCTTCCTCTGAGAAAAAATGCCACTTTGCCAAGAAGCCTCTTTAGGAGGAGATGACTGCTGGGACTAGCTTTTTATAGAGCAAGTGCTCTAGCTAACGAGCCTTCATAGTTGAACTCGATTAGCTTTGCTTGGATACCAGGTCAAAGTAGATGCTTTGTGCCGGCACTTAGCTAGATGTAGCATAAAGGAAGGAAAAGAGGTCTTTTCTCACCTGCTTTGTAAATACTGTTTCTCGTTAAGCCGTATGTTCCACTGTCTTTTAGTGGGCTGTGTGTTACTGTTGTGGTGTTAGAGCTGGACCTTCTAGCATGCATTTTTCGAGGGCTGTATTGCCAAAGAAGCTGTCCCCTACTCGCAGCCTGCTGAAAAGTGACATAGGCACCAGCTGCGCAGCGCTGTCACATGGAACATCGGGAAAACGCATGCACTTTCTTCCCAAGCTTTTTCTCTCCCCATTGGCATCCATGAGTTCTCCCCACCCATGTTTCTCGGTCACCGTTAACAGGATTCGCACTCCTGCATGCTTAAGAATGCTGGATGAAGGATTGAGAGCTGCTTTGGGGGGCTGATGGTGGGCAAGGGTTGCTTTTTAAGTGTCAGGAACTTTGCAAGGTATCTTTTAGGCTTTATAGAGACTTTTTCCAGACTGAAATATGACCCAGGAGCTCTCTGCCCCTAACTGAAGTGGAAAGCTGTGAAGCTTAACAACTCTCTTTCTTCCTTTAGGTGCACTAGAGATAATGTAGGAACAAGCTTTTGTAAGTTCAAAGTTGCCACAAACTTCAGGCTAGGCTGACGCTTGAGACACCATGTTATCTGGTCTGCAAAACCCTCAAATTTCCGGGAATTGTTTGCCTTGGGGCAGAACTGAGTGCATTTTTCTGAAATAGCTGTGTTTCCAAGGCTATTAAAAGCTTTAGTTCGTATCCTAGTTGTATGTGGAGCGATCCATAGCTTGCGCTATGAAATACAACCAGCACAGAGGCGGCAGTGAGGGAGGTGAATTTTAAGTATGGAACACAGAGAACATCTTTATGATGTTCCATGTCAAGACTTCCCATGTTCACAATTTAATGGTGAACAACCAGTATAAAGTTGCCACTTAAAGCTGTGACCAGAAGTATATCTGGGTTCAGTAGGAATAAAAGAAAGTAAAATCAAGTTGGAAACAGGATCTGGGAAGCAAGTTAGAATCCTCCCATGCAGTATTATGTGAATGTGAGCATGGGAGACTGGCCATCTGGAAGAGCTGTGTTTTATCCTCTTGTCGTGCCAGTCATGGCATCTAGTTTTGCTGATAGAGCTGAGACAGCTTTCTGTAGTGTGGTAGCAAGTGAGGGAGTCTGAGACAACAGGTATAATGAAAGAAGGCTTTTTGAATCTTGTAAAGCTGCTTTTGTATAGTCTTTGGAACAGAGAAAGGCAAACCCCTTTCACCATTCCCTGTCAGCAGGTGACTTCTCTTACAGTTGGGGGCATTTGTTGAACAATCACTAGTCATGTGGTAGGAAATCTCCAGCTTCCTCCATGAAGCAGAAGCTAGTGCTGAAAACAGGAGGGAAACATATGCTAGGGCAGAAAAATGATGCAGTGTTCGTAGCTTGTGTTTCCTCTGACCTAATCTGGGACTGAGAAGGGAGGGGGAAAAGCCTCTTTTATGATTTAACAGGGGGTTACCCCTGTGCTTAATAAATTCTAGATAGGACATTGGTATGTTTTAAGTGGAGCTTTGTGTACTCTATGAGCATTGACCTGTGCTGTTGAATGCCAGGCACTGCAGGGACACCAAAGGGTACTACAGCCTTTTTTGGTACTTTCACAGCATCATTAATACCAGTCTTGTGTTCCCCTCGGGTGTCTCCTCCCCCTCCATGTGAGTGCCACTGCCAGACTTGCACCACAGCCACTTTCCAGTCCAAGGAGTCGAGCAGGCTGGTGCCCCAGGAACCCTGCGAGCAGCCCTGCTCCAGGTAGCTGCCTGCGAGGGAAGGACACCTCTGCTGCCACTCACACCCTCCCATGCCTTTGTTACAAGGCTCTGCATAGGGCTGACTCACACCTTTGTAAAGGACTTCCCCAGGCTCTGTGGGTGTGTAACAAACAGAGATGGTGGTTTGCTTTCTTGGCTCACCTAGCCTGTACCGCAGCCTGCGCTGCTGCTGTGAATCACTGCCCATCAGGCACTGCCTTCCCCCCTCTCCTCGGCCAGCCAAAGTCTGGCGCACCTTCCCTTGCTGCCCGCAGCAGCTCTCAGGGGCAGGGATGTAACAGGCTGGGCTTCGCCAGGCAGGCTCTCGGCTTGTAAAGAGTCTCCCACCTGAAATTCGCCATAAAGCTAAAGACTTTCACCAATGCGTACGTGACCAGAAAGCACTTTGGTTATTTTGCACAGAACCAAGTTAGGAGGATTCGTTTGTTACAGAAACTCAGCTGAGGGAGAAGCAGGAGGTAATTGCTCCAGCTCCACCAGGAGGGAAGAGAAATCGAATTAAGCATTTCAGAGAGGACCCCATTCCTCAGTACAACCCAATAATCCCAGATTGCTCAAAACAAGGTCTTCAACTGTTACCCAGAGAAGCCAAGAAAAGCATTCTCTGCTCCGGCTACTCTCTTTTCCTTGTCTTTGGAAGACCTGCGGTATTTTTTTCCCTGTCTTTGAAAGCTATTCTCGAGATACACGTTCAGTTCTGCATGTGGCTGCTTCTAACAAAGAACCTCTAGTCCGTTTGGAAAAACTGTGTGTGTGCACACCCACACAGCAAATTCAAGGTACTGTGGTTGAAAGGCTGCCAGGCCCAGCTGCATGCTGTCTCATAAGAACGTTCGTTACGGTACAACGCAGCCTGGAGTTTAGAGGAATGGAAAATCCTCAAAGGAGGAACAAAACATGCAGGGAGCCTGATGTTCAAAAACCAGGACAGCAGAGGAGCCAGAGAGGAACCAAATTCCAATTGCGCAGCCACACCAGCGATGTTCTACAGCCATGGTAGAAGAGGACTGAAGGCTGCTAAAATCCATAAATCTTCCTTAAGTATTCAAGAGTGGTAAGAAACAAACACGTCATTTTGTCTAAACCTGTGTTTCTTACTGCACCCGAGTGAAGGCTGGGTGATTTAGGCATACCAGCCGCGTGTCCAGGGGCTTACAGTGCAGTGCAGTAGTTGGCAGGAGTTACCCATTAGGTGTGTACCTGGTGCCAGGGCTTCCCAGCTTTCAGAGCGGGGCTCCGTGCAAGTGCCGGCAGCGGTGGAATAAAGAACCCAGACACGTGAGTCCAGTACAGGGATGGAAGCACAGCTGCAGCCACATCCAAATGTAAGTTAACTAGGCAACATGCCGCAGCATTTTCTGTTAACCATCTTGCAAAGGAGATGTACCACACCCTTTGGTTGCAATTATTTTTAATGGAAAAGACAAATCAATGTTTTACATAAATATCAATTAGTGAGAACAAGTCAGATGAGTAAGTAAAGGAATACATACCCCCAAGTTTTAGAGGCTCATAATGAACTGACAAAGTAGCACACAATGACAACTACAAGGAATTATAAGAGGTGGGCTGCACATCAATCACCTTCATTAAGTTCAACTGCTAATCAAATTAGGCTATTATTGGAGTTGGTCACAGTGCAGTCTTCCCATGCCACAACAAGGACACGTTCAAAGGGGAAAGTGAACTTCAAAAACATCTTTCTGCTTCCAGCAGAAAGCCCCAGCTATGAAAGTACAAACCACTCGAGTGGTCCACTGATGTTAAGCCCTTTTGGGGTCTGGTTTCAGACATGCAATGTCCCCCTCTCAGACTAAAAACTTATTTTTAACCAAATGCACAGGTTCTACCAGACGGGAATGTGTTCACACTGAAAAGTGATACCAAGATTGGGTCTTGCTAGTAATTTCTTTTCTACAGGGTTGTGAAGAACTGCAATCACTTTTATTCCCAAGCAGGCTGCAGGGATGGGGAGAAGGGGAGGCTATTGTTATAGTCATTAAGAGCAATTTGTTAAGTGAGTAGAAGCTGCACCAGAAACTATGTAACTTCACAGTTTTTCATGCAAGCTGACAGGCGTGATCCACATTTCCATCTAACATCTCCACACTCTGTCCTGTGGGCTCAAAATGCCGAATACCTGAAGAGGCATTGCTCATATTACGTCCACAGCTACAGGGATCAGAGTTACTCGACCCCACTTCCATATGCATATCAACATGGAAACCCACAGATTAAATATCTTTAAAATGGATCAGTGGGAGCCAGGCAGATTGCCAAGTTAGTGTTTCCCAATCAAGGAGCATGACATCAACCTGATGAGAAGGCATCAAATTCCCCAAATATTACCTTCAAATATTATGTGGCTAAGATGCTTGCTTTCCAGTGGTTTAGTCAATAAAAGTTCATTATGAATTATCTAAAACTAGCAGAAATGTACAAATTTCATCTTACAGCTTTTTCAGTGAAATTCAAATAGTTATTAAAAGCAGTATGATCTGATCTACTGATGCATGAAAATTAACCCCCCACCCTGTTCTCTGAATGGCTTAAAAATTTGGAAGCAAAGTTTTCATTCAAAACCAAGTTATGAATTCTCCTGTCACATGTCAGGTCCCATAAATTCATGTCTTTTTCAAAATCTGGCCTACACATACTCAGCTAGGAGACACACCAATACAAGTTAGCAACTGCTCAGTAAAAGAAACTGCTTCCAAATACAGCCTAAGTTATCTTGCAATCCCAGTAAGCAGGAACCTAACTCATGGCAAAGTTGTAGCAGCTAAAAGGAATGGCAACACTTCTGAAGTCACTGCCAAAGGTGGACCTTTTACAGCACCAGAGAGATTTTGCTTTATACTTGCACTGGCTTCAACATACTTCAAGTGACAACCCATTAAAGAAGATTCACATAGTCCCATAACAAGATACGAATTTACTAACACCTCTATAGTATCGGATTGCTTATGCTCAGTGGGTTTACATTTCAGAATTAATCCTAATGAAAAGGCATCTTCTGCACTGTAACTCTGTTATATGAATAATCTTTCTTTTTGTTACAATTTTAGAAGAAAAAGCAGACGGCCAAACACAAAACACAAGAATTCAGCTGGCTGCAGTCACTCAGCATGATGTGCGATTGATCAGCAGGAAGGGGATAATTCTGATGCTTCCAGTTCTTCACATCTAAACAAATTTAAAATGGGGTTATTCTCTTGGATAAACAGAAAGCAACACTTGGAAAAAAACATGTATAAGACATCCTGGGGAAAAAAAAAAAATCATACTGAAATACTTCCTAAAACTGAGTATCTTGCCTTTTAGGGTTTGAAGTATGCCTGCTAAGAAGGACTTTTTTCATGAATTTCAAAAACAATGATAAAGAGTTATCTCGGCAGAAAGGAAAAACATCACGTCAGCCGTAAATACATTACCAAGATAAAAAAGAAGCTGCCTAGAAATTTAGACGTTAATTGCATGTTCTAGTTACAATAGAAGTTACCAAGATTTTACCAAGTGTCAATCAGTTGAAGAGTGATTTACTCAAGAACGTAAGTAATTCCCTCCCTGGCTTGTGATCAAAAGAGGAATAATGAAAAAGTAGAACGGTCCAAGCTGTTAAAAAGGTATATGGGGAGGAAGTCACAATGCTGTTAAACATTACATTTAGAGAACTCCAACGACAACAGTTAGCTGCCAGTGTCTGTATTCTGTACCCTCAAGTCCTGTTTAGGCTCAGCTGTTCTGATACATTCTGTGCATCCTACCTGCAAAGGAGTCCGATACAGCCATTTTTCTTTATCT
Source organism: Haliaeetus albicilla (assembly GCF_947461875.1). Classification (NCBI taxonomy): domain Eukaryota; kingdom Metazoa; phylum Chordata; class Aves; order Accipitriformes; family Accipitridae; genus Haliaeetus; species Haliaeetus albicilla. The sequence goes on along the minus strand of NC_091493.1, from coordinate 10,746,662 downwards.
CCATTGAGTTTCATACAGGCAAAAAGGTCACAAACTGCAGGAAGGCCAAAGTCCTGAAAGAGAAGTCACCTTAGTTACTGATCTCCAAACATAAATACATTCTGATGCATCTTCAAATTCTGTCAAGTGTTTAAAAATAACACTGACTTCTGAGTCTTTGAGATTAACACTTTCTTCATTTAGTAAAACGTATTAACTTGTTTTGTGTTAAATGCTGGCCTCATCTACTCAAGTAACCAAGTAATAATCACTAAAAACATTAAAAGAGCTAAGAAACCTAAAAAATTGTCAGTCAGCATTATCCAGAAGAGCTATGAATTTGGAAGAGAAGGTAGGCATTAAATTCAGTAAAACGATAAACCTGACACATTGGCTTGAGACACAGCAGTAACAAAAACTTACGCTCACTTGTGCTTTCTTGCGTAGAAGCCATTTATCTTCCGCTGGAGGTGGGTTAGCATTTTCTAAGTTGTTTGAAGTCAACACCCAACTGTTTACATTCAAGGGGAGGTGGAATGGAGCCAAGAGGTCTAGGAAAGGAGTCTTGAAACTATTATCTGCTTTTTCCCTACTCGCTTTTTCTTCTGCACTTTCTGCTTTGTGCTCAGACTTGGCCAGCCAGCTTGTCAGAGGCCTTTCGAGCAATACTTTCAAGGGTTCTGCGATCTCTGCTGAATAATCTGCTTTCTCTGCACTAGCCAGTTGCCCCGTGAGCTGCTGTGCGGGGTTAAGCCAAGTATTGGCAGCAGACTTGGTCTTCTCGTGCTCAGGGTTCAGTACATCTTTCTGGCTGACTGGAACTCCATTTTTATCCTTCCCTTCTTTCTTCAGAAGCCATTTACACAGAGCCTCTTTGCCACAGTTTTCATCACACACACATTCTGAAAAGGTGGCACACAGCTCATTAGCTTTGCACACATCTTCCACTTTAAATGGGGCCTGGGGATGCTGAAGAAGCCAAGCATTTACAGGAGATGTAGTGGGTGATTTCTTTCCATCAAGATGCTCATTCAGGCACTTCAGATTTCCCAGGTTCTCAATTTCCACACTTTTGATCTGGCTGCCACAACAACTGGTACACGTTTCAGCTTTGAGGAGCCAATCATTCAAATTAAATTCTTCCCTAAAAGGTTTAAATTCATACTTCCATTTCTCATCTGAAGCAGTACTTCCATTTTCTGTGTTGGGAGTAAGCAGCCAGTCAGAAAGGTCTATCTCTTCTTGTCCAAGGGATTCCAATTCCTCCACCTTTTCAACAGTGGAAAAGGATGAGTTGAAAGTAGAGGTGGAATCCTTGCGGCCAGGGGAGTCTGTCTTCCCAGCAACATCACGCTGTTGATTCTGCAGAAGCCAGTTTTCCAAATCTTTCAGATTTCCCCAGGCTTGCTCAAAATAACAGACCTTGGAAGCATTTAAATCCTAGTAAAGACACATTGAAATGCATCTATTAACATTAAAAGACAATGTTCGGTAAAGGCACAGTTACAGCTTGGAGCATTCTGATAGTAAGTGCAAAAGTATTAGCTGAACACGAGGCAGAGTGAACAGAATTACAGAAGGTTTAATTCCCACCATATTCCACCTGCAATCGGACACTGTGTTTTCCCCTTTATTAAAAACCAGGTTAGCACATGAAAGGCTTACCTGGCTGGGTTCTGACACACATTTTTGCGTAACCCATTCTTCAAGATTGGTGCTGGGAACATAAGGAGCCTGGCAAACACCCACAGGTCTGCTTCCAAGTAACCAGTCAGCAAGTGAGGCACTCACTGTCCCACACAATGTTTTCTGCTGAGAAAGAATGTTCTTGGTTATGAGAAAGTCCAATTGCTGAGGCAATCTATGGTGAACATCAAAACAGGCATTCAACATCCATCAGAATTTCTGAACCAAAAGAAAAACCAGTCCATTCTAATTAAGAAAAGGTAAATCTTCATTTGTCTCTATGACTTTAAGCCACTGCACTGATAGACTGTTTTGTGATCCCAGGTTCTTAAGAGAGAAAATGACAAAGGAAGCAACAACTTCTACAACGCACAGTTCTGGGATGTGTAACCCAGCCATAACCCTCCTTCTGACCACAATTCCCGTTCCTAATTTGCTACCCTGCTTCACTGGTGCTGTTTCCGTGCAGAGCCCAACGTGAGATTTCCCCACGAATTTCTGCATTAAAAGGCATCTGATAGTTCCAAGTCCTGGCTTGACAACACCAAGGAACATTCAATTAAAAAATTCTGACTGACAGTCACACTCCAAATTCACTTTCATACTATGTTCTTGCACACCTGTTCCTGGAGCAGCTAGAACATCAGATCACTAATGCTCACCACAGCGACTGTTACTGGCTACTCAAACATCTTAACAAACAGACAGAAGTCATTACTCACGCTTGTGTGACATACTGTGCTTGAGTTCTCCTTTTCCCTTTAATAAAATTAAACATTCACAGATACAAGTCTTAATCTTACCTGCTCACAGTTCATCAGGGCACAATTCTGCCCTGGGAACCAGGGAGAAGTATTCTCTCTCTCTGAGGTCTGCTGTAAGGAAAGAAAAGTAAAGGTTAATTTAAATCTCAGTTTTGTCCAGTTTCTAGGATGAATTCCACAATAAAGCAGAAGTAAAGCGCAGTTACAACTGGTCAGTTCTTTGTGGCTAACGATTTTCTCAACATTTAAAAACTGAATGAAGAAATATTTACTACAAAAATACTACCTTCAGTCCACTTCCCTTAAGAGAATTATCTCCAATAATACAGGAGATCTGCTGCTTACATAAGAATCCCAAAATACTTATATCGCAGAAAGCCACCTATGATGTATAACTATTAATATCTATAGAAAACTGCGACGTTAATTTTTCAGTTGCTGGAATAGAGTGAGAATACAATCATCACTCCCTCAGTCTCTGCCAAAATATATTAAATATATTAAAATAACACATACAGAACTAGATCTAAGCTCAGTCAAAATCAGAACCACATGCAATAGTTAATAAACCACTGTGTATATATTATACAGCCAAAACTACATGACTCGTACACAAGATCCACTCAAGCTATATATTGCACTACTGCCTCAAAAAAAAAATCTTTTTTTTTTTTTTCAAGTATTCCAACCCAGGAAAGTCTTGGTGCTTACCATCGTTTTAATTGAACCAAAGGAGGTAATAGCCTGGCGAAGGTAAGATGTGTCAGCCTCAAAATTCAGGATGGAAGACTCCTCTGGTTTAAGAGTAAGACTTTCCAGTCTGAAAGAGCAAGACGATAGTTACAGAAAGAAAAAAAAAAAAAAAAAAATCATCATCTTCATCTGTCATGTTTTGGGAATCAGTCCATTATTTCACAAAAAGACTTCCAAAAGGCTTCACAAAAATCAGATTAAATTCATAAGTCAGAATAAATACCACTTGTGTTAGCTTGCATCATAAAATATATTTACCTCTCCAGGCAAACTGAGATCTGGTTTGCTAGTTCGTTGCTATAGGAGCGTTCCAGCTGATGAATAAGGCAATTGAATTGTCCCAAATACTGCATGGAAGACAAAACACATGTTATTGTTTTGGCTTCTAAGATTAAAATTGAGAAAATACTTGCAAGGACAAAGTTTACTTAAAAATGCCAGTGCAACAATTTACAACCAAATCTTACCCAGTAGAGCTGCTGTGCCTGCTGCTGCAATGCCTCCTCTTTCAGCTGCTGAATGAGATCTACCTGCTCAAACAGCCAAACTTCACGACTGCGCAGGCATTCCAGGTGGCGGCTTATGTGGCTGTGAATCTTCGCTTTTACCTGTAAGGTAACATGTACCATTTCTAGAACATCTGTCAAACAGTATGAACAAACATATGCTGCGCTGATTACAAAATAATATTTATCATAGATAAGTGGTATTTTTGGAGCAAGTTATTTCTCAAAAACTAACCACAGTCACCCACAGCACCACATGACTCAAGTTGGTAAAAGTTCCAAGGCTACCTTTAAAGAAATATCAAAGAACGATGTTATTTGCAGTATCTCTCTATTCTGATGTTTCAACCAACAGCTTTAGGAAATTCTGCATGCCTAAGCTAGTAATACAGGAATACCTTTATCAAGAGCACAACCAAATTACACAGCAAGATGCTTGCAAGCCTCTAGGAAAACTTCAGACCATCATCATCATCATAGAAAGTACTCTGGAATAATAAAAACTGTCATTAAAGTCATGTTACTTATTAAAACATTTTCTAAAAAGGGGTTAAAATTACCTCCCGCCAGTTCTCTTTAATCTGCTGTTCAGCTTTGACAATTCCAGATATAGCTGTTTCCAAGTCCTTCTTTGCTTGAAGGCACTTTGCCAGAGGCTCACTGCTGCAGGAATTTCTACTCCTATCTTGTGGTGGACTCATTCTTGAAGTGTTCCTAAAACACAATGAAAAAAAACCTTCTTAATAGTTTCTATTCCTCTTCAACAGAAGAGGAAGGGCATCACATGAAGAACCATCTGTTCTACTTCACTATAAAGGTGAACAAAAAAAAAACCCCTAAGACCCTACACCGATGCAAGTTTTCTAAACATAGATGAAGCTTTCTGCAGGAGCGACAATGGTCTCTCCAACACCTCAGCCCGTGGGATTTGCACAATCACAGGAAAACCAACAGGTATTTGACAACAGCTTCAACCACAGGAGCTTAGGCAATCCTCCCCTGCCATTCCCCTTCCTCTGGCACTTATGTCTAGCCAGCAAACTCCAGCAGCTGAGGGCTGATTCAGGCAAAGTTCAGCAGCTCTGCCGGAGCTGGGGGAGAATGGCCCTGCGAGGGGCAGGAAATGCTTCAGTCACCCTTTTTTCAGCTGCAGGCAAATGAACTGGTTCCCATAAATGAGAAAATTCTGATACACTTTGATCAACTGAAAAACCAAGTGTTGATACGCAGATCACTCTTTACTAAGCTGCAAAAGCTGAAACTTATAGCAGCTGCCCATTATTTTTGTCATGGTCACAGCCACGGTAACTTAGTCAGCTTCAGCATATCCTCAAATAAAAGGGGCTCAGATACAAAATTTCTACAGAAGTTACACTGGTATGGATTCTGCAAGTATGGGGAAAAAACTAAATATGGATTTTTAGTAAAAATGAGAAGCATCAATATAAGCATTTTTTCTAAACAGTGGGTATTTTGTTACTGAAGAGTTTCAATTCTCCTGTTAGTTTCATGGGGTTCCTGAAGCACTAACTAAAGATTCATAGTAGACATTTAAAACAAGTCTTCAGCAATGACAACTATGGAAGTTCCCAGCAGAATTAATTAAAGCATACAAATGTGCCAATCTAAATATTTCATAGAGGGAAACTGAAAAGAGTGTTTTGAATATGACAGGATGACCACGGAGCTTCTGTTACTGAGCAACTATTTAGTCTGCAATTTCCAAGCCCCAGGACCATATAAAGTGCAACCCAAAAATCCTTCTACAGCCAAGACGCACCAGATACATCCAAGTTGTGTATTTCAGAGAGCAGAGGGCTAGGAGTGGTTCACAAGTGGAAGCTGACAGAAAAAGCAAGGTTCGCTGTGAGGCCGTGGCAGAGATTGCATCTCCCTTGGTTCCCTCCACACCATGGGCCTCCTGTCCCCTGGGTGCCCCCAGCCACAGAGCAGGCACAGAAGCCACCCCAAGTCCCTGCATGCAGCTGAATCCCATTCTCGCCATAACAGCTCATCTTCTAGGAATCGCGGAGCACAACTACAAGAGAAGTGAACTTTAATTTATTTTTTAAGCCTATGTTAATTTTACACCAAATTAGGCAGGGTGCAGAAGTCCAACGTATGTCATTCTCCATTCTGTGCTATTAATGCCAGTTTTGTCCTTGTATTTGCATACTCTAATTCATCCACAGGTCAGTTCTGTAAGGTTTCATGATCTTTACCATGCTAGTGATGTTCAATACAAGGTAAGCTTTCTCTTCACAACACCCCTTAGATTTTACCTTGTTTGTCAACTCTCTCACGTACAACCTACAGGAAAATGTAAGTGGGAGCCCTAGCTCTCAGATGTAATCTAAAACTATTAAAGCAAAGGCAGATGGAGATGCACCCAGACAAGAAAACAAGGATGTCATAGGTACATTAAAAGCTATCATATACTCAGAAGTAGACCAAAAAATCGTATTGTTCTTTATTATTTCATTCATCATACTCTTGCATAACCAAGTCGAAGTCTGAAAGGCTAAATGTAACTGCGATGTTTGCTCGCACAGTAGATAATGTACTTAAGAGTTTTGTGAAAATTATGTTAAGCTGTGTATCTACAAATGCCAAGTCCAAAGTATGCTGCATTACCATTTATGTGTTTTCTGAGTTTATGCCACTAGGGAATTGGGCTCAAAGCCTGAAGAAATGCTACTTTTTCACATTTTGCGTTAGCAACTTCATATTGGCACAGTCAAATTTGAGAAACTTACACATGCTCCTCTAATGATCTCTGAAAATACTTCCGTTTGTTGCTTTTCTGGTTTTTCATTTGATTGCAAGAGTCTCTCTCTCCAAAATGTATACAGAGATAATGAATGCTGCTTTCCTCCAGCCAGCCGGCTCTTGTAAAATGGCTGTTCTTAAGCTTTGTTAAAAATCAATCAATAAAACTACCACTACTGTTGAGGATGAGAGTCCACCCATCCTTCTTTTCGATTTCTGCAAGCCTCTAACAAAAACAAGTGGGGTTAACTACCTATTTCCTTGCTTCCCAATTACCACCAAGCAGCACTAGGAGGTTAAGACCTTTCCAGGTCCGGTGCTCTGAAATGCCCGAGATGATACACTTCGGCTCAACAGTAGGAAAATACAATCACTTCTGCGACAGGATACGCGGTTGCAGTACAGAGTCACCAGTTTTGGCAATTTCCAGGTCATCGAACTGTTTCCAACCCCACGGCGCACCCCACCGTGGCCACACTGCGTCACGGGATGCACGCACACACGCACCCCCCACCCCCCCTCGGCTGAACTTGCACTTACTCTCCGAGCGAAGGAAGCAACTCAGCAGCGTCCTGCTCATCAAGCCGTTTCCACTTTCAGCCCCCTATTCCGCAGAGTAAGCACGGGCTCCGAAACGCTTTCGAACAGCCACCCGCGGCGGTCCTCGGTCGCGCCGCAAGTCCCGCTCCAAAGGCCGGCCCGCCGCCTGCCGCGGACGCCACCCGACCCAGATGAAGGCGGGAGGGGGGGGGGGGGGCGCGCGCCCGCCGCCCCGCCCCCCGCGCCTTATCGGGGCGGCCAGCCCGCGCGCCCCCGCAACGGCCGCAGGGGCGCGGGAGGGCCGGGCCGGGCCGGGCCGGGGCCCCGCGCCGCCCGGGGCCGCCAGCCTTTCTGCAGGGCGGGGACCGGGCCGAGGCACAGCCATTTTGGCCGTGCCCGGCGAGGCGGCGGCGGCGCCCCAGCCGTGCTCCGCTCCGCTCCCCTCCCCCGCCCTCTCATCGAAAACACCAAGTGCCTCCGAGCATCCCTCCGGCAGTTTAAACCGCAAAACCAGAACGCTTCGCAACAAAACCGCTGCCGCTTGCGACTTCGGGAAGCGTGGCGGTCCGCCCCTTCCAGAGAACAAACGCAAGGGAGCACGCCCGAGCGCCAAGGCGTCTTCTGCGGCGACAAGGGCAGCAAGGGCCGCGGGCCCACAGCAGCCACGGGGAAACCCCAGCACCGAGGGGCTCCCCAGGCCAGCGCTGCACCCCTGAAGTTCCAGAAACCCTTCTGGTAACAAGCCGCTCCGCTCGGACGCGCTTCGCTCCTGGAGGGGCCGAAATGACACCTGCAGGCGCCATTCTTACCACGCCTACTCTTGCTTCCACCATCTCAGGCGCAGATGAGGAAAGCACCTGCATACCTGTCTGCCGGCAACCAGTAGCAATGTTATAGCTGTGAAACCAAAAGAACTGCCCAAGTGAGGCAGGAAGATAACATTATTGTTCCTAATCGCCGTTTCTATTAACGCCCAAAAGCCACACTGGAGAGTTGTCACTGCAAAGACCCAGCAGCCCAAACTCCTGGTCACGGTTTTACTTCTCCTGGTGCCCCGAACCATCTCCAGTCTTCAGACAGGCTGCCTGCCCTCCACCCCCGAGGTCTTACTCCCCGTATTTGTCTTCTTTCGCTTTGATCTGTAGATCAGAAACTGCTGGACAAAAATCATTTTTTTAGATTTTAATTACATATCACGTGGCTGGGGAGCAGAGGAGGAGGAACAGCCCTTCCTCGCTACACAGTTTGCTAACAGGCCAGCAGAAAACTGGTTTTACCAGCTTTTCACTTTCAGCACAACCATCCCCGCTGCCGCTTGGGAAGATCATTGTTTTCCATTTCAAACGGGTGTTGAATAACCTCAAAAAGATGGCCGTGCCAAGCTTTAGCTGGGGAAAAGCTTCTGAAGGGAACAAAAAATCACGTCAAAAAGACTCTGTTCATAAATGTGGAATGATTTCTTTCAGTTGGCAGGATGAGGCAGGCTGTTCCAAAGGTCTCTCCGACCTGACTTCATGTGGTTTTAAACCAGCTGGCTTGTTTGAACTGAAATCCCTCTTCATTTCCATTTTGCCACACCAAAAAACAGTAGTTCCCCTTAAGTAACTGTCCCAAATTAGGTTCGTGGGAGTTGTGGTCAGGGAGTGAAGTACTGTAAGTATGCAAGCCGAATCTCAGAAATTTCCATTTATCATCCAAACATAACAAGCATTTTATACAGTACAGCATCAAAATCATGAGCCAGTATCTATGTGGAGCTTCTGCTGGGGGGATTATTTTACTATGAAACAAGTATGTACCGCTGTATTTTGTAAGTCACAAGCCACATCCAGAAAAAATGACCTCTAACAGTTCTGAGTAAGAGGGACAATGAAATTAACCCCTTAAGGATTGATAATAAAAAAAGTTCAGGTAATACATTTTCTAAAATTCAGGTAGTTTTTATCTGCCTGCACCGTATTGGATCTGTGCCACAGACCTGAACACACACAACTGCCTTTTCAGTCTATTTTAGCCCTGGAAGCGGCTGGTCGGTGCACAAAGCACGTGTACCGAGACATTTTCACAAGAGCTGGGTTCTGAAGAGTCACAAGTCACCAGTGCAGCTGAGACAAGAAGTCTAATCATCATTTTATTCCACCAGTTGTGAATATATTTAAGTACAGCACAGCAGGCCCAAAGCTAAAATAAAAAAATATCTGAAGGCCTGAAATCACTATGCCATAATTACATGCAATGCCAAAGCAGATATCCCAGAGTGGAAAAGACACACTGTTATCTTAACACAGATTTTACACTACAACACAACTATCTTTCAGACTTTTGCATTTAAAACCTTTTGGAAAACAACTGACAAACCCCTTGCTCTGCTTGAAGTGTATGGCCCCAAAGATAGCATTGCCATACTCTTTGTATATCCATCGATACAACCTTATGCACTCGCAGCATTACAGATGGTATTTTTTACATGACTGTCGGTTTTTCCCCCTCCCGTGACTGCATTCCTTACCTAAAACCCCAGCGGAAGACGACTTTGTTCTTCTGTCAGCTTTTCCCATTAATCTCAGCCACAAATACCGAGTTTAAAACTGAAAGAATGCCTAACAAAGTCCCTGAAAGCTCTGGCTCGAACCACTTACCAATTACCTGACAACATACATTTTCCAAACTTTCAGTAAACACGGTGCGCGACAGCTCCTGATCGTTTTTAAGCCAGGCTGTCATTGCTTATGCAACCTTTGAAAAGCGCAGCTGTTGACAAAAGATTTTGACTTTTCAGTTAAGGAGGGAGATGACTTCAGGCGTGCTAGCAGCTTAACGTCTCACGGGCGTAAAAAGAAAGCGAGGTCAGTAAAAAAAAACCCCGCGTCCTCGTATTCGATCCACCACACAATTGTAATTAATTCCCTGACTGACCTGCCCGGTCACGACCGACCCAAGCCGGGCCCGCCTGAGCAGCTTCCAGCTGATTCCTGCTGGGTCGCCCGCGAAGACCGGACCGCAGGAGACCTCACCTCCCGGCGGGCAGCGGCGGCTGCCGCCCGAGCGGAGCGGACGGGCCCCGCAGCGCTCCGCCGGCTTTGCGCGCCCGCCCGCGCGGAAACGCGGCCTCGCCACGCGCGGGGGGTGCAGCCACCCCCTCCGCGCTAACGCGGGCGGGCGCGCGCTTCTCACAAACCGGCCGCGAGCGGGCGGCGACGCCGGGACTGCCGAGAGAAAACCCTCACGCGAAGTAACGACACCACCGCCTCCCCCCCTCGCACACCGCAAGGTAACGCCTGTCCGTCCCCACTGCGCGCAACCGCCGCCAGCCCGGCCCGCGGCGGACCCCGTCCCCGTCCCCGTCCCCGTCCGTCCCCGTCCGTCCGTCCGTCCGTCCCCGTCCCCCACCGCGGCCGCAGCGCCCGGCGGTCCCCGGTGAGGTCGCGCTTACTCAGCCTCGGCTCCCCTCAGCCCAGCGCCGCCACAGCTGCCCGGCGATCCACGGCAGCTCTCGCGAGAGCGCCGCCCCCGCCCCGCGCCGCGCCGCGCCGCCCCGCCCGCCCCCTGGCGGCTCGGCGGAGCGTGCGGCGCTGAGGGAGCCGAGCGCCGCAGCGGGGCGGGCTGCGGGGGGGCCCCGCGGGCTCGGAGGGCGGCGAGACCCGGCAGCACGACAGGAGGGACGGGGCGGGACGCTGTTCTGCAGACCAACCAAATATCGTGAATCCCAACAAACCCAGCGCGGAGAATCCCCGCCGGCGGGGGGGGTGAGGCCTCCATCCCGGTGGCCCACACGAAGCCAGCCCCAGCAGAGCCTCCCCCCCGGGACGAGGCCTTGCAGCTCGTCATCTCTGGCACCCCCTCCCCTCTCCCGTTTTCTCTGTCACGGTGGGAGAGCTGCTTGGCTCCCTCGGCCCCGCACGGATCGCGGGCTGCCGAACCGCGCCGCCACAGAAGGTGTCCGGCTGGCACGTGTTGAGTCCCCCACCGACAGCCCGGCCGGCTCCAAAACCTCCGACGGCACTGGGCCGCCCTCCCCGCCTGCGACAAAGCAAAGCAGAGGAGAACGATGAAGTACGGAACGTGTCAGCAGATGTGGCGAGCCACCTGTTTTGGTCTCTTTCCGTGCCCACTGGAAAATGCCCAGTGTGCATCACTTGGTTTGGCTTTACATAGTGCTTTGCTTTGGTTTTGTGTTCCCCCCAAGCGTGAAGCACAGCAGAACACTTCCTAATGTCTGCCGTCACGGTTTTCAGCTGGGAAAAGGATCCAGTTGCTATTCTGGAGGGTAGCAAGAGCAGGCTGCAGTGCTGCTGCCCATGCTTTTACCTATTCAAGGCAAGGAGATCTCAGCCTTTCTGGGACCACCCAGCCACCACCTCTGAGAATGCATGCTTGTGGACCGCTGCCTTTTATAGGTGTTTGCACAGTACTTAAAACACACATTAACAGAGAAAAGGGGCTTCAAATGGAAACCTAAGTAGCTGTACAGCTCTGCATACATGTGGTAGCTGAGTCACCGTTTCCTATGCACAGGAGCCTCTCTGGGCACAGACCAAGGAACTGTTCTTTTGAATAGGATCATACTTGTGGTTAGGGCTCATGGCTGCAGCCAGAGCACAAATAATTGAACACCGACTTAAGAGAAAGTAGCAGTCAGTCACCTAATCCCAGCTGTGCTGTTACCCTCGAATCGGCATTTCAGGTATTTGGCTTCCTTGTCTAAACACATAGGAGATGCAGAATGTGTTATATAAGCCTTCTCTGTGTATTTGGATTTAAGAAAAAAAAAATAGGACCAACCCTGTCTTACCTTGAAAACCAGCAGCACTCATCTATCTGTTCTGTCCCCCTATCCAGTTACCCAGCAGGACCATCCCAGGTAAAGACAGCAGCCTCTCTTGGGCAGGCAGGCATAGCGGACAAAGCCATTTGCTGTTATGTCTTCCATAGGCTTGACCAAGGCAATATCATAATCCAGATGGTTTGAGCGGTTTTCATGGAACCGCTCATGCTGGTAGATTTGCTTCACACGGTACACTCTGTGTGGATTCATTGCGGCTGAGGTTGTCCTTTCCTAGGAGGTTTTGCCAGTTGGGTACATCTTCCACCTCACCCCTAAAGGAATTTCAGAGTAAGGAACCCTACACATATTTGCAATGGGCTCTTTCCTCCCACCACTGATGGCAATACACACCGCTCCTCCCGCTGCCCTACCCTTAGCCACACCAGATGTGCCTTTTTACGCAAACTTAAATAGAGGATCAAAAAATGAAATTTAAAATGGCATTAGCCTAAGCAAAGAACAAATTGGTAGTCTGCTAAAATAGGGACAAAAGGTTGGGTAGACGTGATTTTATGGAAAAATAAACAAGATGATCTCCTCACGTTCAAACAGTAGCAAAGATGGAGACTTATATACTGTGTTGCTCCTCAGTGCGGGATAAAACTGTGTATTAATATTGACAACAAGCCTCCCACCAGAGTTCAAAGAGAAGCATTTTGGATGCATAAAATGGATCTACGTACACATCAAGAACAGTTAATCCAGATAAATGCATGCAACTTTTCCCTTGGGAAGTGTTTGACACCACATAATGTGCTCCTTATACCCAAAATTCAATACTATTACTTGCCGAATGGGAATCACGCATGTAGTCCTGCAGCGTAAAGCTCATCCTTCCCGACAGGCCACCACTTAGCTTTGCCTTGATTCGGCAACAGTGCTTAATGACCCTCTTTGTACACTCAAAGACGTTCCTCCTTGCTCAGCTGCAGCATGAGAATAAATGGCAGGGTGGGATTCATCCCTCCACAGCCCCTTGAAACAGGAGCCTCGATAGAGAAGTGGAAGTTTTTCCTGCAGTTCTCAGGTATTGTCCTGCCAAACTGTACTACTCTGCACAACCCAGAACACAAAAAACTTGAGGAATGTTCTGTGCTGCAATGATTTTGTAGCAAGTTTTATGGGGTTTATGCACATGTTCTTAAAGAATGTTTCTGGTTCCTGTTTAGACCATTCCTTTTTCAATAACCGCAATAATTTAGTTGAAGAGAATCAGTTGCGGTAACTTCTATGTTTAACGCCCCATAATGTAATTTCCCTGTTCTGCAACTGTTGTGGTTTAACCCCAGCCAGCAACTAAGCACCACGCAGCTGCTCGCTCACTTCCCCCCCACCCAGTGAGATGGGGCAGAGACTTAGGGGGAAAAAAAATAAAACTCGTGGGTTGAGATAGGAACAGTTTAATAAGACACAAAGGAAGAAAATAATAATAATGATGATGATAATAAAATTACAATAATAAAAGAATTAGAATATACAAACCAAGTGATGCACAATGCAATTGCTCACCACTCGCAGACCGATGCCCAGTTAGTTCCCGAGCAGCGATCCACTCCCCTCCAGCCAGCTCCCCCCAGTTTATATACTGGGCATGACATCACATGGTATGGAATACCCCTTTGGCCAGTTTGGGTGAGCTTCCCTGGCTGTGACCCCTCCCAATTTCTTGTGCCTCTCCAGCCTTCTTGCTGGCTGGGCATGAGAACCTGAAAAAAAAAATGCTTGACTTAGTATAAACACTGCTTGCAACAACTGAAAACATCAGTGTGCTACCCTACTAAATTTCATACTAAATCCAAGTATTCTCATACTAAATCCAAGACATAACACTATACCAGCTACTAGAAAGACAATTAACTCTACCACAGCCAAAACCAGGACAGCAACTCTAACACACAGTTAAGCAGCAAGCACATCGCTGCCTTTTAAAAGGGAAATAAAGTAGTGCAGCACACTGACAGTGGCGCAGCAAGTACGGTGCAGCTGGAGGTGAAGCCAGATGCCAAGGCAGACTAACAAGCTGACAGCGGCTCCTCTCAGAGACAGCAACGGTCCCAAAGCAGAGTATGAAATTATAGAAGAGTCGTCCTTGTAGGCATCAGGGAAATTCATGCAGCTCCTGGGGGAATCAGCAGTTGCTCCATGCTCTGCCGCTGGAAGCGGGCTGTTTTCTCTTTGGCCCTGCCAGCCCGGGTGCACAGCCCTCCCTCCCGCATATCCTCTCTGACGTCTGTCCTTGGTCCCCTTCCAGGCAGGCCTTGACCTGGCACTCAGTCCCACAGCTGCGTGCCAGATCCATCCCCAGCCTTCCCCCAGAACTTGTCCTGCCCTTGGCCAGAGGCCAACCTCGCAGCCACCAACCCGTCCAAGGAGCCGAGCGGGGCAGCAGTCAGTTGTGCTGAAGTCTAAGGCTTTACTTCCCTGCAGGGGATTTTCAAAGCTCTCTGTGCTGTATTTACTCATCTTGAATCTTTGCTTTTGTGTTGAGCTAACTCAATGCCAGAAATAAACTAAATATTTTTGAACTCCCACACAAAGGGTTTCATATGTAGACTGTAAACAGATGTTTTAATAATCTTTTCCTGCACCCCATACTTGGCCTTTTTCCTTCCTCTAGTTGAAGGATTTCTCATTTCTGCAAACTGTTTTTAACTACTGTCTATTCATCTGTCCCACAAATAGTCTATCCCCCTTCACATGAAACAGAAGTACAGACTACACCTAACTCCACATGCAGCTTTCATTTAAAGAGGTTCCCAGAAAGGTTTTCTGTAGCTTCTTCAGGAAGTCTAACCAAAGGCAGAACTTACTTCTGGAAGCAATGGGCTGCAGTGAGAACCCAGCATTTGTGAATAAGGGTCCCGCCACAGAGGGGAACAAATCTCTTTACTTGTTGTGGTCCAAACATATCAATGCAAAAAATAACAGCCGAAGTTTTAACCAAAGAAGTGTTGTCCCTGAGTAGAGGGACAGAGAAAAGGAGCAGATTAACTTGTCATAACAGAAATTATTTCTCTTGTGCAATAGGGGTTACTAGCAATTGTAGAGGGAAATACCTTTATTTATGTACTACTACATCATGTATGCAATGAAGGCATTAGGACTCTGGCATGGTTTAACCTCAGCCAGCAACTAAGCACCACGCAGCCGCTCACTCACTCCCCCCCCCCACCCAGTGGGATGGGGGAGAAAATCAGGAAAAGAAGTAAAACTCCTGGGTTGAGATAAGAATGGCTTAATAGAACAGAAAAGAAGAAACTAATAATGATAATGATAACACTAACAAAATGACAGCAGTAATAATAAAAGGATTGGAATATACAAATGATGCGCAGGGCAATTGCTCACCACCCGCTGGTCGACACCCAGTTAATCCCCGAGTGGCGATCCCCCACCCCCACTCCCCCCAGTTCCTATACTAGATGTGATGTCCCATGGTATGGAATACCCCGTTGGCCAGTTTGGATCAGCTGCCCTGGCTGTGTCCTGTGCCAACTTCTTGTGCCCCTCCAGCTTTTTCTCGCTGGCTGGGCATGAGAAGCTGAAAAATCCTTGACTTTAGACTAAACATTACTTAGCAACAACTGAAAACATCAGTGTGTTATCAACATTCTTCGCATACTGAACTCAAAACATAGCACCGTACCAGCTACTAGGAAGACAATTAACTCTATCCCAGCTGAAACCAGGACAGAGTTCATACCCTACGCACAGACCTGTTGGTAAGCACGTACCCAAAGACTGATCTTTGTCAACAGCATCTTTTGTGTGATAGATGCCTAGGCAAGTAGGCTTTCCTAAGGGACCCACATGTTCTCTAAAACAAAACCATGAGTATGGCCATTTTAATCCTCACCCATTTTTTTCTGCTTTTTTCTGTTACTCATTTTTCCCTCCTGAAACCCTCCAAAGCTTCAGCTGGTAAATGCGTCTCAAACAGCAACCACTTCATACACACATATCCTTTTGCAGAACTGGGACATTCTTTGATGGCCAGAAATTAAATGTCTTCCCACCTATCAAGTGGAAAGCACACTCAGTTCAGGTATGATGGATAGGTACTGCAACTCACACATGCTTTACAAACAAGAGGAAATGTCCATGTATGTTTTGTGGGTTACAATGGGCTTGACCACATCCTCAGCGACAGCAGGAATGGCCCAATAGCTATGCAAAAATGCACCAACACAAAGTCAGTTATTTGTCAGCAAGTGTGTTGCTGACTTCATTGGCAACCACTTCCAAGATAGTGATATTCACGTCACCAAAAAATTGTCGTAAAGGCTGTGCATACCTGTATTGAGACTTGCTAAGGCCAGGAGTGTGGCTTTTCTTCAGTGCCTGATATAATTATCCCTGCGGTGTTTGGCTGAAAATACCCTCTGCCACAGTTTGCTGGCCAATCTACAATACACAGAGAAATACATTCAATAAGCAAAGTCACATCCCCACAGTGGTTCATTGATCCTAGACTCGGTGGCTCCTACAGCTTGAAATATTCATGAAGGAGACAAATAATAAACATAAATCCTTAGTCATGTTCCACATACACCACACAGTCATTTTTTTACTAACTGCCTGGCACACTTGGGATGTTAAAAATGCTGTAAATTTAAGAAATGAGAACATGAATGGAAAAGTTTCCTATGCAAGTGTAGAGCTCACTGTTAAAATTTCAGAGACCTATGGTTTCCTGAAGAGCTGGGTTTTGTGGTTAAACCCCCATGCCTCTCGGCCTGGAAGTGACTAGCTTTTGGGACAGGGCAGCCGCTTTGCATTTGGCTGCTTGGAGGATAGCTCAGATGCAGGCTAATGGAGAGCAGTTAGTGTTCAATAACTGGGCATGAAACTAAGTTTGAGTTGGCTTCAAGACATGAAAAACTATTTATTCCCAGGGACTCACTTTGCATTTTAATTAGAAAACATGCAAACAAAACCCACTTGATCCTGCACAGTATATTTCTTTAGATCGTTCATTACCTCCTGCTTTTCATGGCAGGGTTGAGGAGATGACCTTAGACTAGGCGAGGTTATTATTAATCATCTTCAGCAAAAGACAGTTGGCTTCTGCAATGCTGGAAAGGTGGGAAAGTGATATAAGAAAGAGCTGGTGTCTGGCGCAGGGTAGGAACTTCCAAATTTAATATCCCCAAAGGAGAGAAGTATTTTATTTTGTGTAAAGGCATATAATACCCAGATATTCCATTTTTCTAGGAGAAAAATAACAAAAAAAGCTGAAATAAGAACCTAATGAGGAGAAAATGCACAGGGAAGGCGCAGACCTGGTGACCCAAGTGAGGTGCCGGCCCCACCACAAACACCTGTATTTGAACACGAGGGAAGGGCCTCCCAGGAGGCAAAAGCAGAGGAGATGGATGTCCACGCTTTCTGCAGCTCCACACAAGGTCTCAGCGTCAGTGCTCAGGCACAGCACCAAACGGCTCACACTAGGAGGGAGGGAGGCGTGTAAACTGCCTATAATTTCAGTCAATTTTAACTAATCTAAAACTGTTTTTACAAAGCTTCAACCTACTTCAGAAAACTTGTTCTATCACATAGATTCAGCCTGTAGTAAACCAGCCATGTGATTTTGATCACTAAACATTGTGAACTTTTTCCCCCATATAGATACACACACATATTCCAGTCAAAATTGGAACAGGAAGGGACTCACATTGCAGGCTTAAAGGACAAGGGCTGTTTTATCTGACAACTATGCTATGTTACAGCTCTAGGGATTGCTCTTATTTAAGTGAAGCGGGTTGTTGGACAACATGCATCACGCAATCAAAACAGATCTCTTCTGCTTTCTCAGAAACACTTGTCTCATCTTTTTCCAAGATCCTTTTTAAGAAAGCAGCTACAGCAGCATGGCACAAAATTAACCCCTAATTCTACTGTTAGAGCGAGCTTGATGCTGAAAAAGTATGAAATTTAGCAAACACAGATCACTACGAAAACAAGGAAGAAACTGCAATATAACCTATCACACCATGAACTCAAATTAACGTACAGGCTTTCCTAAAACTGGATTCTCTGAAGCAATGGCATTTGTACGGTTTTCCAGACCATGTGAACACAAGACAGCATTTAATTTACGTACACACAGGAATTTCTGCTCAATCCCAATCTGTGGTGAAGCACTACAGCCAGCACCAGAGGCAGGGCAAGCAACTTATCCACAACCGTTGCAAAAAGCAATCAGAGGAGGTGAAAGGGCTGACTTTTTATGCATGTGTCATTACTGAGGGTGTTCTGTCTGTGGCAGGGCAGGGACCAGAAATGCCAGCTCCTGCCATTGCTGTCAGGGCAGTACAGTGCAGGTCAGATCGTGGCACCCAAGCCTGGATAGTTCTGTGTGCTTCGTGCACTGCAAAGAGCTGCCGTCAGCAGTTGTATGCTGGAAAGCACAAACAAAAGGGTGTTTTGGCAAGGTTCACTGCACAGGGAGCTGTGACCCCATCTCTGCTTTACAGTAAAAATGGTAGGAAGTGAGCAGGGACCAGAAAATGCAGGGGACAAAGAGTGGGTCTGTACTGCCAGGCTCAGCACCAGGTGGAGCCAGGAGACGTAATCCTGGCCAGTGGGAGTTGACAAAAGCTCTTGACCCAGATTCATTATGTTACACTACCTTTAACACCACGGGGGACAAAATCTGTCCTTCATTACACTGCTGAGCCACCGCGACACCATTGTTGCTGGGGTTGCCTTTTCTGCCCATAGGCGAGCAGGAGGTGGCTGAACAGGACGGAGGTCTGCAGTGTCATTTCCTTGCTTGTGTTTCCCCCCTTTGTTTTCTAAGCTTCCTTCACATGTCGTCCGAGTGGCGTAGCCCACAGTATATTGAAAGGCTGATAATAAGATAGATGACAACTGTTTAGGTCACATATTAGATAGGATTAATACTTCTAAAGACTTACAAGCTACAGCTTAGTACTCTGCTAGCTGAACACATTGGCCCTTGTACACGTGATAGCTGTCAGCTCAAGACCCAGCACTACTACAGCTTGAGAACGACGGGAGCCGGCCATCCGAGTGACCATGGCAAAGGATATGCACCATTCCCTCCACTGACGCAGACCGGCAGTAAAAGCTGCAAGTGACCGTGTGCTTAGTCTTGTGAAGGAGATCCTGGCTGAAGAAGAGACCCTGCCGCACTAGTTTCGCCCGGGGCAAGGGTGCACAGAAAACAGATACACTCATTCCAGCTTGCAGAGGTGAAAAAGGAGCCCACCCATTTTTACGCTGGGCGGAATTTTTGGCTGAGAGTTTCTTTTCAAGCGAGAAAAGGAACGAAATTCTCACTAAGCCACACGTCGCCCACAAAGCTTACCCGTCTCTTCCCCTTTGTAAACCACGTGGCTCTGTAGCCCCTGTAGAAGGGCAGAGGAGTGGGATGGCCCGGACTAGGACATCAGCAGAAAGCCCCACTGCTCTGTCCCTCAGCAGGCACGCAGCACCTGCAGACACGAGCAGCCCAGGGCTCTACGCATGGTCTCACAGGCGTTAGATTCTCCTTATTTGCAGAGCATCAGCTGGATCTTGTGACCTGTGTAAATAACAAGGCTTTGGAAAGAAGCCCAATAGGCACATTGTGTTGTTCATTTCAGATCCATAGTTCTGAATGGAGGGAAAAGAAACAAAACTTAGAAATCAAAACTCACTTCACTCCCTTAAGAGTCCTAAAGTCCCCTGAAAGGGAAAGACACAAGTGACTGATGCAGCAAGTCCCATCAAGTGATTTAATTAGTACTGTGGGAGTTGATTAGAATTATTTACTTCCAACTCATAAACCCACATGCTGCCTCTTTCTCTCTTGCCTATTAACAGTATTACTTAGCACTAATAGACTGCTTTCATTTTCAAGGGGTTTAAGACGACAAATTAATCACCTCAACATGTCTGAAAGGAACAGATGGTAACGAAGCATTAACATTGCAATTTCACAGTTGGAAAAGCTCCTGAGAAAGGGGGCTATAGCAGTGTCTGGAGGGTACCTGGCCCTGCTCCCTGTTTGGAGCTGGGGTTCCTAGGTCTCATCTCCGCTCCAGGATTGTGCTTTATCCCAACCTTACCACACATCACTTTTCCTAAGCAAAGCTACATGGTTTTTCTTATTCCATCTTTAACAGGCAGTAACATTCTTCCAGAAGGTCTCTTAGCTCAGCACGTCTCCAGACAGGTCGTTACTGCTTTGGATTTAAAAGACTAAATGTCTATCCAATAATGCAATTAGTCCAGCCTGCCATTATTTCTTACTGGGCTATAAGCAGAGAAGTGATCAGTTAGAAACACATTCCCCTGTCTGTACGGTGGAGATGCTTTTTTCCCTGAAACATCTTTGGTTGCAGTTGGGTACAGAGCAGCCGATTGCATTTTCCTCCCCACTCACTCCTGTCTCAGGGGACCACGGGCACAGAGCAGTGTCGCTCCGTGGGGCCTTGTGGCTCAGCTGTACAACACAGAATTTCTTAAGCTACGTCTGGCAGGAAGATATGCTTACTCTAGAGCAGGGGTTCCTACAGCAAAACTCGTGCATGAAGGGGGAGATCCGTGGCCATCCTTAGCTCAGGATCAAGGCTGTAGCAACTAAAAGGTCTCTTCCAGCAGCACAAGGCCAAAGGCAAGTGGTCTGCAGACACCGCAGACTGAACCGGGGCTGAGACGGAGCCCGCAGCACCCCTGTCAGGGGGCTGCCCGCTTCAGAGAGCCCCTCGGCTGCACACCCCCATCCCTGCTGCCGTCTCCGCATCGCCCTGGGGGCAGCGGGAATTGCTGGGAAGTTTGTTACAGGGGCACCTGGGTTACTGGGTCTGGAGTGAATTTGGTTAGGTGGCCCTCCCACCCCATCCCCAGCCATTAAGCAACCTGTCACAAACACAACGCTAGAAAGCCGTTTCTCAGAACAAATTGCCATTTTCAGGAGAAGACCAAACAAATAAATACAATGATTTTAAAACTAACTGATATGACATGGACTAAGCAACCTTTTAGTTGTTGTTTTTTTTTAAAAGAATTGACTTAAATATGGAAGGTTTTTATTTAAAACTGAGACAATATCCTCTATTTCAATATTTAACCCCGCAGTCAAAGATTATCTCAAATTACAAATGATAATATAATGATATATTGAGATAGATATATATACACACAACGATTATAATGATAATAAAGTCAGTCAGTGTCAAATGTCTGACAGGGTTTGGCCTCTATTCCAGGAAAGGTAACAGTAAATATGGTGATACATCTCCTTTGTTACTAGAGCAAGATAATAATTCAGAGTGAAGTGAATTATTATAACTCTTTTTCAGAGCTATTTCATCAGCATACCGATATTAGTATCAATTCCCTTCAATCTGTGCTGAACCACTGACGTAAGCAGCTCAGCCCATTTATCAATCCTATAGCCATCTAGTATCATGTACAGTTCAGTCCTTCTAGAGACATTAGCTAGTGCCTAGGGATGACATAACATATCCAAAATACTGCAGTTACCAGGTGGCTGGTCCCATATTTTAAGGGAAAGAAGGAGGACTGAGGCAAAAGTGTTAAGCTCCCAGCATGCCAGTGCAGCCCTTGCTGAGGATTTGTGTGAAAGGCAACCCCAACTGGATCAGCTGTAAATGGTACTTGAGCATTCAGGCTGGGAAACAGAGGCAACATGATGCAATGCAAACTGGTTTTCAAATGAGCTCAAGAAAATAGTACGCCCTGATCTCACCCTAGCTTGACAAGCATCTGTGTTCAGCATTGGCCCGCTCAGTTAAAAATCTACTGTAAGTTTTCCTTCTACTTAATTTATATCTAAAAGTAGAATGTAATGGATTTGGATTTTCCTAAGTTAGAAAACATTAAAAAACAGAGATATGAGTTCTCACATTTACAAGAGTAACACTTGAAAAGCGCATTAATATGAAGAATACTTAACATACTAACCTGACTGCATTTAAATTTAAATTGAACCCAAATGCAAAGTGAATTCAAATTCCCTTTTTTTTTAAGAGGCATCCATCATACAAGTGAAACAACTTATTTTATCCATGTAGCTAATATTCAGATGAGTGTTTGTTTCCCAGATCTTCATTAATAGACCTCGTATTTTAATCCTTTCCAAAAGCATAGGAAATCCTCAAACACAAACGCTATTTTTGTTACCAACAGTGACTCCAATCAGTATCCTAAAGACTCACGATGCCTGTAACGAGCAAGCATCTGTTTTTCTTGATTAGCAAATCATTGGTGTCCTTTCCCCTTGCTTATCATTTCTTTTTCTCATCCAGGAATGATAATCAGCGTTTAGTACTGTAATAGCAAATCCATACCAATGCATAAACCATAGATAATTCACACCAGAGTTGTATGAAATCTAAGAGTTGTTTCAGCTTTTATAGTATATACCAGCCAAAGCACTCAAGGGTCTTTGCCATATTGTTCCAGTCCCTTCTGCAAACTATCTCTTTCTGACCAGTTTGATACTGGTCCTATTTTATCATCTTCCTAGATTTGCAGGCTTTATTTTGTGGGGGTGCTTAGAATGCTGGGGATGGGAAGGAGAATCAAGATTATTCCACATGTCAAATAGCTTAAAAGTATGGATTATGATGGTCACAGGAACAAGGTACACTTGCTATTTTAAAGCTTTAGTTTGACTGTTCAAATCTTTAGTTCTCCTGCATGCCTGAGGACAAGCTAACAGACAACGCAAGGTTTTAGGCCATTATAGTGCTTAAAATTCTCAAAGTGTAGTATTTGAAGAATGGAATAAATCAACATTTGGTACTACTTATGATACTCCAGACCACAAAATAAACCCATATAGAAACTCTTTAGCTAAACACTAAGTAACAGCAGAAGTGACTTTTAGTTACTCATTACTTCTTTACTTCTAGTAAAGCTGTAATAAAAGGAACTTTAACATCTAGGATCATTATCGAAACTTGGATGTTCATAGCTATAGAGGCATTCTGAGTAAGGCATCATATTCCAGTAGTCTCAGACTTGGTTCGTATAAAACTCATTTTGAGTTCAGACATTATCGAGGCCAAAGTCACAGGGCCTAAATGAAGCCTCCTGAACTCAAAGCAAGTTTGACAGGAGCCAGCTCTGTTTAATTCCACTTTGTCCAGGAATGAAAATTTGATCTTGAATTACTCTATGTTATTAAATTAATGCATCATGGCACATTCCAGCTAGCAGGTCCTATATTGAAGAACTTTGTAGATGAAATTTTAAAGCTGTCCTAAGCACCAGAGGCTCCTGTTCATATACAAATGTCAGGTGAACATTATGTAGACAGCCTGCTAACTTACTGGAACTAAACCCAAACCAAAACAACAAAAGCACAACCACACACTTTTAAAGAAAGAATGGGTAATTCCACAGCAGTAAGTTCTCTGACATTGCAAGTTTTCCTCTGAGACAGAAATGAACGTTCCTCCTCTCTCTCCATCAAAAAATACTGCACGTTCCTAGTTTCCTGAAGAATCTTAGACGTTGACCAAAGGCCACATATGACGCTGGAAAAAATAGTCTCAGCTTCCTTGACAAACCTTTCGCTTTAAACAGGCCCTGCACTATGGCTGCATTACAGTATCAGAATATCAGAAAAGGTTTCTCACTGGGAAATTGTTTGTGAAGTTGTTTTTTGGAGAAAAAACATCTTTAAGCTACCCATATGACCAAGGCACTTGGAACAAATAACCTTAGAGCTGTACTTCGGTGAAGACATGAAGTCTCACTTTCAGCAGACACTTGATGTCAGACCAGACAGGGGACACAAGACAAGCAAAGGCTACATGGAAACTGTTGCCTGTGGTTTACGCAACAACAAAATAACCACTGTTCAGGATAGATGCACATAAAAAGAACTCACTGGAAATTACTTTTAATATAAGCAAAACAAAACTGCTTATGATTTGTAGGGCATGATAGTGTGACAGACTAATCTGAACAGCTTTTTTTTCATGTCTCTAAGACAAGCATTCAATAAGTAATTCACATTACATAAGTCATCTTTGGTAATATTGTACATTTGTGTCAATCACTTGGTAAACATCAGTTCTGGATATTTAGAGTGTAATTCATCATAACTACAAACTAATTTGAAAGTTGCAGGAGCATCCTCCAACTGTACATCAGCTTGCAAAGGGAAGAGTTCAGACTAGAAATACCAGAATTACTTCACAGAGTTATGTATCAAAAGTTACAATTCTTCATCATATAGCATTACACTAGTTTGTCATTTTGTCTACAGTTTAGGTGGGCTTGCAGTCAGCATTATTATAAATTAACAATTTAAGGGAGTAGGATTGAAAGCTAAGAACTTTGATTAAAGCATCATTTTCTAACTTTGTTTTCTAATCCTAAATTATTAAAATACAGAAAAAAGTGATCATTTTTTTAAAAAGATGCATCATTTAGAAAAGGTTTCATTGCTTACAATATGATTTAAAACTAACATGGAAGAATAAAACAATGCTACATTAAATAGAGTCAAGAGCACTCAGATGGTATAATGTAGGTACAACCTTATGTCCTCTGTTAGATGGCCCATCTACGGGTTTTTCCTTGCTTTGATGTGTATTTGATGGTTACTGAACTTTTCCCACTTATCCTGACGCAGATTGTCCACACATACTGTGTTAACACTTAAGGAGTCAGCATTTATTTACAATTTAAAAGCAGCACAGCTGTCCTACGTCCTACAGCTGTGCTCACTCCACTGCAGTACTGGAACGAGCACAACAGCTCGGATATCTCAGGGAATGCATCATTGTTCTGAATGGCCTTTTTTTCCCCATTTTATCAGAAGATGGCTCCTTATTACTTTTCTCAGCCAGCTCAGCAGGCTCTGTCTGGAATTGTTCTATTTGAATCTCAAGATGTTTTTGAATGGCTAACCCAAGGACTTCTGGATCCACAGATGCCCCATACACTTCCCATGTCATTCCTTCATCATCCCATCTCACTTCACGTACTGGAGATTTGGGGGCCTCCAAGTCTTGCTCCAGGTTTACCTCTGGGAACACATGCGAGTGGCCTTCTGCTGCAGCCGCTGGGCTTGTTGCCACAGATTTGCATTCCATGGTTGGAAGAGTTTGTACCTCGGCATCTCTACGCTCAAGAGCTGGTTTCAGTCCTTTGGTTAAATCATTCATAGAGGTCATAGTCCACATGTCCTTAGTTGTCATCACCACGCCTGCACCTTGCTGGCTACTGAAGGCAACACAGGCAGCCTTTGTTTCTGGAGGAGCACTCTCCTGCTGATCACAGTGTTGAGCGTGTTGCAGTTGTTCTCCAGGAATGCTACAGCACTTCAGGACTCTCTTGGCATCCAGGCCTGATTCACTTACTGAAGACACCAGCTTAGGATATGTCAGAATGTCTGAAGTAGAAAAGGAATGAAAATAGCCAGGTGCTGCCTGCTCTTTTCCCGACTCACTAACTGAGCATACCAACCGCGGAACAAGTTGTATAGATGGTATGGGCAAAGAATGGCAATAGGCAGGGACGGTGGCATCTACCTTCATACAAGGGTCCTGCCTTACATTACAGGGCCCTGCAGAATTGTTATGAACTGTCATCACCATGGGGGAGTATGCAGCGTTTGGAATGTTACCGTAAGTCAGACCACCATGAATAATCCCAGTGGCTTGACTGAACATTGTCCTGTTTGAGAAACCATTTCCAGGCATGTGGGGTCCTAGAACAGCAGTGTGAAATGTTCCAGGATCTGTGTAAACAGTAGTGTTACGTGGAATACCACTGCTGTCAAAGCTATTTGTGGGTACTTTTTGGTCTCTAGGTAGAACTGGAAGATGAGTCACAAGGTTTTGATA
Source organism: Haliaeetus albicilla (assembly GCF_947461875.1). NCBI lineage: Eukaryota > Metazoa > Chordata > Aves > Accipitriformes > Accipitridae > Haliaeetus > Haliaeetus albicilla. The sequence goes on along the minus strand of NC_091493.1, from coordinate 10,721,002 downwards.
GTGAGATGTATTTTCATTTGTTTCTGGTCCATACCTCTCTGTTTGGAAAGACATCCTAGCCACTGGTGGACCATGCCTGCAGCTAGAAGAGCTTAGGCTGGAATGAGGAGCACTGGTTTCTATGTGAGTGACATAAGTCTGCTGTTTGCAACTGCAAGTTAGGTCTGAGTGGCTTCTCTGAAGGGCATTTCCTGGTTCTTCCATTTTACACAGGCTTTGCTGGTGGACAATGGAGGCTGAAGAAATATTCTCAGCTGTGCTGCTCTTTACACACATCCTGGTGTCCTCCACTTCGCAGGATGCTGGGGACGGTTCAGTGATAAGAAAATGGTTTGTAGCCTTAGTTCTGCTCTGTGAATTGTCATTGTCTGACTGGTCACTTATGGTTTGCACCACTGATCCGAGTCCCATCATCCCAGGTTGCGAGAAGGACCAGCCAGGACTCGGCACGTTCCTTGCATCACTCTCGTTTCCCAGGGTATGGCAGATGGTGCTACTATGGCTTTTCTTCAGCTCCTGTTTGTTGCTTTGCCCTTCCTCTAAACTCGATTGCCCAGCACAGGCCAGACTTGAGGAGCTCTTCGACAGGGCGTGACTGTTGACATTCAAGAGACTGTGACAAGTAGAACTTAGTGAGTCCTGGTAGGAATGAGTGTGGAGCTGGTGGCTGTCAGCTGACATGGCAAAAGAGATCTGCAAGAAATGGTGGAGAAGAAAAAGAAGCAATTTAAGAAGGAAATATATGCACCGGAAACTATAATCTCTACTGGCCTTCTGCCTGGCCTTCTTGCTTTTCACAGTTCACAAATACTTTTAGAAAAGCACTATACTGTACTCTTTGTGTACTCAGACTGGCCAGTTTCCATTTTCAGTTTCCACAAAGGGTTCTTCCCTTTGGAAGATTCATGATTTATTGGAAATTCTGGGTTTTTTTTCATTTCATAAGACACTAAGGGAGAAAAATTCTTCTTGGTTTCTACCTTTTAACAATAGCAATCTCAACATTGCCAAGTATCGTCTCCCCTAAATTTACTGGAGCCATTTTTGGGACATCCTGAGACGTCATATAACTTAGGCAAAGACAGAAGCGTTTTTAAACAAGATAGCTTTTCACCATGGTGTTCCTTAAGCCAACAATGTTAACTGTATTGTTAAAACAAAAAACTGTTCAGTTTTTAGTCTCTTGACATTGTCACTTCAGAAGCTATCCAACCACTGCTAGAGCTTTCAAATATTAACAAAGCCTCAACAACTGAACAAGTTCTCCCTTTTTCCCGTACCCTTCCTGACAAGCTTCTTTGGATTTCATTCCACAAGATGATCACTATTTTATTCAACTGTTTTCCTAGAGTCCACACAAGTGTACAGTAGATGTGGGCAAAACTGTTTTGACCACCCATGGCAGAGGAGACACGACATGAAACCCAAGGAAATGAGCTCTGCCAGGCCTTTGTGGAGTCGGTGCCAGCGTTCCCAGACCAAATAAAGCTGCGCAGCATGGGACGAAGATACCCAGCTGGCCCACTGCAGGGTCAGTGGGCTTTCTAGCTTGTGCTTACCACCGGCATGATAGGAGGTGGCAGCAAAGAGAGATCCAGTGAGAGGCTGGAGGTGAAACTCCTCTAGGAACCACTGAGCTGTATGGAAAGTCTGCATCTCAGCACAGAGTCTGTTAAGGGTACATGCTTCAGTGCACGGTTTCGGCTTCTTGTGCCGATCGCTTTTGGGAACCCACAAGTTCAGACTGGCTGTGGAAGGTACATAGTCACTGCACCACAAGCAGGATAACAACAAAACAATAAAATCTTTAACCAAGTCTTGCAGTTCTTCTGTCCTTTTTTTTAGCACACTCAGTCACTTCTATTGTTAGAAAACACATGTTTCTACTGGTTGTTATAGTATCCTATATGTCGTTAACATTTATCTTAGCACTTCCACATCTAAGAGAGGTTGTAATTGAAGATTTTGAATCTAACCAGATTCAGTGATCCATTTTTGTTGGTTGAATCAGATCTTCCACTGACTGACTACGCACATTCCCTTGGTGTCACACAGGTCTTGCAACATTTGTATAACTAAGTTATTTTAATATGCTCCTATATCTATATCTATCTACACACATATATATAAATATATCTCTTTCCTAAAAGAACCCATGCTGTTGAACAGAAAAATCTAGAGCATTTATTCATTGCTTCCAGGTCAAGTACTACTGGATACTTTGTTGTGCAGAAGTGTAGTGGAAGCCACAAATTCTCGTTCTGGAGAACTTTCCCTCAGATGCACTCTATGTACTCTGTCTCTCTAGCAGGACTCCTACAGAAACCTTCACAATTTCTTGTGAACTGTAACACTGAAATAAAAATGAATGTGTGGAACAAGAAATGTACGTACACGTGCTGGACAAAAGCACTCTGTAAATGTAACAGGAAAGTTCACTCATAACACCAGGAGACCACTGGCTGCAAGGGCTCACATTCAAACCTCTCAGTGAGAAGCCTTCAATATATGATCATTTTAATATGGTATTTACAGGCTGAAGTAGTCATCTACCAACATAACTAATAAAGAGCATGCCTTTTGCTCCATCCACAAACTAAGAGCTCTGCTGCTGATCCAGACAGCTATCAGTGCTCACACTTGTAATTCCATTTTCGTTGTTAACTTTGGCAAGCTAATAGTTCAGGTCGCAATTTTCCCATCACCTGAAATCCACTTGCATTGTCTGTTTTCCATAATGAAATTAAATTGAGCAAGACAACATTAAAAAATAACAATATCTGCAATCACTTCTTTGAGAAGCTTCTCATTGTGGGCTGTGTAGTAGAGACTTTTGATTGGTAGCAATATCCTCTAGCATTAGGGTTCGCTCAGATTTGGACTGTATGCAGAAGAAAAAGGCAGTTTCCTCTCCTTCATACGTGCTTGTTCAGTTAGCAGTTAAACTCATTACAGACTCAACCCGCACCAAGCCTGCTCTGTATGCCACGTAGCCCCTCTGGCCTGTGGGACTCCACAGGCTGGTGGCATCGAAGGACAACACAAAAGCACCTTTTCTTCCAGGAATGGAATCTCAGATTCCTGTGTTACAGGCACTGCTGAATGCAGCTGCAGTCAAAAGCAACCACTTCTTGCCAGGCTGGCCATCAATGTATTTCTGCATGTTTTTCAAAAGCCCTCACAAAATCTCACTCAACGCTTAGAAGACAAGCAAGAACTGGGAAAAATGACAGTTTTAAAACACTTCGCTCATCTCCTCCAGCATGTTATCTATCCTGCAGCCACTTACACATATGGGTATAGTCTGCCACATAGAATTCAAAGGAGTCAATAGGATTAAACACCAGAGCATAGCTGTCTGCAAGGTGAAGACCTTACATTTAATCTCTTCAAAAGATAACACCTGCAAAGGCTCTCTGTTGTTGGGATGAAACAACATTTACTAATGGAAATCCTCAGCCACAAATCTTGAGTCTCAGGTGAAAGGAAGCTTCAAACATATCCTGTTACAAATGATATAAGGCAGTGCAAACTTTGAAGAGCTGTCTCACGAGTTTACGAGGTTCAAATATGTATATATACACAGATGCCAAGACCTCTATTGGCTTTCTTTGTGTAGCATTGCTGCAGAAACCTCTGTAACTGGAAGAAGTGATGCAATCTGAGATTGATTCATCACCTGAATATGAAGAAACACATTCAGGTGAGTGAAACAGTCCAAATATATTGACATCACTGAAAACAACATCCAGTGTGATGTTTGCAATGCAACCTTTGAAGAGAACTCTGAAGAGGTTTATTTTTGCCCTGCCCACATAGACTCCAACTGCAAGCTGAAATCAAGACCAAACATGGGCCACTGCTACGTATATTACACATGTACAAATACATATATGACATTATAACCAGCAACTATCAACAGCATTTGAACACCTTTGCTCAGATAGACCAGTGTTCAAATGCTAACACAATTGTAACAATTATCCTGTGACTTTTGGACCTTAAAAACAATGGGAACAATTACCAGTTAAGTAAAACAGCATCTCACCTGATACTTTAGGACATAGTTAAGGATGGGGAAAAAAACCCAGTAAAAAGGAAAACAAAGCCCCATTCAAACAAGATGCATCAGCTTCCTTTAGAATAATGCACTTTGCTATAATGCTGAAATCCAAAGTTACTTTTTCCCAGACAGCCTGAATGCTTCCCCATTTATAGGCCATCTATTGCTTCCCCACTCCGAGAAGACCTGTGAGCTCTTACACCACCGGCACGATTTGCCCAGCTGGCGGAGGCAGGCCCCTGAGCCAGACTTGGGCACGTGGAGCTCTGCACGGAGGGTGGCAGCTGATCAACGGCTGGTAGATGCAGCCTTTCCTCACCTCTGCTGCAGCCAAACCTCACCACAGCATTTCACAGTAGCGCAGGTGAGCATGCAAGGGTGCCACAAACTACATCAGCTTGCTGACCCTGATTTTTCTTTTTTTTTTTTAAACTGGCTTAGCTCTCACTTCATCAAATCATCAATCCAGCCACACTGATCACTAACGTCAGCACAGGGAGGAAAGAGAAGACCACTCCCCTCCGCAGAAACACAAACTTACTCGGGGCATAAACCCAGAGCAATCCTGCACACGCGGTGCCCTTCTTCCTAAGACTTTGGAAATGGCATGTAATCCCACACCCACCTTCCCAAACTCTACATTTCACACGTGCAAGGCTGGCGCCGATTCCCCAAGGTACACAAAAATTCTTACATGTGCATATACGTCCCTACAGAAGAGACACAACACTGCACGTACGCACCCCAGAGGTGCTGTACTTTCCACGTGAGCTCGTACAGACTGCATCCAGCTGCCGACTTCTGAGAAGGAGCAGGACAGAAGTGTCTGGATGGTTACACCAACACATACCCCAGGAGGGGCTGGGGGCAGGTACTGAGAATGGTGTGACAAACTTTAAAAAAAAAATGACCAAAAAAACCCCCAATCCAAAACATGGAACCTCTCTAATTTCACTGTCATGCAATGCCATTGTATTTTGTGAATCAGCTAATCAGGAACGGATTACCCACATGAAACATGGATATAAACACAGCTGACTTAGTGGGTACTTAGGGACCTGAAACAACTTTTTGTGTGTGTGATGGGCAGAGGAGACTGCTTTGCTTAACTTTGCTTTTTAAACGGTAAATACATAATTTATAGGAAAGTAACTTTATTCAAAAATAACTATTGTAGATTCTGAGTTGACCTGAGAGATTTTCATTTGGAAATTCAAAGGAAACCTGCACCTGAAGCCAATAAGAAAGCAAATAAGAAAGCATGAACTTTGAGGCAGATACCTTGCTACGAATATACAGAAAATAGTTAGACAAGCAGAGAGAGGATTAGGATAGAAATGGAATTAACATCCACTATTTTTGGCTTAGCTTCAGATAGCTTATGAGGGGATCTAGGCTGCTTTCACTAATTCCACTGAACTACTTTAAAGCAACAAATGTGTATTTTGCTATGACTTATGATTAAAGTTGTGACCTATTTAATGCACTAGTAAATTTAGTCTCAGAATATTGAATATCATGTATGTTATCAACTGAAAGACATTCACTGGTAAATTAACTATGATTCCAAAATTCTTCGGTATTTTTGTATTCCATGCATGTACGTTTAATTACAATTTTGACAACAAACACAAGTGGATACCAAGTGGACTAATTCCTTACAATCATGCCAATATACAGAACAAGCTTTCATGTAGTATAATAATACCACATGATATTTCAGTATGATTGCATTTAGCTGCTGCATTATGTATTTGCTAGTGATTGTTTTCTTCCCTGCATTGGCAGGCTTCAAAAGACCAATATGATAAACAAGACACCCACAAAACAAATCATAGGTTTCATAACGAGGATAGTAACATGGGATATCAACATAAGACAATGTGTTAATAACAAAAGAAATCCAGCCATGCTTGCATTTCCTCCTACAAGCAAATAAAGAAACTACAAAATGCCATAAAAATAACACAGCTGCTGGATCTTTTATCCCAGGAAAGGTTTTTTTTGAGTACTGTCTCAAGCAAAAATCTGCACCATAACTTAGCAAGTTACATGACACTGACTATGCTCTTTCCTAAGTACTCTGTTACTACAGTAACTAAACATATTGTGATGCAGTATGAATCGTCTAACATATTAAACAATACAAGTTAGTCGCAGAATTTGGGAAAAGACAAAGAAAAATTTCATTTAAAATTTAATACTATTTACTAGAAAAATACAAGGAATGTCAGAGACTTATTTCTCTAAGTTTTTCACAGTTTATTTTTGCTTTATACGACTGTGATAGTCAACTCACAAATCAACAAGACCTGCAATAATGACTGCAGGCTGTTTCACCCTTCTTCACTTTGCTGATTGTAAAATAAAAAAAAAAAAATCATGTATTTCATTTTATGCTTTCAAAACCAGTATCTGACTGCAAAATAAGTGATAAAATCAGAGCCAGTTTCAGAGGTGAGGGCATTACTATGCAAGTGTGGAATCTGGAAGAGTTAGGTGATTTGATCCATACCAAAATTTTTGGATGATGGCTGTTAATTTCAGACACTGGTCAGGACCCTCCATGGCAAGCACTAGCACTTTTTGAGAAGACATGCAGTGTTAGGGGGTTGCAAGGTCTTTGCCCAGAATTCGCTCCTTCATTTGCATCATTCTGGCTCCGCTGTGCATCAGCACTTGGTAACCTGTACAATAATCAGCTTCATAAGACAAACATAGAATTTCCGCAATAGCACAAAACTCCAAGACAAACACATGTATGTTTCATACAAGGAGAATAGTGTGATTTTAATTAACTTATGAGACTTACTTGAGTAGAAGGCTGCTATATGTAGGTTCTTAACTCTTTAATCTTACTACAAATACCATGGTTATAAATTTGAAAAGGCAAGAGCAGTTAATAGTTAAAATGACAGAACTTTAATTACATCCTAAGGGGCAGCTGTCACTTAGCCATAAATACTGCGGACACTTGCCTGGGACACAAGACAGCACACATGGAAATAACTAAATTTCTGCCTAAACAGCCAAGTTACCTTGGGTACCAGAAGCCATGCAGCATATTCACACCGTGTTCTGTTCAGGCCTGGTATTTTAAGCAACGTGTCTTCCTTATTGGCATCTACAACTGAACTTCTGAGACAGATGTTTACCATGGTAAAATGACATAATAAAAAGCAACACCATCTGACATTAATTTCTTTTAGAGCTGTACTCATTTTAAAGAAGCTCATACCGCCACAATTAAAGAAACAGAATATGGTCATGTCTAAAAATTTGTCTCTGTTTGTCCACATTGAGAATTACCGGTAAGTTGCACAAGAAAAGAAACATCTGGTTTGCACTTACGCAAAGATTGACATGCTAGTATTATGAGACCTGATGGCCTCTCCCTAACTACACTCCCCAGAAAGAAATAGTCCATTAACAGTAATCACTAACACCTACTGTTGGGTGGGGGGAGTCAAACCACTTGAAAGGCATTGGCAAAACAGGATTAGACAGGGTAAAAAGCTTAGAGATTCAAGTGTCTGGGATTAGGGTTTTTTTGGTGGTTTTAATTGTTATTTCATTTTGGTGAGGTATATAAGGGAAAGGAAAAAACAGAGGAGTTACAACTGGGAAAAGGTATCACCCATCAGGGAACTTCAAGGAATTTCTCTAAATTATGTAAAAACAACTATATCAATGCAACTAGATTTATACAGAATCAGGTTGAGACCCCAATTACTTAACCTTTAATCCATCATCTTCCTTTAGGCTTTCCATTTTGGACCAGCAGTATAAATTAACTATGCCTTGTTCAGTTCAATCTGCTAATGCCCTCTTGTAAATATTTTGAGTCATCTTATATTTCCAAGTATCAGACAGATCTACAGGACAGACTGATCTGGGCATCTGCAAATACCATCAGATGCACACAACAGACTAGTGCATACTGTGTATGCGAATGAATGAGATTATTTTTCAGTTCTGCACCACTAGAAGCACCGGTGACAGTGGTGCCTGTCACCGGGACCATAATTCACTTGTAAGAAGAGGAGTACATTTGACAGGCTAGTAAACATGAGAGCAGAAGAGTTATGACGCTCAGTGCGCAGCACAGCAAAAGCATAGATTGCGTGTGTTTTACGTACATGTAAACTGACTAGTCACAGCTTTTCTTTTGTTTCTGTTAATTATCACTTTGTCTATCAGGCTTTTCTAAAAGACTTTGTCTTTTCCCCATCTGAAGCTGAGCTCACTGCACAGCCATCTCTCTGCATTGATTGGCAACAAGATGAAAAGGAAAGAGTCCCCTTTTTACTGAGTATTAATGAACCTCAGCTATCTCCTTACTGGAGACCCAAGGACCCAAGCAGAGGCCTCTCCCCACAAACTCTGAAGTTACCACGGGTAGCCTGGTGAGCAGTGACCTCACCAGGGGATAATATAATAGTTGCCATGTCAGAAAGTGAATAGATTCAAACACTTGCTGATACATTCACCTCAAGGCAGAATGACAAGGCCACTGTGTCCACAATTGTTCCAACAGCATAGGAAAAGTCATGCAAGAGGATAAACATGTGCTTTTAAGAAACAGCAGGGGCAGCCCACAGCCCTGGTAGAGTCTGAGCCAGGAAAGAAGAGCTGGGAACCCTAAATTCTGAAGTGAAAAAGTCTAAAATGAGAGTGCCATGAAAGAAGAACCTGAGAAGGATGAACCAAAGGAGACTATTTTAATGACAACTTTAATTGAATTCCCAGAAAGGAGAATTCACACGGGGCTGTAAATAAATTACTGGGAAATCAGCGAGGGGTGCACTCTATCACAAGGGAGGCACATGTTGGAATGCAGTCCTGACACCACGTCCTGGTTTCAGCTGGGATGTAGTTAATTGTCTTCCCGGTAGCTGGTACAGTGCTATGTTTTGAGTTCAGTATGTGAAGAATGTTGATAACACACTGATGTTTTCAGTTGTTGCTCAGGAGTGTTTAGACTATAGTCAAGGATTTTTCAGCTTCTCATGCCCAGCCAGGGCACCTGACCCAAACTGGCCAACAGTGTATTCCATACCATGGGACGTCCCATCTAGTTTAGGAACTGGGAAGTGGGGGGGGCAGGGTTTTTCGCCGCTCGGGGACTGGCTGGGTGTCGGTCGGCGGGTGGTGAGCAATTGCCCTGCGCATCATTTGTACATTTCAATCCTTTTATTACTACTGTTGTCATTTTATTAGTGTTATCATTATCATTATTAGTTTCTTCTTTTCTGTTCTATTAAATCGTTCTTATCTCAACCCAGGAGTTTTACTTCTTTTCCTGATTTTCTCCCCCATCCCACTGGATGGGGGGGGAGTGAGTGAGCGGCTGCGTGGTGCTTAGTTGCTGGCTGGGGTTAAACCACGACACACCACCACATGATGCACTGTGCAACTATGCATCCTCTTTGCCACCTTTCTTTATTTCATCATCTGTCCCAGAAACAGCTTCAAAGACCTCTTAGAATTTTGATCTTTTTTTAGTCAAAATTTATAAGCAAAACATTACTCGCACTGTGTCTCCATGTGCACATAGACCTACCTCAGTATACAAGCTGCCCTACAATATACCAACAGAGCTAAAATATGAGATATTGTACAGTCATATTTGATGCTCACTGTTAGTATTTGACAGCTCACTTTAAAGCTCATCTCTTCAGTCAGAAGACTTAAAACTTTTTTGTTACAAACAAAATATGCCGATAAGGTCATGTAATCAGCTGTTTTCAGCAGCTGGGGCTTTAAAAAAACCCAAACCATCAGATATTATGACAGCAGGCAACACTGACCTAGAATCATGCTTACAGTGAATAGTGCGTGCCTACAGAAGGGGTACATTAATATAATTGCCTTTCTGGTTTAAGCAGAACAGAATTATGCAAAATGAAACTGTTAATTCTGCTGCCAGATTTATGCTGATAAGAATTGCTGGCTATTGATATCCACTGGCAGTACAAAAGTCCTGTGAGAAAAACGTTTCATAATTTCTTTAGGAATTAATCTTTAATGCACAAAATTTGCAGTGACCTATCTACATCTGGATTTATTCAGAGAGACAGACACTAGTGAACCTTTTCCTTTTCACAGCAGAGGATCACATCCTATTCCATCATATGTACCAATTTGGAGGGAACAGGGTCAGTCTGGTATTGAGTGACTCATCCTCCTCAGAGCTCCCTTTTTGCGTCCACTTTTCAGTCCTGAACAAACTATCCCCAAAGCAAACCCATCGATCTGGAACTCTGCAAAAACACACGGCCATAGCTTGCTCAGCAAGCCTCTACCCTTCAGAAGCCCAAGCCTGCAAACTGTGTGAATCACAGTTGCCTGTAAAGCATCGCGAACTTAAAAATCTTACAGAAAACCAAAAGCCCGCTTATGGCCTGCTTCCAGTCTCACAGCAAGGGACTACAGCTATATATTAATGCAATCTTCACAAGAGGCCAGCAGTTTGCATGTCCAACAAACGCCACCCAAACTGGCTAAGTGATTAAAATATCTACTTGTAAATTCATGTGTTTTACAAGAAAGTATTCAAATCATCATTTTTGCTGTTTGCTTGAAAGCTTAATAGCAACAGTCAGAGGGAAGATATGAGCTCAGCTTGGCTCAGCCTCCCTGCCCTGTGGATAACTTTAGCTTTAACTTCAGGATTCAGCACTGTAGTTATTTACTTTTGAATACAAGGGCAATGAGATACTCTACCCTAACAAGTGAATGTGCATCTGACACCACAATCTGTGCAAGTTGATGGACAGTTAGCGTGCATGTGCTCTGTGCTGACTGGAAGGAGGTGGCCAAAAGTGCAGAGCTCAGCCTCCACCTAACATGCCCAGGCTCCCAGAAATACCCACTCGGGCTCAGTGTTATGCCGACAGAGATCAAAGCTTTATAACTAGATACAGTGGCAGACAAAGCAAACTCAAATCTGCCTTAAAAATACCAACTAGATATAGCCACAAGTACGGCAGCTCTTCATGTTCACGTATCATCCTTAATAGAAGGATGGCAATTCCTCTAGCAGCAGCAAACAGGAATAATTGTGACATATACAGAAGTAACAGTAATCTGAAGCTCTCCAAACATCTGCTAGGATAAAGGAAGACAATATTTACAGATTGAAAGATGACCCACCAAAAAAAAAGAAAAAAAAAATCAAAGATGGTTCATTTTTCTACATCTAATAGTTATATCTCTTTCCTGCCTAAAAAAACGGGCAACTTATTTAGCAAGACCTAGTAATTTACCCTTATTTCTTGTTCCCTTATTTTTCCCTGTGATTGAACACTATACAAGGGCTACAAAAAATCCCTTTAATTCTTTATCTAAATGACAGTGTTTATGAACTGCACACAAAACATTGGAGAAAAGAAAGATTCAAAAAGTCAATCTAGCTACCTCCAGAAGTTGCTCTCATCAGTGGCAGGGGAAAGTCTGACTTCTAGATTGTAGACTGAGAACTGACTTCTAGATTATAAAAAACAATTACTCAGTAATTAGAAAGAGGAAACAACTGCCTTCTAATTCTGTCTGTGCTTACTGACATACTGTATGGCCTTGAGCAAGTCATTCACTTTGTGACTCAGTTTACTCATCTGTTCTATGCAGAAGCCCCTGATGTAGGTATTTAAAGACTTAATTCATGATTGCAGAGCACTCTGAAATCCCAGAATTAAAGATATTAAATATAAGACATTGAGAAGAACGTATTCTGGCCCTTCCTTTGTAATATTTGGTTTGAAAGAAATAAATAGAGCATCTCTACATGAAATTCTTGTTGCACTTGCAGAAAACTCCTGTTACTGATAAAGTTCAGATACTACCCATGCCTCAGAAGCATCTGTTTAAAGCACCCACTCCTACAGCTTCCCAACATCAAGTAAGGATGAGTAATCTTGAGGATTTCAAATACTTAAAACCAGTATTAACAGTATTTCTCAAATTAGGTGTCAAATGTATATAGTGTATATATAATATGCATGCTAATAACATGCATATTATATATGCATGGTATATTAAGTAGCAATGATTTATTATAAGTAGATTCATTACACCTTTATAAGCAGAGCTGTCACAACTGCAGACCATGTTGTCCTGCAGTGCTGCATTCACTTACAAGCTTTTATTTACTATGATGAACTTTTCATGAAAATCTCTCTGAGAGAGAGAGATTCTGTGACAAATTTAAGTCTTCGTTTCACACTGCAAGCTGTCTTTTACATATCTTTAAGCTGGAAAAGAACTGGCAATCTCTATCCAGAGGGATAAGTGGTACTACACACATATAATCAAGTGAGTATTGAAAAGGACTAAAAAGAGGACTATCTAATCGAGTTTCACAGTGTTGCTAAAAGTTCCCACTGTCTGACTGTAGTATAAGCTAGCTTTGAAACTATATAAACAAAGAATTTGGGAGGAACTAGGAAGAATAAGTTTCCTTTTCAAACTTGATATTTTGTCATAAATAACAGTTATTATGTCAAAGTCAGCGTCTCCCTCTCAAAAAAAGCAACTGTCCCAATTACTCTGTGGTCTAATCAGACCTATGTGGGAAACTATGTTCAATAGTTTTCAGAAAACATCTGAAAGGGATGAAAGAGGGCATCTTCCTACTGTCTTAGGACTGAGAGAAGAAAAACATTAGAGCTTGGCTAGAGAAGAGCCCATGCTCACAAGATGCTTTCCCAAAGCTTGTCTGACACAAGAGACCTTAAGGAGAGAAAAAAAACCAAGACACAGTAAAGCAGCAGACTAAAGCTTGCTAATGTTTTGTAAAATCCCGAGTATGTGAAGAACTTCCCCAAGAACTTAAGTTTACACCCTGCTCTATGTAAACAAGCAAGTTCCCCGTCCTCTTGGTTAATCTCAACCACAGAATGAGCTGCAGAAGTCTCTACTTCCTTATTAACATCTAATAATGCCAGCGACAAAATATTGAGGTATAAACTCGGAACAACTCAAAGCTGCAAGACAATGCAGGTTCCTGTCATCACCAACATAGAGGAAGATCCCACCTGTAAGACATGGACAGCGAGAGGATAACTCTTTAAGCATCTGCTGTTAACTGCTAGCAACAAGATACTGATTATAAAGAATTAAGTCTCTGTTACAGGAATCCTTTCCTTTTCAAACATTGGTTTGACCATATTCAAGACCCAAGTGGACAAAACCCTAAGAAATCTGGTCTGACCTCATAGCTGTCTCTGCTTTGAGCAGGAGGTTGGAATAGATAAGTTCCCAAGGTCCCTTCCAAACTGAATGATTCAATGAATTTTTGTTTTGTTTTGTTTTCATAATTTTGTGCTTTTATCTATCATTGTCAATGAGAAGTTTTCATATAGCTTCTCGTCCTGAGCCGCAAAAGAACCCAGAATGTGCAACCATTTTGCAATATTAAACCATTTGTTTAATTGAACAGTGGAACCCGTACCTTTTACTGAAACGAGGTAAACCAGGAATGACTTTTGAAAGGAACCACAAAAGTGATCCCTGTATTCTACAGACAAGGTGATACATATGAAGCAGGCAGTGAACTCCAAAGTTTCTTTCCAATTTGTTAGCACCTTTCTTGTTACTAAATGCAGAAAAGCACTCCACCCCTTCCACAGTTGAGAGGCCATTGAGAACCAAATAAAACTGCTAACCCAAGATGTATCTTTTTCCTTTGCAACATTTCAAGACATATTTATCCACCCTGTTCAGTCATAAACACTGAACTTTACCAGCAGATTCTTTGCAGAAGGTAATAAAATAATTTTAAAAGTCTAACAAAAAAAAAAATCAGTTTAGAAGAGTTAGGGTAGCTTTGTGCATTCATCATCTCTCCGATCTCCATGTCAGGTTTGCTTAGTTTGAGCTGAAAAGGAAGTCGCATCTTTCAGTTCAGCTCACATGAACTGGGTTCTGTCAGTCTTACTCACTGTTGACTAGAGTAAAGCTCTGCAAGTCAAATGAAGGTATTACAACTGCTCAATCCCATTAACCTTCATTTGCACACTCAGGTGTGCCCTTGCTAAAGCTTAATAAGCAAATATTCTGCAGATGGAGAAATACTCTTGCTTCTTTCTCTGTTTTGTATTAAATCCACACTGCACAAGAGTTAAGCCATAATTTTGGAGACATATTACTTTAAAGATGCACACAGGGACAGGCCAGTTTGAAGGTGACCTTTCTTACAATGCTTTTTTGGTGCAGATGATGCTTGGATATAACTCACATGCTTAATGCTCACACTCAACACCACACTAGCAAAGACCTGGCTAATGTCAACTTCATTTAGTTAGCCTGTCCCTATTCCCATGCTTTGAGTATATGTACCTAAAGCAGCCCCAAAGTGATTTTTTGTGGTTCCTGTTGGTAAAGATAATTTTTCTGAGTGGAACTTTATTCTGAAGAACTTTAACAGCTTCTATAAAGGAAAGAGACCACCTTCTTCCCCACCATCCACTAAGGAATCAGAGGATACTCCTAAAGGCCAGTTCTTAACATACTTACGAACTATCAGCTGCATAGCTTTAGATTAATTCAATGGTTATAATGCATCTGTAAGAAATATCACATCAGATGATCTTAACCAGAGAGTGGCTTATTTAGTATCTCTCCATTCACCGCCTCCTCCTTGTATCCCTCGTGCAGATATTCCTGACCACTGTACTCCAGCATTTCTTTTCATTCTCCCCCTCTTTTTGCTTTTAGAGAAATGATCTCTTTCTTGCCACTGAAACACACCCCCCTCTCACCCCAAGCTAAAAAAAAAGACTATTAAGAGTTTTGATGATTCAGATCTTCCAGAATTTTAACAGCCCAAAGAGAAGTATTTTCACATATGATACTGTATATGCATAAAGCTTTACAGTTTATACCAGTTAAAAACCCTCTTATTTCTGTACAATGAAACTGCAAGAATTACTAAAAGGCCAGTGCCCACAAACCTTATGGGGCTGCTAATGGTCACGGGGTGGAGGGCGGTGGGGAAGAGTGCAAGGCTGACAAGGAAAGTAAAAGTGTAACATCATTTGCAGCCTATGATTCTTGCTATTCTGTTGTTCTTGGGCCAGAACAATTTTGCTGCTGTTCTGCACAGAACTAACCAGGCTGCAGACAGGTGTATCATTATCTCACTGGTACAGCAAACACCTCTGCTCATGTGGACTGTTCTAAAGCTACCTCCAATTTATCCTTTGTCATTGCCCTTAAAAGAAAGAAAATTAAACTTCAGAAGTATGATGTTCATCAATAACAATTTTCATCTGTTCCACACTCCCTCGTACACTCTCAGTTTTCAAGTGTATTTTGAATATGTATAGTTTACTACGAAAGGAAGGATGTGGATTTGGTATGGTTATCTAATGGAGAATTATCACATTTGTTATTATAAATGAGCTCAGACATCACAAGGCTATATGCAGTTTACTGCTCTTATTGTTTATGCAGCCCTAGATAACCGTCAGATAAAGGAAACTGCAATTGCAGTTCTCTCTAGAGTACAGTTAAGATAAAATGTCTGGATGGTAAAAATCAACAAAACCCTATAATCAGAGAAGAGTGTTTTACAGAGTAACTGAGCCACGACATGAAAACATGAAGCCCTCCTCTAATCCACCCTCATAAATGAAACCTTCCCCAAACCTGATTCTTTTACACAAAGACTACATGCAGAGGTCTTTGAACTCAGATCTTACTGCAATCTAGGTCCTGCAAACATTCAGACATATGCTTAACCTTAAACATGCAAACAACTATTTGCAAGCTTTAATCAATGTCTTGGGGCAAGGAAATCACTGATATTTTTGTATCAGATGACTACTTTGAAGCATGAGTCACTGGAAAAGGGATAGATTTTGATCTTTATATGTTTCATCTTATTTATGCACAAGATCAATATTTTACAAAATATATTTATGCAATGATTATCTTTCCAGTCACCATTCATGCTTAGAGTTCTCTAAATAGAAATAACTGCTTGCTCTCCCCCTCCCTTTTAAACCTCTTCCCTGAAAATCCAGAAGTGCATTGGCACAAATTCTTATTTTTAATCATAGCAGGTTATAAACTACAACATATGCACAAAACACTCTTCTACTATGGTTTCTGATTTAAAACATTTACTCTAGCGACAATAAAAAGCCAAACCAAATCAAATCTTTGACTTTGGAAAAGACATGTTTCGGTTTAAGAGAAAATTTTATCGGTCATTCTAAATAGTGATTGATCATTTATTTAGGGAAGAAGAGCGTAAACCAAAACTGATATGCAGAAGGCACTGAAATATTCCTCGGTTTTTCTCTAGTGTTGGATATTAACTTCTTAGGAATTTAAAAAACATGTGGTACCCATGGTGGAAAAAAACAAGGGAAACCATCCTCCGGCAGATGAGTACTAAAAGGTAACATTTTAAAGCAATACAATCTACTCTCCTTTTTTTTTTAGTATCAAAACCCCAACAGACACACAAAAGATAATCAAAAAGCATCTTTGTAAACTTGCAGATGTGCAGAGGAATAAGATGAATGGGATTATGGGGGTTTTTCTCCCCCAAACAGTGACAAGTATATTCTAGAAACACTTGCTAAAAGACAAATACATACACATCTAAGCGAAAAACACCAGCACAACCCCCCCCACCTTCTGCAGAACTACATTAAATTCAATTAAAGCTCAGAGCCATAGTTCCCATCATTTTAGTAAAAGAGAAAACTACAATTTCCTGGGCTTTTCAGTCCAGCTATCAACCCCCTGCTGCCAACACAGCACTTACAGAAGCCTGGGTCTGTCTCTGTGCAGCTCCTCTCCCTTCCCCTCATCTGCTTTGTTACTCTCAAAGACCTGCTGGCAAAACAGAGAGGACTCGGTGTCCTTACAGGAGACGAGAGAACGGGCAATGCATGACTTCGGTGGTCCTTACCTTCCACCTACTCAGAGACTGCACATCCAGCTTCCCTGTCCAAGTTACTTGGAGGGTATTGGAAACAGATGCTCAGAAATCTGAGGAGAATGAAAGCCAAGAGAGTTCAGATTTCCTTTAGAAACTGGGCTCCTTGATCCGCCTGATGCTGTTGACACTAAGGTGAGCATATGATAAGGGGAAGGAGGAGGGATCGTCAGAGAGCATCAAAGGCAGGAGACTGGGAGATGGGGTTTCCCCTGCCTAGATGTGACGCCCCTTCCTGCCTCCCCCCTTGGCTGGAGAGAAAATAAAATGGAGCCTAGGAGGGAGGGAGAGAGAGGGATAATCCTGCGGCTTCATCTGATTAGAGAAACTGGGCCTGTGCAGAGCCGGCAATGCCGCCAGGGAAACACAGGGAGGGAAGGCAAAGAGCGGCAGGAAGAGGAGGAGCGGAGGGGGAGGAATAGGAATGATAAGGGAAAAAGGAACATTATGAGAGGTATACAAAGGGACTGGCACCTGGGCCAAGCCACCCTGGATGCATTCGATTTCTACCCTCATGTAAATGCAAAATAACCAGTAGGAGACACCCATTGCCTCTGGCAATCTGGGGAAAAAAAAGCCCCGCCAAACCCCAAACCCAGAATACATCAGTTGTATAAGCATGGACGAGGAACAAGGATGTCCCAATGGATTGAAAAGAGCGAGATTTTTTTGTGCCGAGTCGGGAGAAATGAAAAAGCAGCACGCTACACATAGCTATCTAGTACGTCACGGACAGGACACGCTTTAGGACAATTTTTCTATTGCAAGTCATTTTGCAGGACCCGTTTCCTCTTACTAAAACAAATCTTAGCTGAACCAAAGTGACTTCAAAAAAAGTACGCATCAGCACACACACCGGGGTGCCCGCGGCCGTGGCCCCGGCTGCCCTCCCACAAGTCGCACGCCCTGGCGGCCACCCGCGCAGCCATGCCCTCCTCCCGCAGCCGGCGCGGGCACCGCTGGGCTGACGGCTGCCCGCCTGCGCGTGGCCGTCCGCACCGCGGTGCTCCTGCGCCCGTGGGGGATCCCCGACTTGCAGGAGGCCGCGGCCGGTCTCGCCCTCGCGGTGAAGGCAGCACCGCGGCCTGGCGCTCGGCCTGACGTAGGGGCTCGCTGGCAGGTCCCAAGGGTGCTGCTGTTAAGCATCCCCTGTCTCATCCTCCCCCGGCAGGGAAACCCTGCCTCGGCGACTCAGGCATCCAGGTCCCTCCAAGCCGCCAGGTGTGACCCATGGTGCACTGGGGAACGCCAAGGACAGATGTGGCCGGCACAGTCTTGTCCCCATCCACGGTGGCCTGTTTCTGTAAAGCATCTCCTCTTCCACTCACCTTTATCAGCTGCTACACTCGGTCCTTTCTCAAGCACCACTCCTTGTCTCCACACTGCGAGTCGCTTTCATTTGATTCTGGCCTATTCCCCTCCCTTTAAAGCTTCACACAAGGCAGGCTGGTTAGATCTCTGACAGGGCAAGGAGAAGGATGCCAAAACATCAGAAAAAAACCCCTTTCAAGTCCTCCTTCTTTCCGTTCAGGAAGGAGTTAATACCATTCCTCTAAAACACTTAGAGCACA
This sequence comes from Haliaeetus albicilla, assembly GCF_947461875.1. Taxonomy (NCBI): domain Eukaryota; kingdom Metazoa; phylum Chordata; class Aves; order Accipitriformes; family Accipitridae; genus Haliaeetus; species Haliaeetus albicilla. The sequence goes on along the minus strand of NC_091493.1, from coordinate 10,702,416 downwards.
TTGTCATTTTGTTCCTAAGTCTTCAACCAGTACCCTCCCGTCATGCCTAGCTCAGCTGGGAGAGGGGGACCAAGACCCCCCTCCTGATGCTTTTAGGAATGCAAGACTGCTCCCCGAGTCTTAAATGGGCTGCAAAACCAGTCGTCTTCTACGTGTTTCCAGGCTTTGTTCCCAAGACACACACCCACACACACTCACTGAGCGATCACTCCCGCGGGCTACAGGTCAGGAAGCATTTCAGGGGTTAACAGCCATGCACGGGTCAGCAGCAGCTTTCCAACTGTTTCACTTTACTTGCCATGTTTATTACAGCAATGAAGCAGAGTAGGCACTTGAAGTCAGCTGTTTCGTGCTGACCTGGCGCATCCTTCCTGCAAGGTTGGAAACAGAAGCTCCTTGGACCCATCACTTCCAGAGCATTCTTACCAGCAGTTCCTGGCAGCCCAGGATTACGCCCAGGTGACTCTCCTCCCAGTGGTATAGGACTGCAACAGCGCTGCAGGGAGACGACAACCCTACTGTATTTTGCTTCCTTTCTTTTTCCAGCAAAAGACCTTTGGCTGACATGATGAGACACAACCCCGGCACTCATAGCTATTCCAAAGTTGTTCCATGGGTACCAGTGGCCAGCTGTGAAACAACTCAGCGTGTGACCCCTCCAGTCAAATGCATCTTCCAAACTTGTCCCAAGTTGCCCAGATGATGTCCCAAGAACATATAAAGGACACAATGTGAGGATAATACTGCATTTCTCTTTTTCTTTAAACACTCTACAGCAGGAAGTTGCATAGCTCTCATCCTGGCTTTGGTATGTCCAGCAAGGTTGACTATTTTCATTAAAAGCATCAAAATATGCTTACTAAAAGACACTGGTGACCAACTTTTACCTCAGCAGGTTACACATCTGGGCATCCATAACAATGCGATCAGCAGACAACTTTTTCATTTTACATTTAATGAGAAAAGGTGTAAAGATGTCTGAAATTCAAATTTGGAGAATTTACTCTGTATCTTTCTTCAACAAAGTTGACAGTTAAAGGAAACCCAGAAGTCAAACAGCCTACACATACATTAGGCTAAGTCCAGACAATGTTGATGAATTTGTTTAGGCAAGAAGGGAAATATTGTTTTTCAACAGGATTTTTGCAGAACAGTTCTGCCACTGTTGCTGAGCCTGACTAGCATTCAGGTTTCCCCAAGAACTCCACCCAGGGTTTAAACATGTGAGAACGTGTTTAATTTCATGAAAGTGAAGCCCTACGCCAAGCCATGGAAAAGAGCTTTCAAAATGACTATTTACTGATTTGGGTGCTTGAACATCAGAAGAAGGCAAGCCACCAGCCCCATGACTTTGAGTCACCTCATGTGAGGAAAGGCAGTTAGCTCTGCTTGCCTGCTGAAGAAGGGCACCACCAGGCAGAGCTGCCAGACCTGCAAGCCAGTTTTTGTCACCCCACCTTCTATCCAGGCAACCAGGGCTTCCACATTCAAGAGAGAAGCAGCCCAGTCCTAGCCCAGAAGCCCTTTGTCTAACCTAAAATTCACGAACCACACTTTGGCCAACAACCCCTCTTTCTGAAGAGGGCACGGAGTGGGAAAACCATCCGGATCTCTTGGTTCCTCCATATAAGACCTAAAAACTTTACTGAAGCCCTCCTTTCTCCCCTCCCCATTTATAACCCTACAGCCTTTTCTTGCGCTGCCTGGGCTGCTGTCATTTGTAGTAACTTTTTCATGCCAGGTGGGGCGATTTGGACCTGCCCAGACTGCAGTTGCTGAACGCCTCCATCAGCCTTGAACCTCCCGAGCAACGCTGCTGGCAGAGGTGCTCTTTGAGGAGGCAGGTTCAAGTGCCCGGGGTGGGCGAGTGCCCTGCTGGAAGTGCCTTTCTGAGCTGACTCACAAAAACACTGCTTGCCATTTGTTCATATATCCCTGTCAGGGGCCTCTGTATGCAAACCCTGGAAGGCTGATATTTGCTGTCTGTTGATTCAAAGCCACTCAAGCCAGTGAAACTGCACCTGCAACCAGGCTGATTTTAGCTTAATGCATTTCTGGAATATGTTCTAGTCTCCAACAATAATGTAGCCCTCCAGGAACAACATACTGTCTTGTGGGTAACACTGCTCATTTGCCTGAATGTCATCTGCCACAGTCAATTTGGATCAAGTCTTGAATATCTCCATTGTAAAGTATCTTTGAGTGTTTCCGAAGAGTAACAGCCCTTCAGTGCGGTCTGAGAGCCTTCAAGATAATAACTAATGCACCATAGCCAAACTTAACTTTTACTATGCCTACAACCAGTCAGAAGCTCTCCACTCGAGATACTGCTAGCCCCTTATTGAAACTGGCATTCTGTATCAGTGCCAGGTTTTCAGTTTTTGCTTATGCTCGGATACCCAAAATAATTTCAGTCAGTCCAGTATAGGAGCTAGCACACCAAGTGCTTTCACACACACTTGAGGCAAGTGAAATGCATCTGAGACTGTTTGAAAACATAAAACTGACCATCAACTTCCATTTGATGTAAGAAGCGCAATTATTTCTAACACAGAATTTTACAAAGAAAGCAATTCTGTCAGATAAGCAATATCACAAAAACTTCAAATCAAAATTTTAGATAAACATGCAACAGCTGTAATTTATAGACAGAATCCATCTGACCACATGTTAATGCTCTACTTAAGAAAGCAATGCCATTTATACATAAATGCTTAACTTACTAAAAATAGCCGCAACTCTAGACCATCTTCTCTTGTACAGGAGTTATTTAAGAAAATGAGCTCTTCTCAAATTCTCAGACTTCCCAGCATTGACTGACTAAGAACTAGACCCAGAAAATGGTGTTTAGGTATCTATGTCCAAACAGTCCTCAGAATCACAACCTACCTCTATTGTCATTTCCCCAAAGTGTAAACCAGTCTGTGTTATTTCTGCATTCCTTCCCCTTCTCCTACCATTCCCGGCACTCATCAGACTCCACAGTGAAAACCTTACACTGCAGGGTTAGATGAGCACTAGTGCTAAGGCAGAGTGTGAATACGTGGGGTGGGGGTGTGTGTAAAACCACACCGACTTGGACTGGCCTCGACTGCTGTAGAACAATCTGCTTGGGCTAGCGTGCATGAAGGCTTTTAGCCTGCATAAATCAACACTTGGCATTAATGACTTGAAGAATTCTCCACTGAGAATTAGGGAAAAAGTGAGAGCGAACATGGCAATCTTTTCTAGTGATTAGTCAATATGGGGACAGGAGACTGGGGTCCAGTCTCTATTCTAAGGGTGGTTTATTCATTTAATCCAATGAGCATTCCTCATTACAAAACCTGAGACTGAACCCTTCCCCTAGAGATCCTTATCGCCTGAGCTGCACTACAACACATATGATAGCCTAATAAAAAGCCACAGTTAAAAAGCAGCAACAGCCTTACTCTTTTAGGACTCTACTATTATATATTGAAGATAGATAAATCAATAGAAAAAAAAACATTTTTATACATCTAATTAAGGACATGCCAGGTTGGGGGGGGGCGGGGGATACATCTATCTTTAGAAAAGAATAGCTGTCAGACACATTCAGAGTGTTTATATCTAGTGAGCAGCATGACGATGACTTCTTCTGCTTGGGAGAAGGTAACCTCTGGTCAGGCAGTCCAATTGTAGCAAGTATGGTCTATAAATAAGCCTCTATTCTGCAATTTTATTTTTCTGTGAAAAGGAAGATGATTTGTGTGGGTTTATCTCATCTGTTGGTTTCAGAAAGTCATTATGAAATCTGCCAGGTCATCTATATTCATCTTTCTTGGGAATAATGCTGTAACACTGACATGACTTTTTTCAAGGAGCAACATAGATGTAGTACTCATCTTAGCAGGATTAATCTTTTTGAAAGCTGTCAGGCTTTCTAGTACTGTGAAAACTGGTGGTTTTGAGCTGTGTCATCTCCTTTCTTCTTCATCTTAGATTTAGGAGCAGCTTTCTCAACAAAGCAGACTGGTTCTTTTGCCTTTATTTTGCCTTGGCAGTTTGCAAGGCAGCCTGCTGATATAAGCAATCTCATATATTTCAAAGACTTAGCAAATCTCTACACAGCACTATTTTTTTGTTTGGTTATCAAATGAATAGAACAACAGCTGATTATGGAGAATGCAAACAAGATCCCTCTTTTAATCTTTGGTTTATAACAAAACATGCTTTCATTACATGAAACCCTAAATCTCATCTTAAATCAAGGGACTATCACATGGACGCTCTGCTCTCACTTCTCCTTTTCCCAGATCTCATTTCCTCCCATGCACAACCACCAGAATGTCTGCCCTGTTCTCTGCAGTTGCTTCATATCCAGTAGCAAAAAGCAATAAATAACTGCATAAAAAAATAACCCTTCAAGCCAGTTTTGGGGTAGCCATAAGCTGCCTTTCATGCAGTAAGGGCTTTGGCCTTTTTGAGAATTTAATCACATATTTAGCTTCGCTCCACATTTCATTGCTAGTCTTCCATCTGTTCTGTTACTCTCAGCTGGAAACGAGGCAAGCCAGCACCACACATGACAGCAGAGCTCCCAGGGCCTGGTCCCAGAAAAAAACACAAAAACCCCCATAACACTACACTTTGAGAAGTCACCAATAATTCTGTCATATGTGACTTGTCCACCAAGACACTCTTGCAAATTTGGATCTGAACTCTTTTCAAAAACACATTCATGTATATACTAAACCTCTTTAGTTTACTTTTGCAAATCGTGTGATTCAGAAAAATTATTTGCTCTTTGGATGACAAACAGGAACAAAAGTATCAGAGTCTTTTCAGGATCTTAGCTGGTGCCCAGGACTGAGTGCTATGAACAAAGACTGCTGTAGAGACAGTTGGCTCTACTCAACGGGAGTCGAGCATCTAAATAAAGACTTGAACTTTGATGCCTCAATTCCCAGATGTAAAATGAGGAAATGATATCAATGAGAAGCTGGGGAAAGCACCAAGGAAAACACTGTACAAGAGGAAAGTACTGCAGCCTGGGAGCATAATTTCTGACCCTGATGCACTTTGAAAAAACATAGCTCTGCAGCTCCAAGAAAGGCTTTGTTTTCCCATACGACTTGGAATATTCCCAAGCAATTTAGACCACAGTCATCAGAATATAGCTGCCAGTTGGCCCCATGGTCTATGGATTAACTCCAGTCCACTTAACACTCCTAATCCAGCCTCCCTTTTCCTGGACAATATGCCTGGGCAGCATGTCCATCCCCATTTCTGCCCCATGCAGCAGAAGCCTTGCTATACTGGTCTCCCTGACTTGTCTCGGATGAGCTGAGAGGCTCATCCAGGATATGCTGGGATGAGAGTATGATGGAAGGGTGTCCTGGTTTCAGCTGGGATTGAGTTAACTGTCTTCCTAGTAGCTGGTACAGTGCTGTGTTTTGAGTTCAGTATGCAAAGAATGTTGATAACACTGATGTTTTCAGTTGTTGCTCAGTAGTGTTTAGACTAGAGTCAAGGATTTTTCAGCTTCTCATGCCCAGCCAGCGAGAAAGCTGGAGGGGCACAAGAAGTTGGCACAGGACACAGCCAGGGCAGCTGATCCAAACTGGCCAACGGGGTATTCCATACCATGGGGCATCACATCCAGTGTAGGAACTGGGAAGGGGGGGCGGGGAATCGCCGATGGGGGACTGGCTGGGTGTCGGTCGGCGGGTGGTGAGCAATTGCCCTGTGCATCATTTGTACATTCCAATCCTTTTATTACTACTGTTGTCATTTTATTAGTGTTATCATTATCATTATTAGTTTCTTCTTTTCTGTTCTATTAAACCGTTCTTATCTCAACCCACGGGTTTTGCTTCTTTTCCTGATTTTCTCCCCCATCCCACTGGGTGGGGGGCAGTGAGTGAGCAGCTGCGTGGTGCTTAGTTGCTGGCTGGGGTTAAACCACGACAAAGGGAGATGGAGGTCAGAGGCTGCAGGAAAACTGGGGGAATTTGAAGAAGATTTGGATCTATTCCCTGTGGCTGCCTATATCGGACCACCCTCACAAGAGGCATGACCCTTGATTAAATGAAACAGAGTCAAAATTATTATGCAACCAATATACCAGGGTGACATTCCAAATTAGACACAAGCTGAGAGCAACAGCACTGTATAGTAAATAAGGCTTGCACAAATAAGACCTATAAAGTAGTACACACAGATTTCAGGGCAGACCCAGAGCAAGGGAATAACGCTATTTCAAGTGTATCCAGTGTCAGAGGCAGTCCAGGGAGATGGACTGTAAGCTCCAGGCTAGCTCTGCCTGCAATAATCTCCAGGGTTGACTCTGACAGATTGAAACGCAGTAACAGTGTTTATGCAACTAAATCTTGTTCTAATCTATTAGTTTATGTAACCTTTGCTCGTGGACATACTGCCTCATAGGTCTCAGGAATCTAAAGAAAATCTTCTTTTTTTTAACTCTCTCCCATCCTTCAACCGCTAGTTGCCAAATAAACAAATCGATTGTCAGAGATCTCATTCATTCTCTTAGAGGAAAAATTACGTTGGTAGGGGAAAAAAAAGGTATCAACTGAAGTCCTAAAAACGACTGTACTTCTCCACACATACAACCGAAGTTATATAATAAGCTTGCTAATGGTAGGCAGGTGTCCTTCAGGTTAGCATTTCCAACCACAGAACTTACCATTCAGAAATTGTTTACTTAGCTGCTAGGGAAAAAATACAGCTTTCTAGCATTCAGACATTACCTTTCTGAATAAAGCAAGGCAACAGTATCTATGGGAATTACACTGATTCTTCTTAGCTTGAAAGATTTACTTTCATCCTTCTTGTATTTCTTGCATTTCCCAGAACATTTTCACATATATTTAAAGTGAGGAGCTAACAACAGGAACAGTGTGCAGCATTCTTGCCGTGGCAGTCATCGTTCTAGTGATTACTACGTGAAGCGTGCCCACATGAGCTTATTTCAGTCCTTCCTGGCTAGGCTCTAACCAAGATTTGTGAAATGATTTGAGTTAAGATGAACCCTTTTTAGGTTTTTGGGGTTGCAGGCTTTTTTATTATGTTTTTAGCTGCTGCAATGTTGCCCATGTGATGCTTGTTATCTACACTATACCTGATTTAATTTCTAACCCTCTGTATTGAGGATTCATGCAAAGATCAAAGCTGATTGATATCACTTGGAATTAAATGTATTTGGAGTGAAATCCTATTGCATTAGGTGTATTTAGGAGAGATCATTATGGTTTTTTGATGCATACTAGACACTATCAGTCCTAGACAAATACTCTGTAAACAGATCAGGTATTTCTTATTATTTATTGCAAAAGCAGTATAAGAACAGGCACAGTGCCTTTTTCAACTAAGTCCCTTTACATATTAGGTTGGTCTCCTCGCGGATTCTGTGACCACACTGAGCTGTTGATTCTGGCAGTGCCAGAAACGGTCCCAGTAAGGCCAGCCCCGCTCCAGCTCTGCTCTGTGCAGCGGTTTGCGAAGGAAAGCCAGCACAGGAGCCCGAGGGGGGTGCCCGCCCTCCCCTCTGCCCACTGCTTTGCGAAGAGAAAGGGATCACTTATGCAGATGAAATAAGGACTTAATTATATGAAATTTAAAATTTAAAATTTTTTTTCTTACATCTTTGACCCTCAAGATCTCACTACAGTCTTGCCCAGGCTTTTGGGCACCTTTTTTTTTTAAAAAAAAACCAACCACAAGAACATATGGGATGGCATCTGTAAATTTGTTGTTGCTATACATGGAGCGGTTTTAGGTGCATGCGCCTAAGGAAACAACTGTAAGTTAAAGCAAACAGACCTTCAGCTTTCAGTATCTCATTCCAGTTGTATGTGTTCCCAAAAACAAACAGCAAATTTTGCTCTCAGTTAAAAGTTTGCATCCAGTAAGGCTGTACCAATTAGGACTATATTACATATGGTATAATTGCTATGCCATATATATGATTTTTGCTTTCCTGCACTTCACCCAAATCTTAGGATGCATTCCTGTCTATAGATTCAACTGCCTGCCTGCAATCCCTGCCCATTTGTCTTACAGCTCTCATACATTATTTACATTATGTCTGGCCTAAAACCATTATCTGTTCCAGAGGGAGTGAGATTGCCTAAAATAAAAACTAGTCTTGCCTTAGAGCAAGAATAAAAATATTTGTTGTTCATCGCTGCAGCTGTGTGAACAGTTCATTTTGCATGTGTACATAAGCAATCTTGCAAGGCCTTGTCAAAGTTATAAAGTTTAGATTACTATTACCAAGGCTAGGTGGTGCACAAAACCAGAACAAAAAACCAGATATTGCCCCCCAAAAGCTTTAAAGCCATGCAAGCCAGAGCTTTGCAAGTAATTTTCTCTGCAAAAATCTCTACAGGCCTCATGCACATCATCTGTGAGCTTGGAACTTATTAATAAAAGTTACTTTAAAAGAACATTTTGTACTGTTTTTTCTTAAAACAGCAACAGCTGCTAACTTTCTTAATGCAATTTACACTAGCAAAAAAACCCCACAACCGTGAGAACGTGTTCCAGTAAAAGCAGACTTGGTATTTCTGAAATTCCTATTGCAACACATAGGAAGAAAAAGTCAAGTGAAAGGAATAAAAGTTCACATTCTCTGCATTCAGTTTCATACAGGAAAAAAGTCACCTTTAAGAGAACTTTTTGGTTTGCTCTATTGATTCACACCAAAGCCCAACTTTGGACAGGAGGTGGTGCTATAGCTTGCATAAATGTTACTATTAGGCAACAGCAACAGTTAAAGCATACTGGAAGGAAAAGGTAAAAAAAAGAGAAACATTCTGAGTTCTGTAGAAGTGCTGATATGCAGACTTTACCTATGTATACTTTCAAATCAGTAGGTATACCATAACACTGCTGAAAAGATTTATAAGAAGGCCGTAAAGAGAAATCAAAGGCATTATGTGTTCATGTCTGCCAGGGACTGCAAATACCCAGCAAAAGATGAGTATCAAAGCATGGGAAAAATCTGTCTCGCACAGCATGCTCTGTGCAAGCTGTAGCAGCTTTTCATGCGCTCAGGGCTCCACTGACCAGTTCTGTGCCAGAAGGAAACCGACGGGACAGACACACTCAGGTGGAAGGCTTGCGCGCGTCTAGAAAGCATTCTGCCCGCCTCTCCCCAAAGAATATCAAGGTTAGCGGCAGCGTCAGGGGTTGTACTGAGCTGAGCTGAAACGCTGAAACAGGAATCCAAACCCCTTAACTAGGTTAAGGCTATCTTCCCCCACTCCCCGCCTTTTCTTCTTTTGCTGCCTTTCTCCCGAGGCCCTTCTAGAGGCACCAAACGTGGCAGCTTTCAAAGACCTTTTCCTGCTGTCCATGTTGGCCCTGTCTCTATCCCCATGTCATACCTGTAATTTTACTGGGAGAGCTGCTGTTGTAGCCTGAGACACTCAGAGTTCGAGCGCTTAAAAGGCAACTACCATCAACAGCAAAGCCGAGAGAAAACAATTTTGGCAGATTCATTCCCTTCTGGATGCACTCACTCTCCCATTCCGATCTTTCCTTTTGGAAGGAAACTAACAAATGGCTAACAACTCCCAGAATGAATCCAAAGGATAGTTTATAACAGAGTAGATCTTTCTTTCACATTTTTTTTTCTGAAACAGTCAATTATCCATAGCCTGCTAAAGCTAAGAACTAGATGTTCAAGGCCAACAGTAGACTGTGGGAGAAACTCTTATCTCAGTTACACAAGTGTGAGTCTGGAGGAACTCCAGTTGTTAAACAATCTATAAAATAAGGATAACAATAACCACTATTTCAAAAAGCTTTTGTAATGCTTAACTACCAGTAATTAATGGTGGTGTAGAAATTGGGAAAAGAAAGCCTGGGAAAAAAAGGCACTATAGAAATTCTAAGTATTCATTTTTTCTTCCATTCACAATTATTCTTCTCAATGTAATCTATTTGTTGTAGTTAGGGTGCCCATCAATGCTCCCTGCAGACCCTAATCTATTATGTCCCTAACTGATTCACCAGCCTCAATAAAATTAGTCGTAAATTTATTTGGAAAAAAAAATAAGTCTACCTCTTTCTAGATGCCATTCTAACTGAACATACCACCAACATGAAAGTAAAAATTCACAGAAACAAGGAAGTAGGTGCAAAGGCAGAAGAGCCTGAATACATTTCACTTAAAATGCCTGGATTTAAAGACCATTCTAAGGCTGCCAAATGGGATTAAAGTTTAAAAAAAAAAAAATATTAAAAATCCTTTCATTGAAAGGGATCTGTTGTAACTTTAAGATTATTAATAAATTACAGTATGGATTAGACTTTAGAGGGAAACTGTCAACTGAATTATGCTAGAATTACTTATCATTAGATGGATCTACTAATGCTTGTGATTCTACAGCTGTATCTTCAAGTATTTCCTCCATCCTCTGTCAGGGGACGTTCCTACAAACAGCATTAAGTAATTACATGCAGTCAACTTGATTGTAAACAGAACGGTATAAAAGTGCCGAGCAAATATTTCACAAAAATATCCACTTAAATACATACATTTCAATTTCACCCACTCTAGTGGAAATTATATCATATGATAAATGATGCAAACACGTTACGTAAGTTGGTGTCTTACGAGTAATATGACAACACTGGTTTTAAATTAACACATTTTAGAAAACCGTTTTGTGACAGAATATTCTTTAGCTTGAGCATTCTGACTTTTAAAATCAATTCTTTAAGAGACTGTAATCCATTTTCAATTATCCTTCTATTTTTCAGAGCATTTAAGAGCAACATTACAGCAGGTTTTCAGACTTATCTGTTCTACACATCTCTTCCAGTGACCACATCTGCATTTTCAACACCAGTTTCAGCTTTGCCAAAGCAAAAAGAAAGCCTCCACCTGAGCAGCCATAAAAATGATATCATTATTTCAGCGTTCAAAACAAGACTAACTGCCACCAACGCAAGCAAATCATCTATAAGCAAAGTGCTGTCAGACATACACAGTAAAAATGACAGTATTCGGTATCTCCCCAGATAATAAGCTATGCAATTTCATGAGAATGCGTATTTTCAAAAATATGATAGGAATGTGCCACCTGAGAAAGAAAGAACATGGAGGAAAACATACTTAGGAAATATTTATTACTATCTGGGGGCCTGACTCCTCACTTTTGTTGCTAATACTACAAAAATCATTAAAAAGTGGGGAGAATATAGCATCCTTTACCCTGTGTTCTAAACTAGGAAGTCTTGGTGATTACCCTTAAGTATAGTAAATATAATTTTGTAGTTACAAACAGAATTTTTATGTGGGCTTTTAAAGGGCAAGGTTCTACGGTAAGAAGCGAGACCTGGATATGCGCACTGAAAAATGTATATGTTATGTTACAAAAAATGCATCAGAAACTTAAAGAGTATTTATAGCGCAATACCTAGGTCCACAAAACATAAAACTCTCAGCTTGCTCTCAGCTGTTCCAGAGATAAACTCCCTCTGAGAAAACAAAATTATTTTTCAAACCCAGCAGGTGAGAAACACAACTTAATAAATATTCACAGCATCAGCTGAGAAGCAGAGCGTGTGAATCAATCCTGGTCAAGGCTGGAATGGGCAGAATACATATTTAAGGCAATACTATATACTTGAACAGACTTGTTAAAATGCCCAAACTTGGGCAGGCAGTCTCTTAGGACACTTCCAGAATTCTCTCTGATACAATAGTGAAGCTACAGTATGTGAAAATGGGCAGATCAGCATTATTTTACATTTGAACTTAGAGCTGAGCTTTTAAAAACAATAAAGGAAATCATACCAGCTTATGGCTGGAAGCAATCAGGACCATAATCAGACACACAGTGGACTCAGAGAAACATCCTTCATCTGTTGCTCCTGGGCTTTCCTATATTATGTGCTGGAAACAGATGCATTCAGACGTGGCAAGCAGTATTTATATGTTTGGTTTATATTAATTTAGTTCCTTCAAGCGTGGTAAGGTATAGGATCAAACAGGGAACCTGTAAAGAATTAGGGCTAAGAAGCAGGTTAGTGATCAGAGATAAAAGAGGGTATAACTGTGTTCCTCATGTCCTGTATTTACTTTGATTTCCAACTGGTACAAGAACTCAGAACAGAAAGACAGAGAACGGGAAGTTTGTGGTGCAGCGCAGAATCAAACCTAAAGCTCCCCGCTTCGCAACTTCACCATTAATTCCTTCCACGGGAACGTGGAGAGGGTGAGATCTGCTCCACCAGGCTCACCCCATCCCATCCACTGACCCACTAAAACAAGAGCTGAATCAGCAGATGGTTATTGCTTCCTAGACATAGGCACTTCACACCCCTCTACACAAGCAGCGCAGCTTGTATGGGAGACAGTGCATCTGGCTGGGATCAGTTTAACTGTTCAGTAGCGTTCTGTAAAGCAGCCAGATGTTTAAAGCAACTTCAGCACTCCTCACACAGACAGAAAAGTAAGCTCAAGCAAGAAGGCTGTAACAGAAAGCAGAGCTGTTGGTCTTGCCACACAACTCAAAACCTCCAGTTGTCTCAAACTTGCTTATAGACATTATCCTGGCAAGTGCAAAACTGCTGAGCAAAAACATCTATACTTCGATATTACTACTAATTCAATGTAGAAATAAGAGTTGCAAAAACATTGACTACGCAATGTTTATTTAATAGCTAACTATGTTAAAAGTGCAAAACTGAAAGAGATGAGCTTTTTCTTTTCAGATTAAAAACTACCTAAACACTTTCCTACTTATGGAGGACTCATAAATTAATAGAAAAAGCTAAGCCGCACTAGATCTACAGCAGGACATTGTAAATGCAATTAAAAGAATTCTGAGATTCCACAGAAATAGAGACTGTTTCATTAGAGTCCTACTGGTTTAGTTCCTGCGCATTTCTTAGGCTTTTAGATTAAACGGCACCATGCAAATGGATGAAACAGTGGTGAACAGAACAAGCGCGTCTAATACAAACGGTTGACAAATTTAAGGTATAGGTTCTCGTCATACCAGCTGAGAAAGAAGCAAGCGTTAGCGGGCAACAAGTGAAGGTGAATAATTTTGTTTCCGAACTACGCGCGAGTAATTTTATCAGTTAAGATGTACTGCGTTGTATTTGCTGCACACGCACGAGATTAAAGATCGTTCGTTCGTAAACACAGACAGGAAGAGCTGTCACCGCAACTGCCTGAACAGCCTTTCTGTCTTCCTCTGGGCTTACGCCGTTTGCTACAAGTTTCACGCCCGCGCACGCCAACTGCTGGCCCGCCCGGATTTTCGGAACCGAATCCCAACGCCGAAGTCTTTTTCCGAGCGCGCCCGCAGCTCCCGCAGCGCGCTCAGCCTCCCGCGGCTGGCGGCGCCGGCCGGCCCCGCACCGAGAGCCCGGCCGCGGCTGGCACCGGCTCCCAGCGTGCCCCTGCCCTGCCCTGCTCCTGACGGGAACCCGACCCCTCTCACCGCCACCCGCGGCGCGCCTCCAGCCTCCCCCCGCGGGCCACCCGTGGGGCCGCGGGGGCGGGCCGGGGAGGGGCCGCCCCAGGGCCCCGCCGCCCCTTCAATAGCCGGGGGCTGCGGGGGGGGCGGCAGCCCCGGGCCCGCCGCGGGGAGACGGGCCGGAGGCCGTGAGCGCAGGACGCCGGCGCCCGCGCCCGGTAAGTGCCGGTGGGGGCGCCGGGCGCGGGGGCTCGGCTCCTCCCGCACCCCCCCGCGGCGGGCACCCCCCCGCGGCGGGCACCCCCCCGCGGCGGGCACCCCCCCGCGGCGGGCACCCCAGCTTTTGCCCTCCTCGGAAAACAGGCGGCCCTGCCCGGCCCGCCGCGGAGCCCCCTCCCCGCCGCCGCGCTAGCGCTTCGGGAAAGCGGGGGTGAGCAATCAACTCGAACCTGCCTCGGAAGGCAACGGGCCGTCAACTCTCCGACCCTCTCCCGGGGCCGGCTCCGGGAGCGGCAGCCCCTGCCCTGCAGGGCCGTCGTCAGGCAGCCCCTGCCAGCAGCCCCCAGCTTCGTTCGGCGCCCGGAGCGCACGCTGCTGTCGGAGCACCCACAGCTTCGCTCCCTGAGACGGGCGCGGCGTCTGCCGGGAGTGCGCCTGCCACCCCAAATAACTCGGGCTCCACCGTACGCCTGCTGGTACCGTAAATGGTAGATCGGAGTGTTTATAGAGGGATTAAGGCTTTTGATGGAGAACTGGCAGGTCGTAACTCCACAAGGCTTACTGCCAGGTTTAAGAAAAGCTTACTAAAAACGTATCGTCGGACACTAAGCAAAAGGGGATCCGGGCCCAAAGGAGACAGATGATGACCATCAACTTTTCTCTGCGCTAGGATAAACCTGGTACCTATTAACAGCGGAGAGTCCGCCAGCCCAGGCCACTCGCAGATGAAGTGGTCCAACAGGTCTCTTCCGTCTCCAGCTGCCACGATCCTGTGCCACAGCAGAATACAATACATCAATCTCTCATGATGACAGGTAGTTATTTAAAAAGATACGTGTTTTCTCCCTCTATACAATGGCGTCGACTTTAAATTTAAATGGTTGATTTTGTGACTAGTGCTACATTGTGCTCTAAGCTACTGGGTCTGTTACTGATCTAATCAGATAAGATGGACTGAAAGTGAGCCAAATTCTCCTCACCCTCATTAAATCATAGGTAGCTTTACTGAAATGGGTAAAACTTTACCTTACCTCTGTCACTGTGCAAAAATAAAAAAAGCAGAATTTGAGCCAATGGCAGTGGGTGGGTCATAAATACTTACCGTCATTTTGCAGTAAACAAATTGAGTACACTAAACTCATTAACGAAGAGATTGGAAACTCATTCTCTTACTCCAAAATCAATGCACAGCTGCTGTATTATATATTGCTTTACAGTGCACCTCAGCTTACTGTCCATAATGGTGACAAACTGGTGATGTTCCCACACAGGACTGCTGCTGAGATCGTTAAAGACTTGGGAATAGAGAGAACAAGTTAAACAGACAGTCCTGTTGAGCTTGCTTAAAATGTTAACCTTTAAGATACCCATGTCAGGACAGTAAAACCACCAGCCACATAAAACATTCGTATTGTTGATACTACATCTCTATGAAGATAATAATTAATTTCTATTATGTTCATGGGCATTAAACTAAAGGCAGTTTTTCTGCATTTGGCCTTCTAAGATGTAATAAAATGGTAGTCTGACTGAAGACATACTCAAGCATGCTCTACAAAACTGAGAGGAACAAACACACAGAATTTCCATGCTCAGGACTGCATTTGTTACTTATTTCCTCATACTGTGCATTCTCATGAAACAAAACTAAGTTACCAGTGTAGCACAACCAGACTTGTCTCTGTATTAATATTAACCCATACCAAACAGGTACTTGTCTCCTGTTCCTCAGGGTAAGTCTTCTACTAATACTGTTGTACTAATAGCCTGGCTAAATGCTGAAACCTGTTCAGCCCACCTACAGATTGCAAGGACAGCAAAGTGCCTGTTGCTGTGCTATAGCCATGAGCAGGGTGGTTGCTCCAAAGTGCTAGGAGACACGAGTGATCACAAGACTCAGGGGGAAGCAGCCAGCCAATTCCTGCAGAGAGCTAAGGTAACACACCTGGAGGGGAGCTGCAAAAATAAGTTGGCTCCTACGACTGTACCAAATGCAGGAAAATGAGATAGGATCAGATAAAGGCCTTTGAGGCACTATGGCCAGGTTAATTTTATAGCACAAGGTATTTACATAAGTGTTCTGTAGCTGAAGGACATTTCATATCACTTACTGCAACATGGCAACAGTGAAAAAGATCAGTAATATGCATATTTGCAACTCACTTCCTGTACTCTTTATAGCTCTAATCAATAAACTGTATCAAATTAGTTTTGAATTCTTATTCAAAACTACTACTAGTGTTGACTGATTATTTTGTGCTTGTAGTGTCATTATTTACCTGTACCATCCTATAGAGGTGGCTAACTGCAAAGTACCTACCAGGCACAGATAAAAAGGAGAAAGGAATAAAGCATAATCACAGTTATCGCCACCTAAAAGCAGGGCTGCCTCCCATGGCTGCAGAGTTGTCCTGGTTTCGGCTGGGATAGAGTTAATTGTCTTCCTCGTAGCTGGTACAGTGCTATGTTTTGAGTTCAGTTTGCGAAGAATGTTGATAACACTGATGTTTTCAGTTGTTGCTCAGTAGTGTTTAGACTAGAGTCAAGGATTTTTCAGCTTCTCATGCCCAGCCAGCGAGAAAGCTGGAGGGGCACAAGAAGTTGGGAGGGGACACAGCCAGGGCACCTGATCCAAACTGGCCAAAGGGATATTCCATACCATGGGATGTCCCATCTAGTTTAGGAACTGGGGGGAATGGGGGCAGGGGGAAGCGCTGCTTGGGGACTGGCTGGGTGTCGATCGGTGGGTGGTGAGCAATTGCACTGCGCATCATTTGTACATTGCAATCCTTTTATTATTGCTGTTGGCATTTTATTAGTGTTATTATTATCATTATTAGTTTCTTCTGTTCTATTAAACCATTCTTATCCCAAACCATGAGTTTTACTTCTCTTCCTGATTTTCTCCCCCATCCCACTGGATGGGGGGGAGTGAGTGAGCGGCTGCGTGGTGCTTAGTTGCTGGCTGGGGTTAAACCACGACAAGAGTGAAAGATAATTCAGCAGTTGGGGCTCATATTCTGGTAGGATCAATTCTCAGCTGAGACCTAGTCACGTCTCAAGGCACCAGCACTAGTTTAGTGGTAGGCCAAGGCAGGCTGGGTATAAGGTACAGTGCAGAAGTGGTCTTCCCAGCCTTTTACTCTAGCATACTCAGCAAACATGAGAAAACAATGAACAGAGCCCATGAGCAATGGTCTACCCTTGGTCCAGTGAGAAATTCTCACAACTGAATTCCTCATACACATATTAAAGACATTTATTAAGTTTTATTAGTGTGAAAAAAAACAAACCCCAAATTATACAAGATTTGATTTTATCTGAAGTAATCAAGATTCAGGAAACAGCATTAAGGGATAGTTAACTTTGACTTTACAGATCAGGAAACATGTGCAGCCTTAGAAAGAAAACAACCTAGAGCTTTGCTTTGTTCCTTGTGCCAGGATCTAGTCTCAGTTCAACATAGATGAATAGTTGGAAGAACAAACCAAACCAAAATAATGGTACCTTTTGTCTTAGGTGCTCCTGGGTTTTCTTTTTCTTCTGTTATGAAAGCTCTAGCACTTCTGCCATGCTAAGGTAAATGCTTATGCTAATGTAAAATAAGAGCCCAAACAACATTTTGTGTTTGGGGTTTTTTCCTGTTTATAGTCTCTTACATTGCAGTCATTGCCAGCATACCTGAACACTTTCTAATGTCTCACTGCTGATGTCATACATCTATGCTATAACTGAAGACAAAAATGTACACTTGAGCAGAATGTTTCATTTAAAAATAATTTTGGAATGTAAAATCAAATAAATCTGTCAGCTTTAATATTCCTGTCTACCCCCAAAACATACATAACTTTGATACTTTATGGGCTTCTATGTTTGAACAGAACAAGCAGTTGCTCTTGCTGGAGGTATAATAGGAGGGATCCTCTTATTTGTTCTCATTGGAATAACTGCATACTTGCTCTGGAAGAAGTTTTGCTGCCTCCTTTCTTATGAAAAGCTCAGCGGTCCTGTCAAAATGACAAATGCAAATGCCCTTTTTCAGGATCAGTCAACTTCCAAAACTCAACTAAAAAGCACAAGGTACATATTTTTGTTTTTAAAGCACACGCTGTTGGTAATTTATATGAGATTTTACAAGTTGAAATAAGGGGATGATCAAATTATAAGCATATACAGAAATAAATAAGACCCCTAAATTATATGAAAACATCAGTCATGTTCTGTTTTGTTCCTGTAGGAAAATAATACTTTAACTATGAATGCAATGATTATTTCTGATTTATGTAAAAGAGATACTACACTCAAGTGTAATTGGTGCATGGATAGCTTTATCTATTACCTAGAGAAATTCAGCCTATGTTCCAGAGTCATTCCTGGTGGTCTCATAATGAAGCATCTGAGAACCAAACAATAGCTCCTTTCAGCTCAGAAAGGAGACTCTCTTAGAAAGTTAGTTACTGCAAGGCTTTGGGGCTTAAAACCAAGCAGCTGCAATTAATTCTTCCTTTCCTTTGAAAGATCAATTCTAAAGGAGAAGAAAGGGAAAAAGTGAGGGATCTGTTTGAAGAATTAAGATCTGATGTCCCTCACTGGAGCTCTAGGCATTATACAAATAAAATCAATTGCAAAATGATGAGTATATCATCTTTTCTACTTACATATCTCCATAGAATTTTTGCAAAATTGTGAGATAAGAACAGTAAATTTATTACTGTTACCAAGTTTGGTTTCCATATTTAAACCAGAAGAGTCAGTAGCTGTTGTCTTGAGCAGATCCAGAAGTGTTCCATTTATCATTCCACCAACACTGCATGGGCGAGACTGGATTAACCTGACGAACGAAGAACACGTTCAGGAAGGCAGTGACCCCTACATGATTCCTCAGTCTGGGCCCCGGTCATCATTTCATTCTTTGGGTATGGCATTGCAAAAATGGGACTCAGTTTCTAAGGGTACTCTTAAAGGTAACTACTATTATGAAGCATGTTTACTGGGAGCATACCAGTGTTACACAGTACAAGCCCTAAACACTATATATTTTATATACAGAGAGAAATTGGGCCAGAATGTAGCCATTCTGGTCCCACTGCTGTGGGATCTTGCACACACAGCAGACAAAGCAATCCCTCCTTCTGTGTTTTGTAAAGGCACAATATGAGTGTAACTCAGAAATTGTCTGATTGTCGTCCCCAGAAACAGTAGAGTGACCAGTCGCAGATTGCAACAACAAATACCTAAAACTATCAAGGTACAGTCACAGGAATAAGAGAAAGAAAAGTGGTGCAGCCCACAACTACTCGTCCAAATTTGAGGGATAAAAAATTAAAATACCAAGTTTATGCAAAAATGGATTGTTAATAAACAGATTAATGTGATTTCCCCTAACACAGCAGTGGTTATAAAAATGTCTGCTATGGTCTTCATACTAATCTGAGGGTGCTTGTTTTTTTATTTCATGAAGCTGGAGCTTATGTTGTAGGGACCATTAACCCAGACCTGTACAAGTTTCCTGAAGACAAAAGTGAGACAGATTTTCCTGAAGGCAACATTGGCCGCCTCTGGTTTTCCATAGAATATGAGCAAGAGTCAGAAAGGCTCCTCGTCTCCTTGATCAAAGTCAGAAAGCTGCAGCCTCCTGCTGATTCCTGTAGTCTATTTGTGAAAATCTACTTGCTGCCTGATAAAAGAAGCTACTTGCAGTCCAAAACAAAACGCAAAACCCTTAACCCGCAGTTTGATGAAAACTTTGTTTTTCAGGTACTTGTCCTTATGATGAAGCAGATTTTTGTTTGCAAATATTGACTTGTCAAACTACAGTACATGTTTTGTGAAAATTAATTTTCTACAAACTTCTACCAATATACAAGTAGTTTCCACTGGAGATAGGATTTATTACTGGAGCTTCTGGAGATCCTGGGCTACAGAAGACTGTGGCTCCAGAACTGATCTTACATGTGGTCTACACCAAAGTTGAGGATTCCAGAACTTTCCCTAGGAATGATGAAAACTCTAGTTTGAGCTATGGCTGAGCAGTTTAGCCCAGCAGCCCTAGAAGTCCAGAAGTAACCAATACTGAACTAATGCTGTCATAGCTTTTAGTTTCTTTGCTGTGGAAGCAGGCTAGAAACTAGAACTCATGAGATGTCTGGTATGCTATTTATATAGTGCTGTAAAGCTAGGAGCTTGGCTCCCTATGCCAAGAGGCTTTCAGCAGGTATCACAAGACAAAAGCTTTAAAACCAAAAAAGTTTGTATTTCAGACAACTGAAAACTGAGTGTTTACAGATTTCTAAACGTTTGTGTCTGGAAGTGAATGCATCATATAACACTAGATCTGGATGAGTTGAAAAACCGCCAGCTAACTTCACATTGTCAAATGAACTCGTTCTGTTTTAGCTTGGATCTTGAGACTTCTGCATAGCTAAAACTTTAGGCAAATTAAGAAAGTGGACTTCAAATAATCAAAGGAAATCTCCACCTACCTTTAATACACTTTGCAAAATTCTTCCTTTGAAGTCATGCTAGAGTAGAAAAGTGTCAGATGTTTTGTAATTATTAATATATTCTTTCTTTTCCTGTACAGGTTTCCAGTAAAATGTTGCTCCAAAGGACTCTGAAGTTTTTGGTTTATCATGTCAATAAACAGAAGAAGCATCATCTCCTAGGCCAAGTTACCTTCCCACTGAAAAATCAAACATTGACTGATGACAACAAACTAGTCATATGGAGAGATCTGGAGAAAGAAAACTTGGAGGTATGTGATACCAGGCTGCTTGGCATTGTGGAACTTCTGTCATTTTACAAGTATTGGAGGGGTACAGCTGAAGAAGAAGTATGTTGTATACAGCAGATACAAAAGTGTTTGATAAACATTTGGAATCAAAATTCCCATCTTGCCAACCTGCAGATCCATAGCTATTGTATAGGGATTATCCAACTGCTCAGAAACTGTCACATGAGTAGGAGATACATAAGAAAGCGCCTTTTGTTATTTGCTTGTTTTGAATTAGTAAGAGCAGAAAAAGGCAGTAAAAGCAAGGAAATAGGCATCACCTAAAAGAGAGAATAATTCAGAGGTTCAGAAGGCTGATTAATTGGTTCTATCAAATGTCACAACAGCATAAATAAAGCCATTACAATTCACTCGCATGCCTTAGTGTGGCAGAAACCACTAGTATGAAGAACTTCCTCCCTCATTTGTCTGTGTGAAGAGGGAGTTTTTGAGATATATTTGACAAGTGTTCTCCTGCTTCCAAAGCCTCCTTCAGAGCATGGTGATATCCAGTTCTCCCTCAGCTACAATGACTACCTGGGCCGTCTCACTGTAGTGGTTCTGAGGGCAAGAGGATTAAAGCTCCAGGAGGAGAGCCATGCTGTCAGTAAGTGTGATTTCCTCTCTGCTATCAGCTCCAGAATTCCTGTTTTAATTTGGTCCTTCCTCATCTCTCCACCCAGGCTTGTGCTGAGGGACTCTGAAAAGAACAAATAAACATCCGTGTGATTTAATCTGAGTGGAAAAAAGCCATACTTTGTTACTGGGGTAATTTGATTTTGATAGCCAGTTCTGCTATGTTTTGGTTTTGTTTCATAATAAATGGTTTGTCTCATGTCATCAGTAGCAATTTTTTTCTCCAGCTTTAATACAGTGAGCAACATCCCTCTGCTGCACTCCAGTCCAGAGAAGGTAGCATTTCAGGGGATATTGATATTAACAGAGTTGCCTCAAGGCAAAAGCCCAGGGGTAGCAGCTGCAGGACAACTGCTTACACTGAACAGCTGTCCTAGGGACAACTGAACTGGAAAAAATTCCCATTTTAGGACAGCCTGGCCGTTGTTCAAAGGACCATGGCATGGAGTCACAATTTTTCCTCCTTACTGCAGTGGGAGTCTTCCTGGTACATCATGCTCATGTGTCTCTGGCTCAGAGATGTTGAGTGTAGAGATTACCTCAAAATGCTATTGAAAATCTAAACACTCAAAGCAAAATAGATGGAAGAACCAAACTTGTGTTTGAACCTGTAGTGATTTTTTTTAAAGAGCTTTGAAACTAAATAATATAAACACAAAATACACCCAGCAGTTAAAAAGAAAAGAGGTTTAGTTCTCTATATGCACACATGAAGTTTTTCTGAGGTTTGAGTGGGCTGTTACCAGGATGTTTAGCTTTAGAAACGATGCCTTCTGAGTAAATCTACATTCACGTTAAGAGATAAATTTGCTCTGCTTAGAGTAAAACTCACAAATGAAGAAATGCACAGTAAAATTATGAGACTATAGAGGTTTCCAACAAGCAGAATCATACCCTGTGCACTTGTTGAAAGAGAAATATATTACAGAATGTATTAGTTTTAGAAAACAAATAACCAAGGTAAAGATGGCCAGAAAAAAATATGACTTGTTTGTGGCAGATGAAGAAAGTAGCATCACGAACTAAGAGCAAATGTTCTAATTTTACATCATGTCAATAGCTTTACAAGGGAGGGAAAGCACACTTAATACATCATGTCTTTGCTTGCAGGTTGTTGTGAAGTTCTGTAGCACAGAGCCAGAACCTGTGTTTCTTTCTACAAATCTAACATGAATCTGCCATGTTATTTTAGTGCTAGTATACTTGAAGTTATCATAACAACCAAGAGTCATGGGCACGCTCTGGAAGGAAGAGCTGCCAGAAGGCACTTCTCCAGAATATATTACTAAGAAAAAAAAAAGGAAAATTAAATAAATTGGGGGTTATTTCCTTTGCTAATGCCCTTCAAGTATGATTTAGGGTCCACAGATTATCTGGTAAATCCTGAAGAAACTGGAATAAGAAGTTTCCTATATTAACAGGGATTAGTGCAACACTAATCTTTGATGGCAGATATGCAGTATAGGAGAGTAAGGAAATATTTATTTTTAGATTCACATTACTGAATTAAATCTATTAAGTAGTAATAAGACAGTAATGAAAAGTCAGACTTTGTGCAAGTAGTTTACATAGTATCTCCTTCTATATATAGCACTCAGGTGGCAGCTCTGTCATAAAAAAAATCTGTTGTCATAATCCTGCACCCTCTGCAACAGTAATGAGGGCCTACTGGACCTGTGGAAATAACAAGGAGACATTAGGAGTCCATCAAATGCTGTCTCAATCCTGACATTTCTAATTATTTTTGCTATACAGATGAACCTTAAGGAGGTGAATAGCAGGTAGTAATAAACACAGTAGAAGCATAGAATCTATTACTGCTTCACTGCAAAAGAACAGATCTTTAGCCATCAATTAAGATGAAATTTCTACATGTTTGTCACTAGATTTTGTAGAAGGGTAGGGAAGAATGGACAATTTCAGGCTGCTCTGGATCTCATTGTCAAAGATCTACTGAATAAGACCACAATGCAATACAGCTCCCCTTCAGGAAGCAAAGTGAAGTTTTTTCGTGTTCTTGTTCCCACACTCACTCACAATTTTTGTAATATTTTCTAGAAGAATGAGCGGAGATCATTCATCTTCTCCTGAAATTTTTTATAGAATCCCTTACCCCAGGGCTAGAAGTCATTAGTAAAACCTTTTGTTTAAAGATTCTTCTTTGACTAGGAGAATCTGTTCCCCTGAAACACATCCAATCCAAGCACAGACTGCAGCTTTACAACATGGCTCCTCCATCACAGCCTCCCTTGTGTTAGATCAAACACTCATGATCAAATATACAAAATTAACTACTGACCCAGCAAACTAAGCCTTCAAAGAAGTCTCCATCAGATGAAGGCAAGGTACACAAATATAAGATCAAGGATGCAGGGTAAGAATATGACTGCTCCTTTTAACAGCTCTTAAATTGGAAAGTGCACTGCAAAACTGCACCCCAAGTACTTTGTGTACTCCTTGCTTAATGTTATGCATTGCCATGCACATTTCACAAATTGTTCATGATTAATTTTATACTTAATATTGACTCCTGAAAGCAAGAAATTCCTTAAGACTTCTCCCAACTGCCTCTGATGTGTTTTCTTGCATTTCTTTCTCTCCAAGGTGTGTATGTCAAAGTCTCACTAATGAACCATAACAAATTCATCAAAAGTAAAAAGACAACAGCTGTTCTGGGATCTCCCAATCCAGTGTATAATGAAACCTTCAGTTTCAAGGCAGATAAGACAGAGCTGGATACAGCAAGCCTGAGTCTATCTGTGCTCCAGAATATCAAGGGAGAAAGTAAGCTATGTAAATTATTACAATTAAAATGTTGTAAATCTCTTACATATTGCAGATATATTTAAACATGGAACTAATTCCTTTTCAGAAACAATCACAAAACATATAAAAGGTTGGGGGAAATTTCACAGGCTGTTTCTTTAAAAAGCAGAATAAATTATTGCAGTAAGTGTATGTCTCTATTTCAGAGGCTAAAGATAAATTTAATGGAAGACATAAATAAAATATCTGTAGGCTAGTCACTGTCAGTACAAGGTGCTGTACTGTTGTTTCATTTCGGTATCCTAAGAAAAAAAGCTTATGCAATTACATTCTGTGAACACTCATGTGTATAACCCCCAACCTCCAAAATTTTGAAGGCATTCACTGTTCCTAACCAAATTTGAAAGAGGAACAGGAATTTTAATTATCACAGCAGTTCAAGCAGTGAGAAAGAAGAATGAGAGATTACAAACATCCCCATTTGGGGGAGGGATCAGAAAACCTGATGCTTGAGGTTACCTCTTACTAATTGTCAGAGAATCCATTAAGGAGTTCTGCTTAGAAAAGGAAATCAGAATTCAGTATTTCCACTGCTCACAAGAAAAGCATCTTCCCTGCAGTACAAATATGATCTCAATAATGAAACATTAATAACCTCATTTGGATTCATATGCTCCTAAAAAAATTCCCTTAGGTGACATTTTGGGGAGGTGCTTTGGCTTCGAGGATTGACAAGAACCAGGATCAGTACTCAAGCCTTTCATCATTTTCACTTGCAGACAGCCAAATGCTTTACAAACACTCTGAAGTTCATGTAAGGCAGGTTCAAATTGTTCTCCCCATCCACAGCTGAAAAGTTCAGGCACAAAGACACAATCCCCTCACTGGCAGAGGGTGGTCAGTGGCAACCCACATATTGCCACTCCCAGCTGTCTCAGTAACTAAATCTATTCTTTCCCAAGCTAGAGCATCATATGAATCCTACTAGGTTTGGTGATGCCCCAAACTAGCACACACTTCCACAGTACACTTGAGGTGCAGGGGCTGGGCAGATACAGGTCTGTGCACATTAAACAGATTCTAGTTTAGAGCGCAGGCAATAGGGTAGGCCCACTTACTGCAGTACCTTTTAATGCTGAGTCTTACCATGCAGAAACTACGGAACTTGAAATCTAGAGTGAATTCCTCGATGAAAATTTTGGTTTAAAAATAACTTTCAGAACATGCATTACTTTGAGAAATGCAAGTTCATGTTCTAATTTAGGTAAGGATTTCAGAGAAGCACTCACAGGTGTTAATCACTAATAGCTTTTTTTGTTTTCCCAGAAACACATCTGCTAGGACGTGCAATAGTTGGGCCTTTCATGTATACCCGTGGCAAAGAACTAGAACACTGGAATGAAATGATCAGCAAGCCCAAGGAGTTGGTTAAACGATGGCATGCTCTCTGCCACAGCACGTAAACAGCACAGATTAAAAAAACCTTAAAATGGAAAAGCTCTCACTGTCTTTCCTAATCTAATGATAAAGGGTACAAAATCTTTGACCACTTTACACTCCTAAGTAGACAAGAATAAAATAAGTAAATTCTTTCCTTGCCCAAATGCAAAGAGAAGACCTGGTCCTTGGTAGGCTGGAACTCTATCATTCCTCTCTTTAAAATGTATTTCCAATTTAATTAATATGCAGCAGAGTAAACAAAACAGGAAGACAAACAATCTCCTAGTATTAGTTATTTTGACTAGTAAATTCCAGTTCTTGGTTATGCTGGGCACAAATGATCATCCATCATGCGGACAGAACCTAAAACAACCTAAGAATTGTCAATGATGATACCAGGCCTAACTGTCCACTGCCTTGCATCACCACAGAGTAGCTTCACCAAAAGGGATGGAAACCCACTAAGTATGCCAAAACAGACAAAGCCCCAAAGATGTTGACTACTAAATTTACAATTTATTTACAATAGCAGCATTATATTTAAAACCTCTTTTGAATGAGTGTGGTGGAAAGTACTGAGTGTTTCTTGATCAAAAACCTAGGAGCACCTGTTCACAACCCTCAGCACAATGCATTTCTTGCAGTAATTCAGTTCGATGTTTTCAGCTGACCCCAATGTACAACACACTGTGTTGATACTAAGGGAGAAGCATAAAAGAAGTCCTGAAGTCACAAATGATTGGAGGCTTGCAGGACTACTGGAGTACTCTGAGAAAGTAATACAAGGCACCTGTCCTGTCCTTATATATTTCTCCCTAAACACATCTCTCCTGGAGACAGAGCATTGATTACAATAACCTTAGGTTTGACCTAGTATGGCCATTCTTACACAGAAAATTCAACTAGCTTAAGCCCCCAGGACATTTGTCTGTTTTAGTGGTAGAGTTTTCTTTGTTAAGTAAATTACTGTTCTGTAAAATAATTCAGAGCAATTATTTTTAATAAAAATAAAGTAAATAGGACAGTCTTCTCTTCTTGATTGTTCACTGGGGACCTGAACTCCATACCTTTCATGCTATACAGCTGTAAACCAGACACACAGACTATTGCAGCAAAACATTTTGTACAATTACATTCCAAGAGGACCATTATTCTCCACAGCTGAAAGAAAGCCAACTTCCTTTCAAACAGGATACAATATTAATTAATTCAATATATTAAAAAAATGAGGCTTCTCTGGGGAGATGAGAACACTTTCCACTTTGATAATATTGTTATCTAAAAGAAATATTATGAATGAGAATATATTTGAGAGGAATTGTAAGATAACAAACTCCACTTCACCTGATCCCCTATTTGAAATGTTACATGGTACCCTCAGTCCATCTTGCTAACTGCACCGCTGGATATAAGATGAGCCCAGACTCATTACATTTAATTGGATTTTACAAAACCAGCCCTCATTATATCTCTGTTAAATGAATAATGCCAGCACCCCCAACCCCAAACAGCTGTTTTCAAATTTTACTCCTGCAAAACCACTGAAAACTAATCTAACAGGCAACATGTTTGATCTGGGAAGGAAAACTATATAGAGACTTTATAATAACTACATTACTATAATAAAGCAATTTTACCAAATACATGATATCCCTCTGATTTAAATTATACCAATAAACATTAAATATCTTAAAAGTAAACTGTTAACCTGTCTGAAACATTCTTTACTACCTTGTCCAGGAAGATGTATGTCATGTACAGTGTCTATTAACATTACATATACCTCTGAAGTGGGAAGTCACCTGTCTGACTTGATGTACAGTATGGTCCAAGTAATAAAACAATGCATTGTACTAACGTGGTCTCTTCTCTTTGTGCTTCTTATACATTAAGAGTACCAATACTTTCAGTTGGTGTATTCAATAATTCCAGCTAAAATCATGAAGAAACATATTTAAATGCACTTACCAATGTACTTGACTTTGCTCAAGGTTATCCAAGTGAAGTAAATGAGAAGGGTCCTTTTTGACTATTACTGAACAAGAAAGTTATTCCAGTAAAGCGAGATTATTAAAGAAGGAATTATAACACAGTGCTATCAATTGTCACATAATAGAACAATTTTTTTTACCTACTGCCTTTTACGGATCATCCATCTGGTCTTGTGCTTGAGACTCGTATCAAGATGAAGGAGGAGGAATGATTACATGACCTCTCAGTGCCTAACAGTGCTTCTTTTCCTCTAAAAAATTTTAGAATTTTACCAAGATGCATAGTACAGAAAATACCCATCCAAGAAATACACAAGAAATAAGATCATACAAAATGTGACACCTTCCTCAATACTTCCCATTACTATTGACAAATATAGGAATTTATAAAGCTCTGCAATAAATCTAGCATGTAACTTAATGAAAGTACAACCCCATCAAATGACAGTAAGCAGCAACTTACCACCATTTTAGAACAGACATAATGGTTACATTCTTGTTCTAGAGAACAGGATCTCAAGAGAAGAAGCCCTACCACTACTCAAGCAGAGTATTTATGTATATTCCCTTGTGGATTATTCTGTACTTTACCTTCTCTCCCAGTTAAAATTATACCTATACTAGTGTTTTAGGAAGCCTAATGATCAGTGCTATCTGCACTACTCTATCCTTCCCTCTAAGTGAGGACATGAGAAACCAGATGGATTTATTTGATAATTGCTTGCTCCTAATAGTACATTCTAGAAGCAGCAGCTTGATGAAACTGAAAGGGAGCAAAATGCATTAGAGGTGATAAAGGATCAAAAAGCTCCTTCAGAAGAAATCTCTATCTCAGAGGCACAGAAAGTGAAATGGTTTCCTGTTTGAAAGGCAGGGAGAAAAGTCTGAAGGGAGCAGGACCTAGAAATTTTACACAGAATTACTAGGAACCAAAGAAACTATAGAATTATGGTAAATTTATTAAAGTTAACATTGAACTATGGTGTCATGTTTGTAGCTTGGATTTCAAGAAGGAATACTGTTAAACAAGAGTCACAGTTGTGATCTGAAAAATCATAAGAGAATGAGGCAGTCCAGTCCAAGTCAGCTGGAAAGATCTAACCACAGTATGTAGAACTTGGTTAGTCACATACAGCTCACTAATCCAGCTGGCATGACTTCCGCCCAAAGTTATCAAATCATCCTAATGAGACCACACATTGACAGGATGTAAAACAATCCTTAGGATTTCTCTAATGTAATCGATGTGTGGTTTTCAAGAGTCTTACTAAACTCAAAATGCTCCGGGAATGTTTTCACTCATATGAGATCAGCAATAGTGCTAATATCTCATTTAAACCCAAACACTGAAATTGCTCTTCCCTTCAATATAGTCTTCCCTGGCATTAAGAAATTCACATTCCAGAATCAGACACTACTGAGTAAAGCATAGTTAGAATAAGGTATAAAAGGCACAGATGCTTAGGACTTTCCCCAAAGTGATTGGCTGGGACAACATCATCCTGTTTTTGCCAGGTCACATGAAACTAAAGATAAAAAGTGCTTTTACAAGTGAGGTGAAATTCAATCATTGCAAGTCTCTTGAATTCTTGTTCTACAAAGCTGTGATTTTGCATATTATCTTTAGGCACAATTTATTAACAGTAGCAAAAGTAAGTTTTCATTCTTGATCATCAGACAAGGACACTACAATTCTCCTCTGTGACTGGTTCCTCCCTTGCCCTAGGCTCAACATTGTGGAAATTATCATTCCTCTAGAGAGACTCTGCAGTATTTCCTTTGTATAAGGGGCTACCTAGTTTCTTCTGGAGATTTTGTCCTGCCATTTGCACATGATTTGCACACCAGTGATGCTAGTGTTGAGCATAGTTTTTGGTGTCACTGTGCTGTCTGTCTTATACTAGTCTCAGGTATCTTGGCACAGCAGGAAATGATTTTGCTGGCCTAAGATCAGCATTTCTAAGCTCGCTGACAAAACTGTTAAGACACTGTTTCAGAGATAGACAAAAATATTGGGGAATTATTTTATCACAAGGTGGCTAGAGCTTAAACCAGAAGACTAAGTTTGCTATGAGCAGAGCTGCATGAACTTGTTTGATCAATAGACTCTGACCAGATTGATCAGTACACAAGTAGTTAAATACAGAAATAAGACAAGTGACCTCATGAAACTTCAGCTGAGAATTCATTTCTTCAACGTTATCCAACAGTCCTTAGGATTCTCTCTTGCTGCCAGACTGATCAGAAACATTATCTTTCCCTTTATTGGTACACAAGAAAATGCATGGCTTACACATAGCTCTAATCAACATCATTAAAAACCAACAGTCCCAAACTGGTTTCCCATGAGATACAACAGAATCCAAACTAGCACCAAGAAACATGGTTATTCAACTGTAAGTAGCCACTTCCAAGAAACAGCACATGAAAGGTGTTCAACAGTCATATTACTTCCATTTGACAACTTGATTTATCAAATTCAGTTTTGAGAACAGTTCTGTTTGAAGCCTGAGAGATTGTTACTTTATGAAGTCAGGTGCAGTCATCATTTACTCAGTCTTTTACTGATAAAAATCACTATCAAAATACAGTAAGACTTCAAAAAGAATTAAATTCATTTCTTAATCTGATCAAGTTGGGAGAAAATGTTGCAGACCAGTGTTAAACTGATTAAATTGGCTTAAGGTGATTAAGTTTATTTGCCAGCTTATGCTGGATAAATACCACAACAATAAATACTACAACAATTAAATCATTTAAAGCGTCCATGAAAGAATGCACCAGTTTAAACTGTTTAAAACCTCAAATTGGTGCAATAACTTCTAGATACACAAAATTAGGTTCAGTGAGACAGTTCTGTTTTACAAGAGAAAACAATGGCAGAAATTCTGCTGTTAAAAGAAGGAAAGCAACCACAACAGCAAAGCAAGCCAAGACATAACCAAGTTACAGACAGCATATTGGGTAAGAAAAACAAAAACCTTGTAACTAAAATATTACTGAACTGTGGCAGTCTTCCTCTAATCTGCCATATCTGAGAAAAATGCAGTCTCTCAATACTAGTGAACTTTTCTGGGGAGAAAAGGAAAACAGATACCCAGTAAGAGTTCATTAAGATTAAAATGTATGTATAAAAATATACTTTATGACAATTTATCAGTATTACAGCAGCAGTATATACTATTAGCAGATATTCCATACCAGTCCTTTTGCGTGTTTTTTTGTATACATTAAAAACAAAATCCTTTCTTGTATTTTTCAAGAGATTTGCTTCCTTGAGCTAATTCATTTTTTCTTCTGTTTGCCATCTGTGTGTTCCTATGGTCTCTGTTACTCAGTTATTGCAGAGGTCAATGCTTCAAAGATCAGGATGAAAATCTAGCAGATGGAAATCCTTTTGCAAAGGATAGCTGTTTTCATCTAGCACAAAATGGCTCCTAATTTCCAACAAATAGGATGCTTCCTTATCTGATAGCAGCAAATGACACAGATCTGCTACTATTGTGCTGTAGATCATATCTGAAGAGGGCACTGCAAAGACAGAACAATCCAATTTACTCTTTATTTTCACAATAGCACCTAACATTCAAGTTCCACCTCCATGAAAGCTACACTGAATTACTGGAAGTGTATCTCAATGTCTGAATAGAAAATTAACTTTGTTTTTAAAAAGTCATTAAAAACAGATGTGATAAGACTGTTACTCATTAAACTAACACCTGTGAATAAATTAAAACACCTCTCAAGAAGTCAAACAGGATGTATCAAAGAAAGCCTGTCTGAAACACTGCTCAGTTATTTACATCATGAAAGCATGTTAGCCATTTCTAAAAACTGCTAGGAGATTCTATTTTGCATATAAGGAATCCATTTAGTTACCAAATATTTAGTTATATAACATACAATAAATGCTCATACCATCTCACCTCTTGTTGTTGCTACCTCAACTCTGAACTTCTGAGTTTGTCAGACAGCAACTGAAGTGTTCTCTTTGAGGTTTTTTTTGTCTTATACAAGACTTACTTATGAGCAATCATCATATTTCCAGAACAATCTCATCCCAATTCTAAATTGTGAATAATTAATAATTTTACTTCCATTGTGAATTTTGCTGCCTGTTTCTATCACAAGTAATTCATGAAACAGTACCTACTAATCTGTTCAGCCAGTCTGCAGGAATATTTAGGAAGATTTTTTCCATCAACTCAGACACCACATGAACATAGATTTCATATCCTCCATCTTCTACTGTCATCAAAGCAGGTCTAGATCAGAAAACAAAAAACTCTTGAAAGTTAGCTGCTACGTTTCTTTGATTGAAGCAAAATTTCTGAAAGTAATACAATGTAATATTACCTTCCAACATAACACCAAGAACTAGAAAATCTCTATGCACTCACCTCTGTCAAATCTGTAGAGCTGGAATGAGTTTGAGATATGTATACTGAATTTACTACTCAATGTTAAAATAACTTCTAAACCTATCAAGTAAGCCTTACTTTCAGAGAACTGCAGAAAACGATGCTTAGGCAGTAGTCTTTTCCCAGAAGACGAGAGCTGCACTGTTATGAATTAGTGTTATGTCATTTATGGCTTTGAACTTTATATATTTAAAGTATAAACATTAATATGTAAGTATATGTACCTACAAATATACAAGGGGTACATAGAGATTTGAAATGCAAAGTAGGGAGACAAGCTTAGCTGGATCACTTGGAATTGTATCATCTGTATCAACATCACCTAATATTGTCTTAGTACACCACTTCATAGCCACTACGCAATACCAAGACAGTATCTTTTGTACTACGACAAATACCAAATGGTTTCGCATACCCTTATACAAGTAAAAATCCCTCCTCTTCCTGGAAATCATATGGTCAATAGTATTCCTATTAGGTCTGAAATGAACCTGGTTAGGGATTGCTGTCCCACAAGCACTGGTCTTTCAACATTTTGCTGTTTCACATGATTCAAAAGTGATATTGGATGACAAGCAACTGGTAAGAAGTGATCCTTTTTTTAGTACAGGTATTCCCTATATTTTAAGTGTTTGTCTTTTCAACCTGTCAATATTGATGCCATACCTTTTTTTATTATTCCCCCAAGTAAGTCCTTGCTATTGCTTTTTGCTATGCTTCTGTGAGATGATACATTAGCAGTCCTCTATAGTGATGTTCAACAGGTAGTTTCTGCCTGCTTTCAAGCTTCTGAGTGATTTTACTAAGCCTAATCGTTTATACAGCTAATACAGCTTCTACCCAACATATGCTCTTTGACTGCCCTGAGACTACTTACAATTTGACCTGCAACATCTGCACCATCACAATACTCACACTTCTTAGAAAATCTGCACTGCTCTGATCAAAGCAGGATGCAATGCTCATATCCTGACCATTCTACAGAAAAAACTAAAATAGTGAACATCAGGACATATGACAATAATGTAAATCCTGGTTATAGCAATCTTGGAACAGTACCAAACCAGTATACATTAAATATAGTAATAAAATAAGGCACAATCATCTTGAGTGCAGAACTTTTCAATGGGAGATGCTCCCAACAGGATAAAATGTGCTCACTGCAGAGATGGTAGAAACAAAAGGGCAGTCACTTCAGGAGACTAGTAGAGCTGCACTATCAAATAGGACAGTCAGCCAGTACTTCAGTAGACTCACAACTGGATAGTGTTATTAATTTAGTTAGCGTGATGCAGAATATACCTAACAGCACTAATTTGAATGCCTGTGAGGCACAAAGGCAACTGACTGCAAATATGCCACTTTCCCAGTAGGCAAGTCATTTGACCTGCCATCTGTTAATCTAAAAACTACTGCTAAATTTCATAATCTTAAGTGAAGTGATCAAAAGAGATAAGAGAACTCCATGTCTGATTATCCGTGGGATTATTTCAAATCTTTTGGTTTAGACAGAAACCATGGCCCAGACTAATTGTAGTCATTAAGACTGCTGGCTCCCTTCATGAGAGCAAGCTTAACAACAGTACACTTACAGGCTCAGCTTCCCAAATAATTGTGGGCAATTGCTATTTAATCCCTGAAGAAATGTATTTTGGTTTAGGCAATTTATGTTGAAGTACATGAAAATTATTATGACTTCCAGAAACACTAAATTAACATTTTAGAAAGAGTATAATTAACTTAAATACGTTCACAGAGAAATGTACTAAGAGACATTGCAAAATTTAAAGCTTTCAAAACCATAAGCAAATGTAGTCTACAGATGTAACTCACAAACCAAGTAATGCATTAGGAAAGATTAATTTTGCTTCATTTCTGGTTATTATATGCTGACTACCTGTTTCTCAGTTCATACTCTGTTCTCAAGGTCATCTAAGTTTTCTTTCAGGTAATCCTATTTACTTCAACAAGGGTGAACTGTCATGGAGACAGAAAATTCAACACAGCCTTCAAAACAGAGCCTAGCATTGTTAATTTTCTTTCACTAGGGCCACAGAAAATTCAATTTTGCAATTAACTTTATTCCTTAAATAACATTGTTTTTAATATGGTGAATTTAAATAATTGTAAAACAGTTAGAAACATATTTAAGGATATAACTAAATTTCACTAAAGGCATACATAGTTCTACTAAAATAGTCCTTAGAGGCTACTAAGTAAAGAGTCTTTAGTACCTATATATAAAGCTGGTGAAGCTGGTGGGCTTTTCCACTGTTACAGAAGGGTTAGATTCAATCCCCACTCAGCATAAGTACCAGGAATCTCCTATCTCATTACTGCTACTGTTAAAATGTTCATCTTTTTGAATGACAAATACTCATTGGTATAGACTAAAAAATGAACTATCTGAAGGGAACACTACCATCATACCAAATTCCAGGGAAAAGATGCTAGGAAACTGAAAGTTTGGGCAAAGACAGATGTAAGAAACAAGGACCTAGCTGTGATACCTGAAATCTAGGAGGTGATCTCTGAAATACAAAATATTTTCGCTTGTCTTAGTTTTCATGATTTCTTCTAGCTTGATATTCATAGTTCTAGCTCAAAAAGAATATGGAAATATTTACACACATTATATGACAGTACTTGTGTAAAGTGTAAGTTTCTATGATCTTCTGCCTCATTATTACTGCTACTGTTGAAGTGTTCAGTGTTCTGAGCATCTAGCTTAGGAAAAAAAAGCAAGCTATAGGCATATAGACATGCATCTATCCTAAGCTTGTATCTTCAGCATCTGAAGGAAAAGATGAGCTTCATTATAATCACAGCAGATGAACAAAACTGGGCTCCTGCATTTCAAAGGGAAAAGATAAGGGATGACTTCAAGGACGTACAGTATTGAAACCTGAGATTTTAATGCTATGCAAGTCTCTTAAATACTGAGATCCTGTCATAATATCTATTTTCCTATCATAGTGTCTATTTCATATCTTAAACATTCACTGTTAAAATAAAATTTCTATGTTAAGTTAATAAGTTACTACATTCCCTGAATCAAAGAAGCAAATTAAATTACAGACTAATACTATGTTTTAAGTCTACAGTGTTTAGTATTATTACATCTCATACTAAACAGAAAACACTATGCAGATTTTACTCCCAAGGAGATGCTGGTAGCTATTGCATTGCTAGAAATAGAGCATACTGAACTTACTGCCTCCTTATATTGAGGGATTAAAACCAATCTGAGATAAGGGAACATGAATTAGCAAACTATAGAAAAAAAAGTAATTTTCTACTAATTGTGCATACAGTTTTATAAACAAGACTAACACTGACCACTGATATATGAAGCTGTTGAGTAGCACAATAATGCTAGGACAGCATATTTAGTTAATAAATTAATTTCATTTTAACAAGGTATTTCTTTAGCAAGAGACCGATTTTCTTCTGTTAAGATGTAAATATACTAAGTTATCCTACAATACAGAATCTGGAAATACTACCAAGGAGACGCATTCTTACTAATCAGAGCAAAATTTCAGTACAAAAGTGACAGACTTTTCTTTGAAAAAGTTGTTCATTTAAGTTCCACATCAAGATGTGTTCACATGCTCTGAATACAAACATGGGAAAACTTTATCATTTGTCTATCACCTTTTGTGCAAGAGAGTAAACTGAGGTCTTTCAGGACCACATGAAAGGTCATAATCCTACGAAAGAGGGGGAACCTTTGCAGTTAAGAAAAAAATCTCTTTGCACTTAATCCTCCCTCATAGGAAAATAAATAGCATATAAACCTAATGTTGTAAGACTATTTTGCCTAGAGGAAAAAGACTAAGTCGCTACTTTGTTAGACAAATGGGATTCTAGTATTTAAATCAAAGCCAAGTGACAAACTATTGAGTATGTAATGATTCATTAAACTCACTATGAAATAGTTTTCGAATAATTTTAGAAAGAATTTTGGTAGAAAATTTATATATTCTAGAATTTTATTATGTCTATAGTTGTGTCAACCTCCTCTACCTACGCATCTTTCAAGTCACGATGATACTTATATTTCAAAAGCCCAAGATAAATTTAATAATTGAACAATTAGTTAATAACATTGTTCCTACATCAGCTGGATCTGTTTAGTTTATTGTCTTTAAGTAAATCATGGAATTGTTTAGGTTGGAAAAGACCTTTAAGACCATCAAGTCCAACCGTTAACCTAGCACTGTCAAGTCCACCACTAAACGGTGTCCTAAAGTGCCAGATCTACACATCTTTTAAATACCCCCAGGGATGGTGACTCAACCACTTCCCTGGGCAGCCTGTTCCAATGGTTGACAACCCCTTCTGTGAAGAAATTCTTCCTAATACCCAATCTAAACCTCACCTGGCACAACTTGAGGCCTTTTCCTCTTGTCCTATCACTTGTTACTTGGGAGAAGAGACTGACACCCACTTCACTACAACCTCCTTTCAGGTAGCTGTAGAGCGCGATAAATGTGTCTTATAGTGCCATCTGCTGAGAACTTAGAATCTCTGCTCTCTGTGAGAATGTTTATTGAAAACATTTGTTGATATTATTTCTGAAAGGCTAAAATTGATTAATCAGTTTAAAAATATGGTTGTGCGTTCACCATTTCAAACTTAGGCTGAAACAAGACAATCAAGGAGTTTTCCTTTGGTCCTCAAGCTTCTACTCCATCTTAACTTACTGACACGGTACTGGGGAAATGTTGTTACTGTATGACGTAGTATTCAAAGAAATTAAAAAGTTACACTTAAACAAAGAATATCACTTATAAATAATGGCAATATAATACAGAAATTCAAGAACAGCTCCTTGAAAATTCATTAGAAAAACAGGAATTGCTAACCACACCTTAAATACAGAATTTTACATATGGGGGAACTTAAAATAGAGAAAGTCATAGTTTACTTCCCTACTAGTACACATTATTTTAGTTTTATTTACCTGTAGAACATTTTTACTTTGTTGTATGGCAAACATTGAACACATTGCTTGTAGATCATGTTCTCATCTGCCTGTAGTTCCAAACCACATTTAGCACAACCTGAATATGTAATCATAGGCAGAGAAGCCAAAACACACTCCAGTGAAGTGTCAGCATGGAAGACGAGTTGCTTGTATTGACCAGTTGAAATGGTAAACTTCAGTTCTAAGATATGGGCTTTCACTTGAATCACTCCTACAAAAACAATTTCAATCAAATCTGCATTCAATTTTATATGTAACTGAAAGTAAAAGCAAGGGTTACAGTTGATTCAAAACCAAAATCATTGCCAGTAAAACTTTCTGAATTTTTTTTTTCCTTTAGTAGCACATGCTCATATTTTTAGAGATGATACATGCAGTGAAAAATCATTGTGGTTAAATATTATTTTAAAATGTATAGAAGTACTATATTTTCAGGTACTATTGTGGTAGATGCCACTATAGAAGACCCTGAGTAAGAAATCAAGAGATCAGAATTGTGCAAATAATTTCCAATTGCTTTTCCTCTACGCTAATTCAGAGACACTGAAAAGCATAGTTTTAGTTTATGTATAAATAGTAGAAAGCGAAGTTGTTAAAGTTAGATGCTGCAATACCAACTTTGTGTAGTTACTTCTTAATGTTTAACACCAACCTTAGCAATCTTCTAGGTTTATCTGGGAGGGGATAACTGTGCAAAATGTTTTATTTTTTTCTTTTGTAAGAAGTTTTCAATAGCAGTAGCTATTTTACTTTTGCCTTAGAGAATTCCAGTTTCAGAGAAACACTATTCAACAAACTTTCAGCAATTAATCGCATCATTACTAGACTGGCTGGTGTGGACAACAAAAGGAAGCATTTTTCCCTATGTTCCAAAGCTATCTTTTTATGGTACCATATACCACATCTATCTCACCTCTGGGCTCACTGAATGCAGGCTGCATTCACAGTTTGGCTAGGTACTGAGCAGCAGCCTCCAGAATAAATTCAGACTCCCAGAACTGTGCTAACTTGCAAAAAAGTCTTTTACTTGATCAACAAAGCATTTATTTTGCTTAGTTATGCACGGCACAAGACATTACAGAGCTGTGGAAAACTTTACCTGAGCATTTTTCCTCCAAATGTGCTGAGAGCTTTGTCACTTGCATGAGGGATGCTTTGCTTTTCTGAAACTTTTCTTTAAATTCAATTGCCCTTTTGTCATCATCAAACAAGCACTCACAGGATGACCATGGAGTTGTGTGCAGTTCAAAGTCACCCGAGACAGAACTATGTTGGACCAGAAGGTATCTAAAGTCCCATATGTGATCTACAGAACAAAAAAGCAAACAGAAGTGTTTACTGTCTATACCTTAATTAATTTATAGAAAGCCAAGGTCACTTACAAGATTGAGAAACAAATCAGTAAGACAGTCTCATATGCTTAGCTCTGGCAACTTTATTTCAAGCCTGATGACATGTAGGGTTTTTCCTTTTCTTTCCCTATAAACTCTGCTTGAGTCCTCCCAATACAGGATGACGCTTTCACTTCACTTGTATGAAATTCAGCTTTCAAGACAACTCAATGTTTTGAAACAGAAACCAGTTCTGAAATTTCTTGTCAGCTCTAATAAGGAAAAGTTGGCAATGTCTAGGAAAAAAAGTTTTCATGTTATTAATCAACTTCCATCTTTAATATGTCCCTGTTTAATCTTTTATCTCCACAATGTTCCGATTTAAAAATATGAATTAATTTTCCATCTTCCAATTGACTCTGTCATAAAGAAAAATACTTTAAAAATGGAGATTACAGCAGAGCAATACATTTTGGGTCATCCTTCACTTTGTTATAAGAATCCAATATTCACCTACTAATCAAGTCTGATAACCATTTAGGCTGTTATTTTTTCCCGTGTTTGCTCAAGCTGAAAGTTGCAGCAAAATAATTGTTTTCAGAAATAAGGCTAGAAAAACTGAGGTGTTTGTTTTTTATGTGTTCCAGTGTTTGTGTAAGCATTTTATTAGTGTGTTTTAGTATTTTCATATTTTGGATTAGTCTGGTTTTTGGTGGTAACTTGCTAAAATTGCAAGCTCCTGAAAAATCTGCTGTCAGACGCAGTGTCTTATAGTAAAATACTCCCCCAAACCCTTTTCCTCTGAGCATCAGTCTAGTTTCATGCACCTCATATCTGATAGAGATCTTGCAGCCCCCCTGAACTAAGTATGTTCCAGCCCCAAGCAAGATTCAGGCAGTAACACTACAGCAACACTGATGGAAAATCAAAACAGGGGGAAACAAACAGGCACTTGGCAAGAGGGGATATATGGAAGTAGAAGACATAGTCCAACTAGGGTACAATATTTGGTTGATACCTGAATTTAACCTATTATTCAGATCTTCAGCATTCCCCTGTTGCTTAGAAAACTGATCACAAAACATGAGTAAACTATAAGTAATCAAGTTTACAGAAATTTTTTTTGTAATTTAAACCAGATGAGTGTAAAGCATTAATGGAATGTCTGATGACTGTATACTGGAAGCTTAGACTGATTTTCAGCAAGAGATGAAAAATATTTAACTTTTACTGTGACATGGTTTAACCCCAGCCAACAACTAAGCACCACACAGCCACTCTATCACTTCCTCTCCTCAACTGGACAGGGGAGAACAAAAGGCTCATGGGTCAGGATAAGGACAGGGAGAAATCACTCAACCAACTACCATCACAGGCAAAACAGACTTGACTTGGGGAAAAAAACTAACTTAACTTAAAGCCAATCAAATCAGAGCAGGGTAATGAGAAATAAAACCAGATCTTAAAACACCTTCTCCCCACCCATCCCTTCTTCCCAGGCACAGCTTCACTCCTGAATACTCTACCCCCCTGCCCAGCAGCACAGGGGGACAGGGAACGGGGGTTACAGTAGTTCATCACACATTGTCTCTGCTGCTCCTTCCTCCTCAGGGGCAGGACTCATCACTTTTCCCCTGCTCCAGTGTGGGGTCCCTCCCACAGGAGACAGTCCTCCATGAACTTCTCCAACATGGGTCCTTCCCACAGGCTGCAGTTCTTCAGGAACTGCTCCAGCGTGGGTCCCCTGTGGGGTCACAAGTCCTGCCAGAAAACCTGCTTCAGCGTGGGCTCCTCTCTCCACAGGTCTGCAGGTCCTGCCAGGAGCCTGCTCCAGCGTGGGCTTCCCACAGGGTCACAGCCTCCTTCAGGCACCCACCTGCTCAGGTGTGGGGTCCTCCCAGGGCTGCAGGTGGAGATCTGCTCCACCATGGACCTCCCTGGGCTGCAGGGGGACAGCCTGCCTCACCATGGTCTTCACCACGGGCAGCAGGGGAATCTCTGCTCTGGCACCCGGAGCACCTCCTCCCCCTCCTTCTGCACTGACCTGGGGGTCTGCAGGGCTGTTTCTCTCACATCTTCTCACTCCTCTCTCCAGCTGCAGTTTCTGTCCCACAGGAACTTTTTTCCCCCTTCTTAAATCTGTTATCCCAAAGGCACTACCACCGTCGCTGATGGGCTCAGCCTTGGCCAGCGGCAGGTCCATCTTGGAGCCAGCTGGCCTTGGCTCTTTTGGTCATGGGGGAAGCTTCCAGCAGCTTCTCACAGAAGCCACCCCTGTAGCCCCACCACTACCAAAACCTTGCCACACAAACCCAATACATACTGCCAACAATTTTTAGATGCTCTAGAACTGTATAGTCTTATGTACTTTAAGTATGTAGACAGTTTAAAAATCACAAGTCTCCATACCTTCCTCTACAAGACTATGAGGTTTCTGATCTGCTAGTACAACCAGTAAACACATACCACAGCTATGCCATGACTCCTAGCAAGGATGGACATCATGCTCTTCCTGTAACCCACCCACACTATTTAGCTGTTGTGTATGCTTTAGTATCATGTGAATTTATCTTTTTGGCTATCTTACTGGGATCAAATGTTCATGGTTTGTCTGTGATTAAGTATTTGAATAGTTGAGAAATCACTCTTATCTTGAATTTCAGATAATTCTTTAATCATTAAAATGCCAACAGAATACTAGCTGGAGAATAAGACACAAGCTTTACATCAAATACAAACAGTTAATGCTACAGAGACCTACATCTTATGCTTTTCTGCTTTAAGCATCAGAGAATGATATATTACTGTGTCTTAGAAATTACACTTGGTATCTTCTTTTTGCAGCTAGAAAAAAAAAATTAAAATTCTACCATACGAAATTCTATAAGATTTCTAAGCTGTTCTAAAGAGCAGCATATACCTACTTACTCTGAAGTATGCACAAAAATAAGCGCCATGTAGATATTATGCAATAAAGTTAATTGATTAATGCTTAAATTGGACCATCTTCTTCAAGTAGTTTAAGAGGTAGTTCTTGCAGTTAAATGATTTCTAGGAGCAGAGATTACTTATAAATTGAAGCAGAACTGGCAGAATTCAGAGTGTCTACATTTAATATGTAAAGATGCACTATGAGGTTGTTTAACTTCTCTGGGTTTTATTTTGTGCTATACAAAAACTGGCTTTTTAGGCAGACATATTCAGTGCTTCAAGTAATACAGCATTTACTTAAGTGTATCCATTGATCAGAAATACAAACTCTTAAGTTATCAATTTAACAAAAACCTAGTTGCCTTATTTTAAAAGAGCAAAGCGAGGAATAAAACAAAAATTTGGTAATAGTCACTGCTAAAACACAGGCTATGTAATTCTTGCAAGAGATGCTTTTAGTCATTTACAGCTAAACTTGATAGCAAGACTGTTAGCATATAAAGTCTGACACTGTAGTAAGGTGGAAAGCAGAGAATGAAAATCAGAACTAGAAAAAAACCCAGCAATTCATGCTAAACCAGACAACAATAAGGAAGACTCAGCAAAACTGATAACATAGTTAACATTCAAGATTTTTTTGTAGTTACATAACTAGGCACCACTGCATCTTATAGCTAGATTCAAGTTTCTAAATACTTATGCTTTCTCAGTCTTCTAAAGTGAGTGCATTCAAATTCTTTTGCTGATGGCACTGCTTCTAAACAGAGAAGACATGTTAAAATTGGTATCAAATATGTTGCCCTTCCAAGAAGAGTATTTAAAGGGTGAATGGAAAAAAGCTACCAGCTGCACATTTTAAAGATGTTA
This sequence comes from Haliaeetus albicilla, assembly GCF_947461875.1. NCBI lineage: Eukaryota > Metazoa > Chordata > Aves > Accipitriformes > Accipitridae > Haliaeetus > Haliaeetus albicilla. Next base: position 10,660,622 of record NC_091493.1, on the reverse strand, counting down.
ATAGCATCACAAAAATTCTTTTACAGCTACCTATGGGTACAAGGACCTTACCTTTTTTCCTTTGAAGCTGAGGGCACCAGGCAGCTCCTGCTCCCCACAGCACCATCCTATAGTGTTGATCTCTGTTCTGTTCTACTGTTAGAATAATTTTTCTTTGGCTGCCACCTCTGTAGCTATACACAGATTCTGAAAAAGTTCGAAATTGTACGACTTCCACAGTAAAAAGCATATAAACACACAAACCCCACATGCCTCAATATTAAGATAAAATCATGCTGCTAACATATTTTACGGTACAATTATAAGCAAACAACAATACACCTACAATTTCTTCAGGACAGAATGAAAGCAATCTCATTTCTTCAACAAAATGATTCTAGTTTCAAGGAATGTATAAAGTATATTAATTCACCTTTATCCATCTAAGTACTCAGCAACTGGACACCTCCCTTTGAAACAGCAGGTGTCTGAACGTCTTTCAGCTCCCACTCATCCTGACTGGTATAAGTAGAAAGAAATTGTACTCAAACTCTCAACAAACTGTCATAATCGGAAATTTCCTGTAACTTCTGTGGAATACACTGAGAGGAACATTTCTCTAGAATTTTTTCACATAAAAAAGGAAACTATAGTCAATGTACAAGCACACTAAGAGGATTAGTAACAGTACATATAAATTGAAACAATTAGGAGCTCTACAGCACTCTTACCCAGGATACTACCTGTAAGTTTCAGCTGCATACTAAAACCACAATATTTTTTATAAATAATTTTAGAACAAGAACTCTTGCTTTAAATATCTAACAGTTCTGAGATTTATGTACAATAATAAATTATGAAGACTTCTATCTTCAAAATTCTCCATTTATAATGAATAAACATGATATTGACAGTCTATGTAAAAATGTGAATCTTATGAATACAAGATGATAATGCAATATGATCAGATTTATGTGCAAAGCTTTAAGTCAAGCACTAAGAAACAGTGATACTGTAAAGAAAAGATAATCAGAACAGTTATGCAGGAAAAAGAGAGGAAGACTGCTTTTCCAGGTAGGAACAGTGGTCTTCAACTGCCCGAAGCATGTTAAAAAACAATGGCAAGCCACTACATGAAATACTGAGAATGCCCCAAGATAATTTGGTTTTGTTCATTTCAGAAGGTGGAGATGATGCGAGAAAGCAGCTGTAAGGTCTGATTATGAAGAAATGGAAACAAATTATTAATTTTAACATGGAAAATTGCTTCAGCAAAAGGAATCTTGAAATAACTGCATTCACTATTAGATGAAAAGGAATGTGTGACAGAAGAATAAACTCAAATCAGTACATGGACTGTTGACCATGATTCTTTGGGGGAGAGGAGTCTTTGCAATAAAAAAATATACAGGAAACTCAGATTTCCAAAACAAATTATATTAATGAGGTTTTTCTCTGTTGTGCCCATGTGGAATAAATAGGAGTATCACAGTACGATATCTAGTAGTTTCACACTGTGCATTTTCCAGTGTTGAAAATCAAAAAGAACTTGTACAAAAAGGCACACAAGGATTATTATAAATAAATATTTCACATATTTAAAAACCAGGAATGCTTAGCTTTAAAAATTCATTCAAAGTAAGAAAAAAATAGAAAGAAATAAACAGGAAATGTTTCAAAGAAAACATTATAAGAGAGCAACATAGTTCCATTATAAAGTAAGAAAGGCAAGCAAATCCTAAAACATTAGATTAAAATAATCAGTAATTTCATTCTGAATAACATGATTTATAGCACAATCAAATTTTCCTTTAATGACAGGATGCTTACATGGAATGTAATTGGCAGGTGAGCTTTGAATTAGTAAAGCTTGACTGTCCCACATGACATTTTCATAAACCAGCCCCCTTTCTCAAGCAGTGGTCTACAGCAAGAATGTACCTCTCAAATTTCAAAAGCCATTTAAAAACATATTTATGTTCCGCTACCTTAACTGCAGCATCTCCTTCTTTTCAGCAGTCCTGCTATACACACCTATCTTTCCTGGAAAGGATTTTGAGCACACACTCCTCATATCTAATATATTCCTGCTGCCATTCCACCTCCCAACACTATACTTTGTACCCGCATGTCTCTTCAATCATCTGTCTTATTGAAGATTAGGTACCACACTATTTGGAGCTGTGGAGATGCTCAAGCCATCCCACTGACAAGTCAATACATTAGTAACTGCAGTCTGTGGTGAGCACTCATTCCCTAGTGAAAACACACCAATCCCTCACTGAGTAGCAACACTGATTATCAGTGCCCACTGCCTGCATGCTTCTCCCAGACACATGTATGCTATGGATCAGCACTAGTGTGCAATAACCTCCTTTCAGAAGCTGACTACAGTCTTTATTTCCTTTCTGTCTCTAACTCCTATGCCCCCCATGAATGGAACATTACAAAGGTTTTACTTGTGACTCCTGTGTTGAACACTGGTGTATGGAATGGGAAACAACCAGAATTGCCTTGCAAAATTACTATTTAAGTTTTACCTATTGTTGAAATTTTGGAAATTAAAGTCTAGTGCATGAACTTACCTGTTAATACAATAATGTTGATAATTTTCAAGATAGAGTGAACCAATGTATTTGCCTGGAGCTGGTCTAGCTGCATATACCGAACACTATCCAGCCTCTGAACTTGTCTTTGTGGAATGTCTCCAAAGTGTGGAAATTCTGATGATATGTATGCCAATAAGCTATGGAGAACACCACCATCCACTATAGGATAAACTTATATGAAAAAACAAAGTTAAAAAGGACACCCTTTTTTTTTTTAAGCTTAGAAGTACAAAATTTATCAGTTGGTACATATTTACAGTGACAAAACCAAAACCATTTCACAATAATTCTAAGGAAAGAAATTCTTGAGAAGTGTAACACTTGATCCAAAATTAAACTGTACTTTGTCTGCCTCCCCTTGATAACATCCCAAAGTTAAACCAAGTACAGTATTTTACACTACACCAAAAACAGGAAAGAAATCTTGTATCATAGCTTGGTAAGAAGAACAGCCACTCTTGGATCATTCACCCCAGAACCTGCCTTAAATAGCTGGCAATAATGGACATCAGGAAGACAGTAAGAACAATGCAAGTTCACAGTGATACTTCCACTGTATTTTCCCCTTAGTCTCCAACCCTCTGTGGTTCAGGTATCTTTGAAGACTGTGCTTAATAGCCTGCAATGAGTTACTTTCCCTGCATGAATCTACTTAACTCTGTAAGGCTCTAAAATTTTTGTGAAAAATTTAATCCTCATGAAATCTTATGGTTGAGTCCTGGAATAACTGCTGTTTCTTCAGTTTTTCAGAGTCTTGAATGGTAACCACCCAACATTACCATCAACTACACATGCCTATCTGAAGTCATCATGACCACACCTTGTCCACAGGTGTTCCTGTCATACTTTATAGGTGTTTCGTACACCTCAGTTGCTTGCATTTCCACTTTATCCTGGGTACGAGGCATTGCCAACAAAACAGAGTACTTTAAATAGCTATTTTACTGTGATTTTTGTGGAAATTTATGCACTATAATCTTACATTCTTCTGGATTGAGAGCTGAGCAGTTCCCCAGATTCAGTAACTGACTGGCAAATGTAGATTGCAGCATGATTTCTCCACACCAAAGATTCTCATACATTATTATATCTGCAAGAAAAAAAGCAACCTTATCAACTCATGTATCAACAATATTGAAGTGTATCATACTTTTCTTGACTATAGAACCATCATACATACAGGTATGAAAGAGTTTGAAAGATATCACTTGGAAATAAATTGATTTTTTTTTTAAATCTGCCAACACCATTTACAATGAGTTAATCAATTTTTCTCAGTTTGATGTAATTCTTCAATTCATATAAAATATTCAATAGCCTCATAGCAGGTACTGTATAAGTGAAGTGAGTGACTGTATTGGGTAAATTATTATTGTGCAACATTTCAGAATGACTAGTAAAGTACTAGGCTTACCCAGAAACACTTTTGATGTATTTTGAGATGAGAATGTCTAAGCAGAAAAGAAAAAGCCCAACTTATCTTCAATCTCTTTAAAATATTGTCCTGGTTTCAGCTGGGATAGAGTTAACTGTCTTCCTAGTAGCTGGTACAGTGCTATGTTTTGGGTTCAGTATGTGAAGAATGTTGATAACACACTGATGTTTTCAGTTGTTGCTCAGTAGTGTTTAGACTATAGTCAAGGATTTTTCAGCTTCTCATGCCCAGCCAGGGCACCTGACCCAAACTGACCAACAGTGTATTCCATACCGTGGGACGTCCCATCTAGTTTAGGAACTGGGAAGGGGGGGCGGGGAATCGCCGCTCGGGGACTGGCTGGGTGTCGGTCGGCGGGTGGTGAGCAATTGCCCTGCGCATCATTTGTACATTCCAATCCTTTTATTATTACTGTTGTCATTTTATTAGTGTTATCATTATCATTATTAGTTTCTTCTTTTCTGTTCTATTAAACCGTTCTTATCTCAACCCACGAGTTTTACTTCTTTTTTCCTGATTTTCTCCCCCATCCCACCGGATGGGGGGAGTGAGTGAGCAGCTGCATGGTGCTTAGTTGCTGGCTGGGGTTAAACCGTGACAAATATCTACCTTTGCACTTCCCTATAAGCACTTAAAGAACTCTTAACAAAGAGAAATAGGCATCTTAAACTGTAGTAGCAGTCAAACAATTTTATATTGTGTAATTTTTTGCACATTGCAGAACCTAAATGGACAGATCACTATCAAGTTCCAGTCAACTCCAGCCCTAAATTAGGTGCAATTTCATTTTTATAGTACTGCATTCTTACATGAGATGTGTTCTCTAAAGAGAAAGCGTTCTACTCCTGTTAGATATTAAAGAGTACAAAGGATTTATCAGGAGGAATCTTCATTATTAGCTGACATGTTATGAAAAAGGTGAACTGCAAACAGCATTTTATATTCCTGCAGTCTGTGTCAGTTACAAGTTAACAACATGATCCTTCTCAAGATGCTACTGCTAAGCTACAAAGTCCTTCACAGGAGGAAAAGTATTTCTCACCCTGAGACAACTGTAACATCACAATTTTCTGGTCCATCTGCCGGTCCAACAGCAGAGAATTACAAAGAAGTCTACAAATCAAACAACTAGCACATCTGGTTTGTAATAGGACTTGTACTTTTGAGAAAAAACTGTTTTAAAACACTGACAAATTCCAGAATACACCTGACTACCTATGGCACTGCTGTGTCTCAAACCAAAGATGACATGTAAGAGACGGGCAAACTTCTGTGGGACAGCTGATGTTCCACTGGAAGGATGACTGAGAATTCAAAGTGATGTTGAATGATGCAAGAAAGATACTTACAAATGCTTTGCCATGATTCCAAATTACTGATTACATATTGTTCTATTTCAAACAGGCATTTTAAAGATCCACATTTTAAAAAGGCAAATAAAGGAATTCTCACCTGTAAGCAGTACAATATCTCCAGGAAACACCGTGAGTGACCAAAACGCAGCACCATGCCACAGCACCACCTTTCTCTCAATTTCTGACTGGTCAATAACTACAATTGTTGCTACAGGAACTTTACGTGAAGATTTTGGTCTACTCTTCACCTGTATTTCTTTGATATGACAAGGATGTACTATTGTGACCAAAACATTGTACTTTTGATTTTTACTGCAGCAATTCTTAAGTGGTGATAATTTCTTCTGAAGTTTCTTGAACACTGTCATCCTGTCTTGATCCACTTTCACCCCAGGATCAGCTGGAGAAGAATTCAGTTTAGCTCTCTTTGATTTCAGCTGTCTTTTGAATGCTGAGTGAAAAATATGAAAGGAATCTTCACACTTCCGGGCTATTTTAGAAGAGCTCCTGTGACAACTGTCTACTTGAGAGCACAATACTCCTGAGCTCAATGGTTCAATACAGATTTCATCTACCAATTGCTCACCAGAAACATTAAGTTCTTGAGACTTCTCTGTATATTCCTGAGCACTTCCTTCCTGTTTTGCAGCTTCAAAGCAAACATTTTTCCCATCATTCTCAGAGCTGAAAAGTTCAAGGGAACTTTTATACTCTTCCTTATATTCATTTTCAGGCACATTAAGACATGTTCCAACATCAGAAAAAAATTGGAAGTTATCACACTGCCTTTCTTCAGGTTTTTTGCCTGTTTCTGATAGTTTTATGATTCTGTTCTGCATCTCATTCCAATCTTGTGCAAAAACAGCCATCTGACTTGATGTCATTATACTATGAAATTCAGTATCTGTTGACACTGCAAAGTCTGAACAATCACTTGGTTCTCCTTTTGGTTTTAACTCTTGATTTGGGGGGAAAAACATATCCAGATATTGACTTAGATGTTCATGCTGATCACTTCTACAATCCGATTGAACACCTCGTCCCACAGGCCTTAGGTGTATGGTAATCTGCTTAGTACTGGCAACCAAATCAGAAATGTCAGAGCTGTTGACTTCTAAATGACTAGCTTTTCTTTCAGTGAGGTCTGAACAACAGCCATGTGATTGTTTATCTTGTCTAGCTGATTCTGCAAATTTTTGTGGAAGGTGTTGATCTGCAGCCTGGCTTACATTTCCATGCGTGCATCTGTCTTTAGGTATTTGAAAATCAGAATAAATTAAACTTTCGGTGGTCTTAGCTGTGCTGGTACAAGTTACTGCCGCAGATACAAGAGACAAATATTCTTTTGTATCCATTAATCTCCCCTGTTCAGACTGTTGAGAGCTGTCATCATTTGTAGGAACTGCTGTGACTACAGAGCTTTCTGCCTGAAACACTAAGTGGTCAGCACCTTTGACTTTTTCAGAAAAAAGACTATGTGTATCATACAAACAGCGGAGTTCTCTCCATTTTTCAGCAGCAGGTGCTGAACTGCTTTGCTCTGACACCTCCAGCAGGCCTGGAATACAGGGTGCTCCCACAAAAATATGAATTTGAGATCTTTTTGACATTTTTGATTGCTGTGTTAAGTTTGACTTTAAACAATGTGGTTTATGCAACAAGCACACTAAATATTAGTAAATGCAAAAAGCTGTATTTGGCCTTTTCTTAACATTTTAGAAATAACTAAAATTCAAGGGAATATTTCATAATTAAACTGGTAAAAACATTACTTTATTACTAAAAACCTGTAAAATTAAATGTACAAAATAAAAAATGGAAGTTACTTATTGTGTCAAACTTGCATAGAAAAATAAATTTACAGTAGGGCTTAATTTCTGATTCTGATACTTGGAAACACGTATCAGATGCACAGTTATAGGGAAGTTCAATTTAAGTTTAATTATTAAGCAGACTTATCTTCATTTATTATTGCTAATTAAACAGTCAAATGTGAATTCACTATTCAGTACTTCATTTTAATTCATGTGAAATAAATTCCTGTAAGAAACTTTCACAGCATGGCACGGGAGAATTTAATCTCCGAGAAAATTACAATTTCAACTAAAAGATTAAACATACTAGACCTATTTAAAATTAGTTTAAAGTTTGCTAGAAATGCAATATCTTACATGCTGTTTTAGCATGAAAATTCTGTATTTAGTGATTATATTATGAAATGGGAAGTTTCAGGATATTACTAATAAATTAAAATTATTTAATAAGCACGAAGAGGTCTGTGAAACTTGAGCAGATGATTTAGAATTTGCTTTAATTCTTTTATATAATATCATACTACTCAAGAAGTTACTAGCTTTCTAGCTAATTCAAAATAAGCCCATCCTACACAGCACAAATACAAAAGAATTTTTTATTTTTTTAATTTCTGCTATACTGTAATTTTAAAATAGACAGCTACAGCTACAGTGTTCATTAAAATGCAGACACCTAGCTACATGTTTTGGGAGCACTGTTAATAGAAGTTGCTGCAATAGGCAATTCTGCAGAGGTAGGAAACAGAACACCAGAAATGAAATTCAGGAGCTAATCCAGCTGCAAACAGAAAAAAAAGAGCACTGAAACAAACACAGCATTGAAAGAGATTTAACTTTTCATTTATCACTTATTAAATTAAGAGCCATTTTCCTAACAACCCACTAGGGGTCAATAAATCTGCACATTCATAAAGCTCATAGTAACATGGAAAAACTATAAACATCCTGGAACACTGATATACTATAGGTGTAACTGGAAAAACAATATACAACCACTAAAATTAGATATATCATGCCATAATACAAAGAAGCTACAAAACACAGTAACTGGTATCGCTCTGTTTTATGCTCATTGCAAAACAAATAAAAGATTGGAGTATCCAAACTTCTGCAGTCGTACATTTAAATTTAGGCTCATAAGAATGCAACTTTTAAAGGACAATTCTCATACTTGTTAAAGTTTTCAGTTATGTAATTAAAGAATGGTAATATACAAATAACCAAAAAGACAGAATTTACAGTTCAACACCGAAATAATGGATGAGGTAAGAAGGGAAAGACAAAGCAAAGTGATAGTGAGGTTAAGTTTTGTAGATAAAAGGCTGCCCAATACATGATGTAAAAACAACTTCAGTAACAGATCCCCTATGACAAACAGAAAATGTTACCACTACTTTAAATGAACTTTAGAAGTGTAACCTGATGAGATTCAATAATTTCTTTCCTTTCAAAATGTGTAAGTCTACTGGTAGCTTTTTAAATTTATTACCTTGGTTACAGCCATTACAGATGGGTAGCTTTCTTAATTAGGTACTTTATAGCATAACAATATAAATGTCTCTTCATAAGGAGGTTCATGTGAATAAAAGGTTCAAATGAATTACAAAATATTTCTTCCACATATGTGCTATAGTACAAAAGAGGTTGAACAGCACAGTTCTGACACAAGTCCATGCCATTTCTAAAGAACTTGCATACCATGCAGAGATTAATGAAATAATCAGTCATTTCTGAACTGGACTTTGGTAGGGCGAACAGCTCTGTCACTTCAGTCTTTACCTAATTTTAAAAGGGCTGAATACCAACCTGTCACAGGTATAAGATACCATCTTATTCCAGTCTTACTGTCTTGTTGCAAAAATTCTCAAGCATTTGTGTATCTAGTTTCAGGGAGATGGAAATCAAGTGAACTAAAATATGTTCAGGACCAAATAATTTGCTTACCTGCCTTCTATACCCTCAGAGTAAGCTTATAACAGAGTTCTTCTAAGTTTCTTACAAGGAAGAACTGAGATTCAACTGCACTGTAAATGAGCCCATTAAATCCTTCAGTTCTCAATGAGTTCTGAGGACGCTGGAAGGGCAATTTGGTTGCTAAATAGATGAGATCATTATAACAGTATGTTTAAAGGCCAGCTTAAAACCCAGAGTTGCAAGACCTTTCAGAGATTTTGTATTCATAGAAAAGTTGGTGCTTAAGATGCCATAGTGTAAAGTACTCAAAATTAAATAACCGTTAACTGTCCTAGATTACTTTATGAAAGTATAATGTAGGGCTTCACATACTGTACTAGAGCAAGTTTTTGCACTTAAAACAAGAAAACAGTAACACAGGAAAGCTTTGAGATAACTATATATTTCAAAGGCTAAACATACCTTTTCAATGCTTGAAGTTGAGTATAAAAGTAAGTTTAAGATCCTAGAAATGCAGTTGTATTTCACTCTACTTCCAGAGATATCCCATATCATATTTGAAGTGTATTCTATAATCAGGATTGAAAAATGAATTAATCAGTTAACACTTGAAGGAAAAATATCACAGAAGAATCATATTCAAACCTGGGGTTTTTTGTAGTTCTGTCTCCTCCCCATATTAAAACCATGGAAACTAGCTTTGTTTTTAATTCCCAAGCACTACTGTATTACTTTTAATGGAAAGCTTTACCCATCTATGAAAACAATGAATTGTAAATCTAAATGCATCCCAATAGCCCCAAATTTTCTTCTCAGTATACCTATATATACACAAACTCTTTATGGAGAGTCTGAATTAAACAAAGCTATATCTTGGCATAGTTGTGGTCTTCACAAAATCTATTTTTTATTTTTATCCTTGAGATTCAACTGGATGAATTCTTCTTACGTTAAGATAAGATCCTTGTGGCAAAACAAGAGTTTTAGTTTCAAATTTAAATAAGGGAAAAACAGAAATGGGAAGATAAAGATTACAGCAGAATTGTTTAATGATTTTCATTTGTTACAGATTAATCAGTTTTGTGGTTTGCTTTAAGTAGTTTCGCTTGCACTACAATATTAAGTAGTATCTGTGTGAGGATTAGATTACAGCAAAAAAGTAGTTATATATATATCTCTGGTTAAGGAAGTAAGGGTATATTGCAGCATGAGAAGATTAATGAAAGAACAGGCTATTAAAAATAAAGGAACAAATAACCAGAAGGTTTATGAAGATGAGGTTAGGCTAAGGTTCCAGAGTCTCAATGTAAGCCACTCTTGGATCAGAAATGCATCCCACTAGCTCTCATCTTCTATGAAGAAGTAAACTACCTACTTGGACATGTATTGAGATATTACAAATAGGAAAGAAAGACAACTGCTGTGCCCCTTTCACCTGTTTTTTCCTTGAGGATTTAATTTTGTGGACCTGATAGTCTCAGAGTGTACTCTAAAAAAAAAAGCTTATTTGTCTTGCAACTGCAGTGGTTTGGACTCAAGCTACAGCAGGCATGACACTGCCAAATAGAATTGAAAAATTTCTGCGTTTTCTTCCAGAATAACTCATCTTTTTACATCTACATTTATAAATACACACTAAGATCTGTGACTAATATTGAGCATTTTGAAAATACTTTTTTTTAGACAAGCACCTGAGCATTTGCTTTTATAAGCACACCTTATACCTAAGTAGCATTGACATGACAAAAATGTATGAATAATAAATGGTGACTTATTTACTACAGTACTAAAACCCCACCCATGACAAAAATCTGTGAGCTACTGATCACAAAGTAAACTGAACACTGCTAAGATCTACTACTGTCTACATATAGGGACAATTGATGTCATTAAGCAACTGAACTTCCCTGAAATAGATTAAATTGAATTTACAATAGTATGTCAGCTATGCCAACTTCTAGTATAAAAATGAGTTTACTAAAGATGTCAGCCTCTATACAAATGTGTTCTGAATAAATATCTGGTATATAAGAACACAGCTGAAAGAGTATGGCATATAAAACATGTGAAATCAGATTAATAGCACTAATTAAGATGCCAACAATACTTTTAACAGGCAAACACTTTTCAAAAAAATAACTTCTATACCTTGGTAAACTTCCAATTATATAGTATTTTATCAGCCTCTCATTTTAACTATCACTTCTCTTTTGTTTTTTGTCATGTTTAAAGATTAATAAGAGTTATACTTAAATTCAGAAAGTGTTCCTTAACTTTCCAGTTCTGTAATTTCTCTAAACTTAAAGTTTTCTTTCCTGATTCATATTTTGCAGTGCAAGTATATTACATTAAAGCAACTGAATAAATGTTATTTAATGAATTTTTGCAATTAAAACATCAGTTATATTTTCAAAACCTAAATTTTGATTTTTAAGAAATTTAGAGCTTAGGAATGGTAAGTGACCTCTGCCTACTTCCTGGTTCACTTAATGAGTCCACTATTGAATGACCTGCTTTGGCAATTTCCGAGCAACTTCTTAGGTCAAAGATACTAAACTCCAATACCAGGAATCATCAGTACTTATAATCATTTAAGTCCGTAAATCAGAAAAAAAATTTAAAGTTTGGGTAAATTCTCTGTATGCAAAATTGTTTAAAGAATCTTTGCTATGCTTGTTTAAAACAGTATTATTACTTATTTAATGAGTTTTGTTAGTGAAGTTCTTGTACTTGTGCCTTGTTTTAAAGAAAAAGTCAGAAAGAACAACTTTTATTACAGATCTGAAAAAATGAGCAAAAAACCTATCAATCATATTAGCAAAATGCCACTGCCACAAAGCAAATCCATTTTTATACTGTAGTTAAATTATGTGTGTAGACAGGGGGTTAACTACACCAAAGATAACAGGAGCTAAAGCTCATAAAGATAACTGAAATCTGAATGCACATATCCATTGTACCTGTTAATTATTACACCATTTCTTAATTTGTGGAAAGGTGCTCTATTCATAATAGCCAATGAAAGCCTAGCTTTTTATCTCTGAAATGGTCAGAGTCTGATTGACGGGTCAATGATCTATTAAAAACCAGTAACTACATCAGCAAGTTTTACATTAGCAAGACACTGCAACTAAAGTTTAGTATACCTATTACAAGAAATATATTATGGTACACAGTGTATTTCCCCCAATCTAAACAGTAAGACAGGAATTCTAAATTTAAATGTTTTTTAAAATGAACAACTGTGTCATAAACAGTTTGTTAATCTTTAGTGATTTATTATACATAGGACAAAATTAAAAATAGCTTTAATAATCCTTTCCAATAGTTAAATACTCTAGGAACACTGTGTGGTGCTATATACAAGGCCTTAGATTACCCTTAAAATGCTTTAGAAGTATTCATTACTTTTCTTCCATATTTCACTAATCATTAATAGTATTCACTCACCATGATAATCACTTAAGCATTAGGCCAAAGTAAATTAAAGAGGGTGACAGCTTCAGCTTCCTATCACTCCTGAATATTAATGCTAGTCAGATGCCTAAATCCCTGCTTTTAAAAGTTATATCCAAACATAGTTTCATCAAGTCTTTACTTAAGCCCTATACACTGAAAGTAAATCACACTAATTCCACCTCTGGGTTAACAGTTTATGTCTGCTATATCGTACAGCTTCAAGCTATAAATAAAATTACAGCAAAAACAGACAGCAGTGCATCAGAAGACAAAGCATTAGAACAATATAATGCAAAAGTGTCACTCTTCCCCTCTGGAATTCTCCTACAACCCCAACACTGAAGTTTTTTGGGGTAAAACCAGGATATTCTTTTAAATTGCAGTTTTGATCTGGTACAGGTTGATGAACATCCTAACCTGTAAGTAGTTAATAACTTGATTTGTGCAATATGCAAAAGCAATTATATTGTCCTTTACCCGCTGAAACGCTGACCCTGTAGATAACAAACACATAAAGTAAGATATTCTTTAAATTCTAAATTTTAACTTCTACTGTGAGCTCTCCCCTCCCTCATTTGCACACTTGATTTTACACTTCTATGTGTAGTATAAACAAAATTAAAGGACTGTTTCACTGACCTTACAACAGGAGAAACTGAGTTATTAGTAGCCATTTTCAGAGTATTTACTTTCAGTTCAATTCAAGCTGTAGGGTTGTTTGGTTGTTTTGGTGTTGGTTTTTTTTTTTACAACAGTTCATTCCATATTATGGTAGAGCAGAAAACCTACTAAGACACTGGCTAACCAAAGGAAACAGAAATAAACCTCTGGATGCAGAATTCTGATTACACCATAGGAAACTCTTCTGGCACTTTTATCATGCTGCTTAAATATTCCTCCAAAGTTCAACTTTATCTTCTTAAAAGCCAGGTAGTGTAGCTGTACAACAACCTTGGAAAAACTGAAAAAAACAGCAAGCAGCGTAGTAACAGTTTCATACACTTAGAATCTGAAACAACTCCAGGATGAAGCGATGAACACATTACATGTTTGCTTGCAACCTGTGCAAGAAAAGGATGATGTTTATGCCAACAACGCATGCTGGCACTGCAAGTGAATCAATACACCAGCAACAGCACCTATCCACCAAATCAATAAGAAGCTTGGTCCAAATATATATGTATTAAGAGGAACCCAATGTAAAATAAAAACTGCCAGAAGAATCAAGCTAAGCAACTCATAGCTGAAGCAATTTTATATTCTACATAAGATTAAGGGATGTATCATGTGGGCTTAAAAGAAGATTATACCTGTAAGTGAATGGAGATTTAAGCAGATTGCTTTAGACTAGGCTAGTGGGACCTAACAAGAAGCCAAGAGAACACCCATGGGGGAAAAAGTATGGTACATATGGGCAACTGGGAAAATGGATAGGATAGGTAATTACAAGTCTTTTTTTAATCATCCTTTGGAGATGGTAACAATCACCAAATACCTTTTATCTAAATTTTAATACAATGTTTCAGGCAAAGACTATAGTCCTATCTATAACCGACATGTTTAACCAAATGTAATTTTACTCCAAGACTGTTATTTGGCTCACATAATAAAGTTAATTTTCTGGAATACAGTGCACAGAGGCAGCTGTCGACCAGACACAGTGGTATAAGCAAGAATCCTGCTAGTCAATATCTAAATTTATTAAAATCCCAAGCTTTTATTTGCCTACAGCAGTACCTATAATAATTAGTATGAAGTTACCTCTAAATGCTATCTGAATATAGATTATGGACCATAAAGTAATTTCTTTTAGCACTTATTATTTATATTAAATAGCAGCAATACTAATCCATTCAGTATTTAGTTCTTGTCACTGGCTATTACCAGAGGACTACAATACCATTTGGTCTCAAGACAGGTACAGCTAGTTTACAAATATATAAAAGCTGTATTCAGCAACATATATGGCCATAAAACAACATGTACCCAAACTTTTTTCCTCACCTATCTGCAGTGCTCTCAGTAACAAAACACTTTTTTGAATATGAAACACCTATCATTTAGGCATTGCAATAGAAACCTTCCTAAATACTCCTGAAGCATAAAGCAGCGATATCAGTAATTTAAACCAAAAATGAGTGTTTTGAGAAGTTCCATACAATCTGACACTTTTCAAAAGTTAAATCAAAATACTGAATAAAAGGCTAGCAACACTAAGTTGTTCTTCATAACTTTTACTGAACTATTAAAATAAATAAGGCAAGCAATAACTAAGGCAAGCAGTCAGATAGCATTGTTAACATTTAGTGCATACCTACTTGCCTGCAGGATCAAGGCCTGTGGTTTCTAAAGCTGTGCTCTAAGAGGGAAACATTTTCCTTGAACTGAAATAAGGACATTTCTTCCTTAAATACAAGCTTGGATCATAGGGAGGCATCTACTCAGCAGTTGAATCAGCCATTTTACTTTAGAATGATTATTTTTTGGAACCAAATGATGCACAAATCTGAACACTGATAATACATTTTCAATTTAGCCAGAGATGGGCTTCATTGTGTTTGAAAATTGGAGTAAAGGTAGTAGGCTTTTGTGATTAACTTGATAATTCTTTCCTCACTGACTTTGTGCCTTGCAAGATGTCCTTTTAAGAACATGCTATTTATTGATTTTTATTTTGCAATACATAAAAACACATAATTAAGGAGATATGAACATAAAGTGGCTGTTACAAACAAAAGAAGTTAAAAGTTCAGAAGAACAGTGACCTTTTGTGTAGGAAAAAGATAAAGGTAAAAGGTCAAAAACCAACAAAACACGCACAGCACTTTTGTGTAAGAACACTCATTCTCCAAACCCTTATTTTTGAGAATTACTTAAACAACTAAACTGCTATACCTTCTGTCAAGAAAGATATTCTTCCAGATATTTCAGCATATTCAAAGAACTCACAATATTAGAATGACATCACGACAGCAGTTAAGTCTGCAGAAAATTATCCATAGGTATCATTACCAATGGAAATCTATTTTAGGACTTAAATCTTCTGATAATCTGAGGTCGATAAAAAAATACAGGACCTAAAATGAAAGTGAGGCAACTAGTCAAAGAAACATGATCATAATAGCTTTATTTCCATCAGATTAACTGCCTGTAGATTTGATTTATTAGGATCAGAAGATAAAAAACCCAAGATCTCAAGGCTAGCATCAGCTTTTATTTTCTTCTTGCAAAAGTCTTGTCTGTTTTCTTAAGCTGAATTTTTTTGGCCAATCAGGAAAATAGGACTTTTTTCTAAACTGAGTAACAATTCACTGAGCTTTGATTTAATGGATTTCTGTAAAATCTGTTTCTAGAACAGCAAATACCTTTCAGCTTGACATAGTAATACAAATGCCAGAACATCACTATGATATTGTGCAACAGGCATTGCAATATTAATCAAGTATATCTTCCTGCACAAATCCAGTGTATTTCTAAAAAAAAATTCTTATTTAGGTTCAAATCATGTGAACTGGTATTTCACATTTTGAAAGTTACTGGAATCCACCTTACACAACAACTACATACATCACTGGGATTAACTGATTATAGCACACAGCCATAATCAAAGGCTGCTCCTCTCAATTGCAGTTGCTTTAGGGGCTTGGGAAAGAGAATTTACTCTCCCATATTGTATGTGGCTTCCACGCGATGGTAGAAAAAATTATTTAAAATACAAAGCCACCACTAGTATTTTCTCACCTCTACAAAAGCTTCACTCAAAAAAGATGAAGTTTTCTAGCAAAAAACTGGATGCTGACTGCAGATTCATAGACAAAAACGGGGTATCATCAATGTTTTGGACAACAGCCATAGGTAAGACTGTGCTATGCTTGTGCTTTTGTACTATGGGAGACTGGATGTTGAAAAGGTATCATTTGTAAGTCTACTTAAGTGGGATAAATCAGTAATCTACTAGTGTTAGTAAAATGCCTTTCACTCTCCACCACAAGTGGCTATGTTAGAAAAGCCACACTTCCTCTTGCATTTAAGGCAAGTGGGGTATTTTTTCCATTTGTCAGCATCACTAAATAATTCAAGTTAGATGCCCGTTAACTAAAAGCACCAGCCACCCACTCATACTAGGAGCACACAAGTCATCACTAAAGACATGCTCCAAGGCTGTGTGTGCAAAACTAGAAACTACACAAGCAGCTTCAGAAGAAGCCAGATGGCATACAAGTCCACAAGACCTCTTTAGACCAATAGCTCAATCAGGAGTTCATTTACCTCCTCACTGTTGATGCAGGATCTCTCCAGAAGAGCAAATATTTAACCTTCCTGTAAACAGAAACAACAGCAAGTACTCTTTGACAGGACTGGACCTACGGCACCAGACCTCTTCTATTCTTTCCCCACCCAAGCCACATTCTGCGCATTTTATCTGTTTCTGTAGTATGCAACTACATCCTTCATGTGGTATCATTAGTGTGTATTAGTGAGGTTCAGAATAACTGGTGATCTGATATACTAGCTTCACACAAAGTTTCTATAAATCTAAAGTCTCAAAAGAAAAGTTCATAACACATGCTTCTGATGCAAGCATTGTATTTTAAATAAAACCCTGGACAGATGTTAACTACATGACAGTACTGACTTTTACATCCAAATATCTAGTATTTCTGTTCTTGAAAACGCAAAGAAATTTCCAGGTTATTTTAAGAGCTTCCTATTGCACACACTATACACCTCCCCCCAAGAATACATTTCAGCCTTAACAACTGAAAAAGATAGGCTCTTCTGTCTAGAAGTGCAGAGGTTTAAGATTTTCTTCCAGAGATAAAGCTCCCTTAAGGAAATATAACCTTCAGACTTGGGCCAAGCTGGCTCTGTACAATAGTGAATAGCACTACAAAGATCACAGACGGTTCATTGCACACACTTACTCTTTATTGTGGCTACAGAAGCAACATATCTACCAACTTCTTTATAGAACTGTATGAATGTCAGCCAAGCAAATGCTCTTTCACAGGTATTATGGCTAAGGAGTAAAGTTGTTAATTTACTAGAGCCCTACAGAAAAATCAAGATAAAAATTTCAGACTATTTTAAGTTAGTAAAAACTACAGTGAAACTTGTGCAAACAGAAAGAAAGTTTTAAGTCTTTCAGCATTTACCCAGCAAAAAATTAAGAAATGATACAGAAAGAAAATTAGCATTCCATTTTTAATATATAAGCCTTTACATTTCAATGGTTTAGATAGATGTTAGTTTAGCAAACTGGTTAAGCTTTAACAGAGAACAGGTGACACTGAGTAACTATCAACACAGCTGACTGAGCCAAAGGTGCCTTTTAGATGCAAATTTCCCTATTTCAAAGGGATAACTTCTCTCAGACTTTAAGGCAGCAATGCACTTAGACTAGTTATTCAAAATAATTTGATTGATTATACTTCAAAAAAATTGTAGATCACAATTTCTATCCTACTACGCCCATAAAAGTTAAATGAAATCATCACAATTGAACAAAATCTGTGAATAAAATGCTTGAAACCTTGATTTCTATGGCCTGTACATCTATCTACCCTTTTCCATAGTAATTCAGCTGTCTGAAAACACCTCAAGCAAAAATCAAAAAACTCAAGGTATAGTGTTACAAATCATCTTGGGTCTCCCTCTACTGTTGTGTCATAGAGCATAGCAGTAGTGCATAGCAGCATAACCACTGATAAAAACCTTCCTGCACCTTTGCTCTCAGTAAAGATGCATCATTTTCTTCACTGTTTTTACATTAGAGGCAATACCTCAATTATTTTCTGTACCATGCTAATGTAACTATTGCTGTGTACCTTCACTTAGTTGCCTTTAATTCAATAACTTTTACAAAATATTTTGTTGCTTGCAGTACTACATAGTCCTCATTTTTAAGGTGTATTACTCTAAGGGGTTGAGATCAGTCCTATCTGCCTGACTCACAGCTAATCTGAGAAGTCTTCAACATCATTTATTTCCCCCTCACCCTTTTTACACCTGGGAATATTCTGACCATCCTAACTCTTTCATCATGTGCTTTGGGAGAAAGTCCAGCCACATATATGCAGACTGAACATGTTCACACACACCAGCAAACCACTGAAAGGAAAACACCTTTCTTGAGAAGCTGGTACTCTAGATGATCAATCTTAACACCAAACTATGTTGACAAAACCAACAATACAAAAACATGAGGGAACCATGAAATTTTAAGTTGTGTAACTTTCAAACCTCCTGAAGTATGAAGAGTTAAGGATGGAAACTAAAGAAGTTTATCTATTCATCCATTTGTATTCATGCAGAAGCTGCTCCAAGCTGAAGTACAACTATAAATTGCCTCCGAGTATAATTCAATATAATGAGGAAAGACTAGATTTAACAAATGCTCAGCTCAGTTTACTTAATACTGTGTACTGGAACTATAATCCTGTTTGCAAATACATTTTTTTTTTCCTGTCTGCCAAATGTTGCAAGTTCTATACCTGACCTTTACTAGGATAGAAACAGTATGACTGATAGTGTACACAAGGCCAATGTGGCTACTAGTGTACTAGCATAATTTTTATCCACACAACCATATGAGCTGCTATACAAAGCTAAAATCACAGTAGTCTTCAGAAAAATATTTTTAAAACACTAGTAGGAAGTTTTCATATAGAACAGAAATGGCAGTGTCAATGTTAGAAATGTATCTTTTTAAGAAGAGTTCAGTTTAATGCCCCAATACACAAATGAGTTTGGTACTAAAGTAGATCTGAATAGCCTTTTGTAACCTGCCCTTATTCTTTGCCAACTGATACACTTGTACAGAAAGACAGTTACAACTATGTATGACTCATGATATTTCAGCTTCATGTGCACACAGGTGAATTTTACCTTCCGTAAAGACCTGAAATAGGAAAATTAGAGGTAAAATAAATTATGACTACTGCAGGAAGGTGAAGAAATACAGGGAACTTGCTATCCACTCCATATCACACTATTCTATGTATTTAGCTAACAATTTGAATAACTCCAGATTTTACTTGCTTGTGTTAGGAAGCACATGGAATATAAATAATCAGCTGTTGTAGTATTGAGCATGTAACAGATAATGACTAAATACACATTAGTTTTGTCCTTCCCATAGATTTCACATTAAGACCTGTTTATATGAGCTTACTTTAAAAGATTTTAAAATTAGCAGATAAAGCAGAAAAACAAAAAGCTATTACATTAAACATGTGACCTATTCTCTTTCTCCAGAGATTAGTAACCTTTACAACTGACCAGAGAGAAAGGAATTCAAAGAGCAGTACAGTTTGCTCCATCTTAGCTAATGTTCTGAGTTACTTGACATCTCATTGCAAGAGCTGTACTGATGTTTACACTACATATATAAACCTTTATCTTGCAGCTAAAACTAATGGCAGTATAGGAGCCATAAGCTTGTAACAGCAAAAATTAAATGAAATATGGCAACACTTCATGTTAACCATTATGAAACACTGCAACTAAGAAAAATCTAAGAAATAAACATACATAAAAACAAACTGTTTGTGCTGACAAATATGACAGCTTAACCTAAAAAGCAACAAATGGAGATTCAGTTTATGGTATGGAAATCAGACTAAAAAAAAAATAATCGAAGGCATCTTCCCCAAAATAAAGTCAGTAGTCATCCATTAAATACAAAGTATTCAGTGACACTTGAGACCCAAAATACTAACATGTTAACTGAAAGCTTTTCTCAACAGGAACTTGTATGACATTACAATATATTATATAATATATTGTAAACTGCAGCTGCCAACATAAAAACCTTGCAGAAAACTGAATAGTCAGATCACAGCAAGAGTAAATTACTAAGTGACAGGGCATGGATAGAAGGCTTTAATCTTCACAAAATAAGCAAGTGCAAGTACTTGATTTGATGAAGCTGGGAAGAAAAACATCCAAAGCAGTGTCCATTTAAATTGTATTCCTCGTTAAAAAAGACAAATATAGAAGAGGGAAGAGGTAACATCATAATGTATAAAAGAATTAAGAACCACACAGTATGATTACACAGTTCTTAATTCTGTTATACATTATGATGTTACTTGATGCCCCTTTCTCAGTCTGGCAAATAAGTTTTACTCTACCAGCTCTCAAGGAAGTTAAAATTCTAATCCCAAATGGGAACCAGCTGTCAAGTCCCTTTACCTATGCCTATCCTTTAACTTGGGAAACCCAGTGTTTAGAATACACGTACTTACATTTTAAATCCAGGTAGTTTTTAAGTGTGAAGCCCTGATCTTGAAAGTTACTCTATGCATATACCATTCTCCAAGAAACCCTAAAATGCCACACTGTTTAGTGGGCAACTGAGATTTTCACTGAGCATGTAAAAATGGAGAGAGAGGCTGTGCATCAGTGGTATCCTCCACTGCTGAGCAATGCAAAGCCACTTGTACTGTACTGCCATATAGAATGGTGGTGTTATGAAAAGTTCTTCCCTCCCCAATCACAGCCCAGCTTAAGACTGTAAACACCATAAAGTGAAAGACCATAAAAAAATGTCTTGACTCAAACTTATCTTTCAAAAAAACAGAAAATCTCACTCTTGCAGACAACATTAGTATTTTAGAAAGAGGTGGGGAAAAATCTTGATACTTTGAAAGAATGGGTTTTGACCTATTCAACTGCTCACTTTATATGAATCAAAATACAGTTAAGCAGGGACTGAAGCTGTTCCTATTTAGGAGTTATCTAGGGTTTTCCACATTACATTAGATTTCTAGTCTGGTTCCAGGCTCCATGATAGAAATTTGCCACCACGCTTCATACTAATACCAGTACTCATGATAACTCAAGAATAGTCTAATCCTATTATCCTAAGAAGGAAATCTGACTACTCAGGTCAACAATTGGATGTCAAGAGCAGTACTACTGGAAGAAAGTTTGTCATTGATATTTAGGATTAGTAGCGCTTTACAAGCATTGATGTAATAAGGGGGTTGATCTTGACTGATTATTCTACTGTGGGAATGAAAGTCTCATGCCTGAGAAGTAAGAGCTCTGTCAATTGGGGGTTACACTACTGTACACAGGAAGACTGGGGAATAGCTAAACTGCAATGTCTGTACTCCCAACAGGTCAATTAGAATTAGCAGTCCATGCAGTTAAAGATCTGATAAAGTCACCTTGATCCATCTCATCTTCAGATTTTATATTCTCTTATAACCTAGGATGGGAAAACAAAATAGAAAAAAGCAAGCACAGACAAAGCTCAAGGAATTACAGTGCTTTAAAAAAGTTGATCTGACATTCTCAGCAAGAAGGCACAGTCATATCTACACCGGCACATTCCCAAAGAACTCATGCCAATTCCAGTATCTATTTCCTTTGTTTGCTGAGTAACTTCAACTTACTTGGCATTTTAGAAAGTTTTATAACCAAATATAGTCACAAGTCAAGTTATATTACCTTCTCTTCACCTGTCAACATCCAATCAGCTGGATGAAGACTTGCTGAAAGACTGATTTTTTTCAGACACATTAAGCACATAGTGTGGAAATAATTGAAATAAAATCAGCTAGAAAAACACATGTAATGTATTTGACAATCATTCCTTTTATCCAAACTGACACATTAAAGCAGAAAGTACTTGTTAGTCCAAGAGAACTTCTGCTTATTTCTCTAACACTAATTTCTCTGGATTCTTTTAATCAAACAGAACCTGGAAAATCCTACATAACTTACATTTTTTCATTATCTTCAAAGTAATGTGAATAGATTGTAGTTCCATTAGACCTCACTGTTTCTGTTCCTAATAAGGAAAAACACTGAGTAAATTTAATATGCTCTGATAAAGGATAAACATTCAAGACAAGTATTTTACTTATCACTTAGAAGACAACCTAAGATTTTCCTGTATTTCTTGAGAAAATCTAAGTTTGGCAGGAATGAAAAACTTTATCAGTTTATTAGAAAAGCAAATTCCATTAGCTTCTCATTGAGAATAAGTACTGTCCATGCTCTGTAATTTCTAACCTACATTCTTTCAGATCCAAGGACCATACAAGTTTGCATAACCATCTGAGTTACAAACGATACTTAATGTATTTGTCCTCCCCATACCTTTAAGAAGTAGGGAATAAATTATCAACTGTTTTTCTTATGGGAATTGAGGCTAGGAAAGATTAAGTAATTTTGGCTCACACAGTAAGCTGAAACAAGTAGAAAACTCAGTCTGTGTGAAACTTTCATACCCATACTTTAAACATTGCACTATCATTCCCCAATGCATAATCTTCTGCTTTTTTGATAAGTCACAAAACTACCCTTATTATCTCAACTCTTCAGCTTACCTATTGAGATTTTAGCATTCATCATCTCTGGTTATCCCATTTCTGTATCTGTGATTTTCTCTCTTCCTGCAATATAAAATTTATTGCCCTCCTCAAATGCTTTTATTCCTTACTTGATGTCTCAGGTGCTGACTTACACCAGCATGAAAAAAACAAACAATCCAAAGTTGGTATTAACACAGGGCACCTGGTGTTCCTTTTTTTTGTTTAGTTCTTGAACCTCATATACTATTTGAAAGAGGTTTTCTCTTACCTTATATATTTTGCAGAACCTACACATACAACTAGGCCCTAATTTTCAAAACATTAAGAATTACTTTAAAATTTAAGTCCTGAGACAGTGTGCTATATTCTGATTCTCCACTCAGAGAAAAAAAGGTGATGAGTACAATGTTTTGCCAAATAAGATATCTTTTTTCTTATAGTTAACAGGCCCATTAATTTCTTTGACTTAGAATAACCTTCACTGAATTAGCCATGTAATAAACAAGAATAAATTAAACCTAAAACTAAATAACACTAATGGACTTGCACTACACGTATGGGTTCACTGGTAGATGAGGCGTAAAGTATACAGGGGGAACAGAACAGTGAAGGACATTGGCTTCTTTTTTCCTTCCTTCTCCTCTGTTATCTTCATGAGGTATTTGTCACATGAGGAAGAAGCCCAATTTCTGCTAATATAGCCCAATGTTACTTTTATTTATATAACTGTCACAGTGCTAATGGAGACTATATAAACCTTGGATGAATATATAGCATACACTCTGTTCAAAAAGTTAATACTCAAACAATCTAAAAGCATACATTTAGACAGCCAGTTAGTTTTCCTTTACTAAATTAAAGACAAACACCAGCTTATCTGAAAAACTGGTAAGACAAAACAAAAGAAATCAAGATAAGCTTTTACAAATTCCATGATGATTTTAACTCAGCGAGTCAGATGACAGCAATATAATACTCCTTCTGAAATCAGAAAATCTGTTATCAATGATGTGCAGAGGCTCTACCTTACAAGTATTTCAAAATACTCTTACCTTCAGCCTACTGACTTTCAAAGAAAAAACAGAAGAGATAAAGTAGAACAGATAACTTAGGCATTATCTTGCCGACATTGACAAGACTAGACAATAAATAATAAAGACAAACAGCACAAAATCTTCAGCTTGTTAATTAGAAGAAAGGTTTATCTAAATCAGATTCTATGGCAGTGCTGAGGGTTTATGGCAGCAATTGCAAACTGTTCTCATGTCAACTGCCAATATCCCTTGGATGCTCCTCACATCTCTGGACATCTCTTGCTCCTTTAAGGTGTCCACTGCTCCCACACCAGCACCAAGTAACAATGCCTCCAGAAGATACTCCAGGATATGCAGATTTTGTCTGTGCAGGTTTTGCCACAACTCCATAAGCTGGCACTTGTCTGGCACTGCATGACTATACATTTAACACGACTGCCATATGGGCAGGCACCTCAACACCATATAGAACATGTGATTTTAACAACTCCAGCATTTTGGAAGAACTACATTATTCATAAACCAAATCATTTAACTAGAAGACAGACCAAAAGGACTGGAAAAATACCTTCTTTTTTTAAAAACAGTGTTTTCAAAAATTGTTCAAATGTGCTCAAGATGGGACAAATTAATTAAAACAGAAGTATTTGTTATTCTGACCTATTTTCCCATTGAGATTCCTCTGGGATGAGCTATACAACAGTGACTTTTTGCACTGGATGTCTACAGCCAGTGGGTACCATGAATAATCTTGAGGTCTGTGAAAGATGACTAAGAAAAGGTATCATACATACATTTTTTTAGCATCCAGCATAACCAGTGATTTCTTTAGTTTTTCTTTTAGGAAATCCATAGTGCATTGAAAAATACCAGCCAATGTACTCCAGGACTTTTCTGATGAACAATGCCAATTTCATTTGTACCAACAAACTTGAGAGGCAATTCTTAATTCCTTTGAATCGGGGCTTCATCCACCAACATCTTTCACAAAGGATTAAGCATTCAAACATATTTTAACAATACGGATTTCCATAACCAGTCTTCCAAAGTGAAAGAGGATAAAGTTGATTTTGTTAACTGAAATGCAAACAAAAGCATTACAGGAGACTAGCATTCTCTAGTTCATAAAAGCTTTCATGTTTGTTATTTAAACAATATGCACTTTGTTTATGTCAACAACTTCTGATTGTCAATGGAGTATTAAAGCAAGAAAAAACCTGGTTTGCAGTCTCTGATGCTGTGATTCCAGGCTGTTAAGATCTCGGGTATAATATTCAGCCAGACAGCCAGGGCTGCAAAACCCATCAATTTCAATTGTAAATGTTACTTTCAAACAATTCTTATTTCACTCCTGGCAAACCATACCTTCTGCTATCTGTTGTGTGCTGTGTTGACTAAAATAGAGACCAATCCTCTAAGAAATAGTATAATTTCCAGGAAATAAACTGACTTAAGTACTTTTTTTCCCTCCTAACCCTATTTAAGGGAACAAAGCTTGCATGCTCAGAGTGCATCTATGAAGGTTTTTATGCCTGTATATCTGTCAGCTTTCCCATAACTAGCTTTTTACATCAGCTAATTTCACACACATTTAACAGTTAGATGGGAATCTCAAATACATTGGGTTTGGTAACTGTATCATCCCCTCTTTTGTCTTTTAAACTAGAAATGAGGAAAAAAGCTAAGCACAAGCTAAAGATTATGCCACAAAGACAAAACAGCTGCTTTAACAGATTCTCACTGATAGAGGAACTGAGAAAGAAAAAGCCTTCACATTGACCTGCAAAAGCCTCTATCACTTCATGAAGGGCCATGTTGACTGAAAGGTCACTGAAATCAGAGTAGTTTGTTACCCACTTCATTAAGTTTCAGATCAGATCTACAAGCTCCAGAGAAAGTTACTTTTTGTCCTTCCCATCTGAAAACTAGAAGTGGCACTACAGGAAATAAGTGTTATAAAAAGTGTATTTCATATTTCTTAGTTATATTATCCAGCAATGCCTGTTAGTAATATATTGATAGTAACAGTACCAAAACATGGCACAGAAATTTTTTGCATATCTATAGACTGCCTAAACAAGAGAGGAGGACATTATCTCCTGTATACATGAAGAGCTTTTTATATCTCTTCTGTCACAGAGCTGAAGTAACCAGCTGGCAACCTCAGTCATCATGCACAGCAACTATATAAACAGATGGAGACAGGCAGTCTTTAAAGCTGATAAACATAAGCACCACCACTTTTCATGGCAATCAAAACTGTATTTACTTATGAGGCAGTTATCAGAATTTATTCAATATTTTCTGACTTCTGCAGCAGAATTAGTAACATTTTAAAAGCTCAGGAAACTGCCCTCTGACACTTGCTCTGAAATGTTCGTACATTAGTCCACTTACTGAGGGTTTTCCAAACACCTTTCACTGAGAGAATTAGGAACCCCTGTCAAATTTACATTCTGGAAAACAGCCTAATAATTCTACTGCCAGAAATGTAAAATAAGAACAGTATTTTGTAGCAAAAGGTCTGGAAAAGTAAAAAAACCAAACACTTATGACTGCTTAAATAACAGATTCAATCATTATTTTGCTCAGCTACTGATTTTTTTTATAGCAGTGCCTCAAGTATAAGAAACAAGACCCTCACTTTAGACTAGCATTTTCTAAAGAAAGTCCCTACCAGGCTAAACATACCAACTTCCTACTTGACTTGTACACTTAGAGTTTCACTCTCTACTTTTACAGTGCTACAGACAGGCAAAAAGTTACTATTTATACATTAACAAGATGTTAGCAGCTTATACCTGAATTTAGCAATCATGAAAATACTTACATTTAATGCAAAATAATAGATAAAAATAATGTCAAACAATCAGACCACAGGTACCTAAGCATCTCACTAATAACACAAAGTATTGGAAGTTTTAAAGTCTTTATCTCAACAGGAGACAATCCAGATACCTCTTCTTCAACTCTGCAGCATTACAGAAAGCACATCTCAAATTTGCAGCATGCACAAATCTCACTTCTGCAGTCTGCCTGGAAAAACCACCAAATTCAGGTTCTTTTGTATCAAGGCCAAGGGAAGAAATAAAGAAAACTGCCAGTCTGCTATCCAGCTTTGGTATGGCTGAACACAGCTGAAGCTATATATAAGGAAAGAAAAATTATCTCACAGACCTCAGTTAAGGGATTCATAGGTCTTTACCAGAATTTTATATTTAGATGGCTCCCTCTTAGTCTCCAAACCAACAGATCTAAGTACTGATACCTTATGCTGCCAGTGAAATGCCTTTTTGTCAGCTTTAGCCTCTAACTGGTTGTAAAGAGATGACTGAAATGAAGATTTCTAGTCAAGCGTTCATTTTGTAAAAGTGCTTATATAGACAGGTCACAAATTAAAAGTCATCTTATGGGATTCACTTAATTCATGTGCTGCCTGTAATAGCACAGAGCCAGCCCTCTAGCACCACTGTAAAGCTAGGCAACTGTGCCACAATTCTCATTTCATCCCTAGTATATCACGCACTGGCTTGACATAAAACAGGAAGAATATAACAAAGAAATGTGGCACTTCGATTCAGAGCTAAGTGATAAATAGAGTATAGCAATTTACTCACAAATCTGGAATTAAAATTAGGCTCAGATTACATTAATCACTCCTTAGATTCTTGAAACTATAGTGTATTTATTTAATAAAAATATACATATTTTGAAAGACCACATGCTTTATCAACAGTGCCCCCCATTATTCTGAAGATTGAATGCTGGTACATTTTCCCACAGATAAACAGCCACCCCTTCTCTACTTTCACATCCCATGCCAAAAATAATTATACATTAAGTTTTACTTTAAAGCATTGTGAAGGTGGAAAATACAATCCATAAAACTTGGTAACATCTGGAGCTAAAGACCTGCAAAAGATTTAGATTGCCATTTGATAGTATTTTAGCATACTTTGCCACAATATGCATGCAGCTCCAATACAGCAGGATTACTGTGAAGTCCTACATACTTGCTGCCTACCTACATGCCCTCTATTTAACAGAGACATGCACAGGATTTCAACTGAGAGAAATACGAATAGGACTCGGGTTAGTATTGCTGACAGATTCATACCCTCCCATTCTGCCAGTAAGTATTATTCAACCATCCACAGATCTATTAACTCAGAGGCTGAACAGTTTTTCTTTAACAACAGTTTGGGCTAAGACAATAACCCCAGATCTCACCTATTTAGTTACACTATCAAGGTCTACATGAAGTAATACAGCGTAACACTTCAGTCCAAGAAAAATAAGCATTTTTTTTGCAACTTCTGGTGAAATGAAGAAGGGAACCATAGTTGCTCATATAGGCAATTCAAAGGGGAGCAAGAACTTGCTTCACCTTGTGTAATCTAAATTAGCCCACTGGGCTAGGACTAGAACCTCAGTTTTATGACTTGCCACATTATTTCTGGAATCACTAGAAAAAGTGTCTTCATATGTAAGTGTTACCAATATTTGGACTTTCTCAATCAATTCTGTTACCAAAGGGTAAGAACTGCCAAATGCTTCATGTGATATGGCTGACAGCTTAAAATGAAGCTTGCTGAAACAACTGTAACTCCATTTGCAGAGTATTTCAAAATCCATTTCTGTTCCCAGAAGGAAGTTCGCTTACCACAGGAAGGAATTAGTTCTCTGCCTACTGTGCGGATCAGCTTTCCTCCTGAGCATGTTGTCTAATGGATGTTCAGACTCTGAAGTCTCTGAATTGGAGGCAATCCCAAGGTTACCCTGGATTTGAAGGGGCTTAGCCAGACAAGGGGCAGAGTTATTCACAGCCATGTGAGGACCCCCAATTTCCAGCTTCTCTGCTCTCTCTCACCTACTTTGGTGAGCTGGTAAGGAGACTGGGATGCAACCTGGAGATAGCCATCCTAGCTTCTGGGAGAATCCAGTACCAGTACATCCTAGGAACATTTTAGCCAAATTGACAAACTTTGACAGATAACACTAGAGCTGAACCTAACTGACCTTTTATTTTTAATAAAAATATATTTTCTCCATTTATGATGCCACTATTAATGATGTTAGACATAGCAAAAAAAAGATTATCCTAGTCACCTACGTATTCTCAAATAGCCAATACTTCAAACATCATGGATTAAAGCAGAAAGTACTAGATTCCTGTCTTCGATCACTTTTTTCAGTAAAACTTTAAAATTTTGACACAAATTTCACTCCACTTGCTATGAAATTGATAATTTACACCTTAAAATTGTGGATTGCTTCAGGAAGGCATAATACAGTGTTTATTATTGTTCTTATATATAATAAAAATAATCTGTTAAAATTATATATAAAGATGTTTTAGAAGCAGCTTAGGAAATAATCAACTTGTTTATCTTCCTCATCTCTACTTCACAGATTTTAAATAAAAACTTATACCTATCAGGTATACCCAGTTGAATATAACCTCGTTGCAAAGTCCATGAATCATACAGACAGTTCCTACCACACAGGTATTAAGTTTTCTCTATGTATCTCTCTTCAGATACAGGTCTAAGACCAACATTCAATGTGAAACTAACAAAGTTAGTGGAACTTCTGGTTGTGAAGACAAAAAGTTACCTTAGAATCCATGCAAGAGGTTTGGTTTTGGTTTTTTTTCCACTGATGCCACTCAAATGCAAATCTTCTGATGGCACCCCATATGCTATGCAAGAACAAAAAAGGTACAGTTAATCTTTTATTATTGCAATTACCACTTTCATACCTGCTATAACTCATTCTAAAGCACATTAATTTTACTTTCCTCTGACAAATAGATTTTGCTTCAACTGCTCACCACTTACCATACAAGAACACTGGAATGGGGCATATGACTCCTGTTCTTACTCTTCTCGAATACCCTTGGGAAGTATGGTTACTCTTGCCTCCAGAAGGGATTTGAAGCAAACAAAAATATGGTAGGGACCTGCTGAGGTTGGTAAAGTGCCTGTAAACTGTACACATGATTTCATTCACAAAAACGTGCAAACAAAAATCCCTAGTTATCTTTTCTTTTAATATATTTAAAGATTAATAAATTTAACACATTGATTCAGTTATTTTTAGCATTCAGCCCACAGCTTGTTGAATATTTTGCTGAAAGCCAGTCTTGTTTAGAAAAAGAGGGCAGCTATGGTGCTACCATTACTCCAAATACAATTGTGTGACTGAACCCATGGAGAGATCCACTTTGTTCTTACACTCTCATGCCCCATACTCAGTCTCAAATACATTCACAGATATGGACTTCAAACATAGCCTGTGCAAGCAGCTGATAATTGAGTAAGGCTCATAAATTAGAGATGCCACAGCTAAAGGCAGGATAGGAGCTAAGCATGTTATCTTACTTTGATCTAAGCCTACACATTTGAGCAAACTGGTTAATCGTATTTTTCATTCAACCTTTGTGTCTCTGAAATAGTATTCTAAATAACCTACAGAACCAGGTGAAAATAATTTAGCTGACAAGGACTAATTGCCACAATACTTTTCACCACCTTCTTTTCTACACATTTACAGAACTTAAGAACTTATACAGAAGTTGAGCTTTAGCTAATGAAGGCCTGGAGATGATGGACATCAAACGGTAGCTCAAAACTAATACAACCATTAAGGACCCTGCAATTCTGTGAAGTGAAAATGAACGCCACAATAGAAGTTGTCTACGAACCACCTACAGCATGGCCAGAAAAATGTAAATCAGTAAGTTTGTTTCTGAAGCCCTGTAGGAACAGCCAAATAACAAACTGGCCTAAGCACAAACTCCATTCTTGCTTTTATTTCCATATCACTTACTATCAAGGATCTCTGTTCTCTAGACTAAGGTTATAAACCATTCTCATTACAGATAAAAGGCAACCATTCCCCTTATTACTGATCTTTATGACAACTTCTCAGGTATCTTACGATAAAGAAACAACATGAAATAAAGATAAAACCGGAGTATCAGTTGCCTGAAAAGTTTATGTGTATTGAAAGACTCTGTGACTAAGCATGCTGCTGACAAATGCGCACAAAAGTTATACTACTTTCCCACAAGCCTTGCAGCACAGCCCCTGGACGTCCACCGCAGTTAGAGATTCCTAGAGAGATAAAGCAACTTCCTGGTTATTCCTGCCCTAAGGGCATTGGTCTCCCACATGCCTAAACAGAAAAAAACCCACCCCTGTATTTTCCAGCTAGCAGCCCAATCCTACAGAAAGTGAACAAATTGCTTACTTCTTCTAAAACAAACCTGGTAAGAATGCTGCAACACAGAGTCCCCCATGCCCAGAAAGCAGATATTGCGCAGTTTAAAACAACAGTCTTAGACACATGCTCAACCGTCAGAGCTACATAACAACTCCCCTTACTGGGCCAAGACCCAGTAAAAGGTGACATGCTACCAACATAACACCTGAGCAGACAAAGCAGCTGTGTTAGCAGCTTGACTCCCCTCTTGGCCAGGCAGTCAAACACACGTGGATGAGCTGGATTTTCCTAACGGGCTCCCTTCAAGCAAGGCCTTTGCACAAACTGTCCTTTCCCTGAAGAATTTTGTACACTGCACTGCGTGGAAGCACCCTTACTTGTATTTGTACTCGCGCTAAGCGAGACCACGTTTTTACCCCGCTAAAGGGCAGCATGCGACAGCCAGGCCAGGCCTCGCCTCCCTCACCCAGAGCACTCCGGTGCCCCTGCTCGCAGCGGAGCAGAGCAGGGAGAAGGCGCTGGAAGCCGGCTACGGGCTCACAGTTCTGCTTTAGCCAAGGCTACTTGCCCCGGGGTCTTGACCGGCAACGGAGCGGAGCACACGCTGAAGCGGGGGACGGCGGAGCCCCGGCAGCCCCCAGCCCTCCGCCGGCCGCTAACGGTCACCCGCCGGGAGAGGCGGGCCATGAGTGCGCGGGGACCCGCAAAAGAAAAGGAAAGCGACCCGGGCGGGAAGCGGCGGCGAGGCGGGGCCGGCGGCGGGGCCGCCCGCTGCACGCCTGCCTGCCTGCCTGCCTGCCTGCCAGCCCGCCCCTTCCCGCCGCCGACCTACCGAAGCCCGTGAGGGAGCGGCCGCGCGCCCGCCTCCACCCTCGCGCTCCAGCCCCACGCGCGGGACCGCAACCCCCCACGGCTGCGGGCGGCAGCGCCTTTCTAGGGAGGGGGGGTAAGGGGGGGAGGGGCGTGCAGCGCCCCCGGCGCGCATGCTCGCCACACCCCCTCCGTCCCGCCCATAGCGAGACTCCCGCGCGCCGCGCCCCCTTCCCCTCCGCGAATCCCGCCGGGGGCGGGGCGGAGAGGAAGGGGCGCAGGCGCAGTCGGGAGGCGCGGCGTGTTCCTGCGCGCCCCCCCCCCCCCCCCCGGGCGCCGCCGCTGTCCCCCCGCCCCCCTCCTCCCCCACCCCGAGGCCGTTTAAAGGCGGCGGCGGCGTCGCCCCGCGCCTATTGTGGCAGCAGCGCCGCGCCGGCATCCGGCACCGCCGCCCCGCTCCTCGCCTCTGCGCGCGTAGCGGCAGCGCCGGCGGCCGCCGCCATGTACCGCTACTTGGGGGAGCAGCTGGCGTCCCGCCTGGCCGCCGGCTCGGTGCTGGCGGGCGCGGAGCCGGGCGGCCCGGCAGCGGCAGCCGGGGGGGTGGCGGCGGCGGTGGCGGCGTGGGGCGGGGGCCGGTGCCCGCGGCGGCACTACTGCGAGGCGGCGAAGAAGGAGGACGACCCCAACTTCTTCAAGATGGTGGAGGGGTTCTTCGACCGCGGCGCCAGCATCGTGGAGGACAAGCTGGTGGAGGGGCTGCGCACCCGCGAGAGCATGGAGGACCGGCGCCACCGCGTCCGCGGCATCCTCCGCATCATCAAGCCCTGCAACCATGTGCTCAGCGTCTCCTTCCCCATCAAGCGCGACAACGGCGAGTGGGAGGTGATCGAGGGCTACCGGGCGCAGCACAGCCAGCACCGCACCCCCTGCAAGGGAGGTGAGACCCGCCGCCACACACCGTCCCCCCCCACGCCCCCGCCCGGTGGCCGGGCCCGCCGCAGCGGCGCGGCGCTGCCCCGCCCGCAGTCGCCCTCCCGCCGCGGGGCGGGCGCTCCCCGCTCCCGGAGGTGCCGGGGCGGGGGGAGGGCGACGCGTGGCTCCCCGCTGCCCGCCCGCCCGGCCGGCGACCGGCCACGGCCGTTCCGGCGAGGACGGGCAGCCGCCGGCCTCCGTCACCTGCGGTATCTGGTAGCGACGGGAGGGCGGGAGCAGGGGCAGAGCGGTTCCCACGCGGCCCTTCGGCGGTCTGCCGCCCGGGCTCCCCGCCAGCGACCTCCCGGTTAGCCTAGGTGCGAGGTCTCGGGGCGGGCGGGCGCGCCTTGGCCGCGGACGTGGCTGGTCCGGCGCCGGGCGAGGCGAAGGGTGCGAGGGCAGCCCGCCCAGTTGCTCGGTGTGACTCAAGGCTGGGTAGCGGGTGTTGGAAAACACGTGGGAGCTCCTCGCTTGAAGCGTCCGCTCTCCAGCCGGGAGCTGGAGCAGCTGTCCCTTTGCGCGCTGCCCGCTGCGTTCGTGAAACCCGGACGCTCGCCCAGAAAACGTCGGCAGAGGAAAATAACAAGCTTTCCCGGTTACTGGCTGGGTACGCAGGAAGAGCCAAGAGTGATTTTTCTAGGGAGAGCTGACTTAGCGTAGGCGAGTCCAACGGCATGCCTGTGCAAAGGGACCCGGAGGGTGAATCCCTCTGGATTCACTCAGTCAAACTCCCTTTTAGCCCGGGATAGATGGTATTTCCTTGGAAAGCAAATACGTATGTCCTCCAGCGTAACTTATTCAGGAGCTCTGATCTTTGTGGACAGTTAAGTATCGGAGACCATGTCAGGACTGTGGCTCAAACCAGAGCTTCTATGGTCTGTAAACACATTTCTTTTTCTTCAGCATAGATCAGCTTTATGGTAAATAATGACGGTCGCAGAAAGCAAAGTTTTCTCTGTGATTTTGTTTCAGGGAAGACCTCTGACTTTGAGAATTGAATAGGAAGGGTGTTCTTAGTTTAATGTGTTCTTGCTAATCAGTTCAGCTGGTGTGTATATATGCGACACGGGGTTTTTCTCTTTGCGGCACAGATAGCCTGTCCTGTTAACGTGTTTACTAACTTTCCAAAATCAAACATGTAGGGAGGTTCCTGTGACATGCTTAATTCTTACCTGAAAGAGGTTAACTCAACTTTTTGTGATTACTTGGAACAAGAGTTACTGGCGTCAGACTTAGTTGTAGCTGAAGGTGGGTATGGCTGAAGCCTCCTCTGTGTGGAGCTACTGTTTCTATGCCATTGCTATAATTTCTTTTAAAACACTGATGGTTGTTACACTGCTGTTTTGTCACTGCTTAGGTTAAGTTACTTTTTGCTCCTGCATACAAAGTCCTTTTCTGTACAGCCTGTGTTATTTGTAAGATCCCTTCTTGTGTAACAAAATACAGTTCTGTGGCAAATGAAGTAACAAGATAGTATTTAATATATGATAACTTCCAATATTTCACATCAGTATTGTTCAGAACTGAAAGGATTAATGTTTTCACAACAAATAATTATAAAATACTTGTATGTGAACAAAAAATGCCAATCGGGAGATTGGATACTTTCTGGTCTGATAACCTACGTTTCTAAATCCTCAACAGAATTTCTTGGTTTTCTGTAGCATTTGTTATGCCTGTCTGCACCGACACTGGAGCAAACACTGGAGCGTTTACAGAAAGTTACAACTGTAAATTTCAAGGCAGTTGGAAATGACAGCTAAAGAAAATACAAAGTCTCAATAGTTTGTCCTTTTCTTCCTGTGCCACTCCCCACCCTCCATGGATTTAGAGAAGGAGTTGCAAATGATGCTTCCTTTCCACTCTTTTCAGCATAGTGTTCATAAATGGATTTCACCTTCTAATGCTCTCTAGGAATTTGCTCACTATCAGATGACAGGTCTGGCTTTGCAGTAAATTTAAATGGGATGTGTGATAAGTGTAGATCGACTGCTTGAAACCTGCTATGAAAAAAAAAGTGGGAAGAAGTAGAATGTTTCTACTTGAACTGCAAAGAAGAGGAGTGGTAAAGATATTTCTGCATTTATGGTACACTTGGTCCACCCGGAATGCACCAACAACTTGAACTTTTGTCTAAACGTGATTTTTAAACTAGAATCCTAGTAGTCTCCACAGGAAAAAAAAAAAAAAACAAATGCAAAGCCCAGTGAAATATAGCTCAAACTCCATAATAACATGAAATAGGAAAACTTGCTGAAGTGAGCATCCCACACACTGTGGAGCCCAGAGTCCAATGCAACTAATTCACACCAGCAAGAAACAGCAAGGGACATAAGGCCACCTTTTAAAAGAAGGGGTGAGTTGGCATCTGGAAGACTTGCAGAGCAGTAGGAGGAACACAGCTTCAAGGTCTCTCAGGTGCAGAATTGTGAACTTTAACTTTGCAATTACTGAAAAGTAAAGTTTGATAAAATAAGGTTCTGCGTACTAATTTTTTTAAGGATATGTATTTGGTACTAAGAAAGAGATAGTGTTTAGTTATTGCTAGGTAATCACTAGCAAGTAGGGATGCTTTGTCATCTCTGTCATTCTTTTAAGGAGCATTGTACTTTAAATGCTCATCTCCTGTATTTGTTGAGGTTTACATAAGCTTAAGGATAAGAGATGCTGTTTAGAGAATATTAAATAGTGTTCTGTCTGCAGATTAGACATATGATCAAAGTCCACTTTAAGATTCAAGTATGGAATGCAGGAAAACAAATGTTTTTAGGTCTTTTAAAGGCTGTCTTCCTTTAATTTTGTTCCTCATTTCTTTTCGTACATCCATACCAAAATACTTCACTGGTGATTGTATGTTATTTCCGTATACCTTTTTGTCCATAAGGTGATTTAGAGATTTAACCATGAACTAATGAAGAATTTGTACTGTAAATCAAATTAAAAAAATCTTGATTTAAATGCTCTAAACCTGGAGGCAGCTGAATTACTTGAGAAAACAGAGACTAAATAAACAGTTGAATTATCTGCACTTCAGCAGTACCTTCTGTTTCTACTAAATGTTTGTAGCTTAACTTTATAGCAGTTAGATTATGTTTCTTTGGTCACAGACATCAATTTCTTTGCCTGCTCATTCTCTTCTAGAGTGAAACCTCAACCCCTGCCTAGTAGTCCAGCCCACATCTGGAAAGTGCCAAATTTCTTAATGTGAGGTTGACCTTTATGAAGCAGGTTTAAAACTCACATGTGCATGCAGATGATACCTGCTGGTAGAAATGCAGCAGTTCTTGACTGGCAGTCCTTCTGTACTTCCTTCTCTTCTGGCTTCTCTGTTGCCTGCAAGTAGAAATAACTCAGCAGAGTGAATGCCAGCAAGAGGCCTGCTTTGAAAATAAAGCTCCTGAGTGGATGGATGACTGTGGCCTGATACAGAAATGGAATGGCAGACCACGTGGTTTGGGCTGGATGAAGGCAAATTCAAGATCAGTCTTACATTTTTTGCCCAGGCAAACTTCTACACCTGGGTGGGAAACTTGACTGTCACATTTCTATTCAAGAAGTATGATGCTCTTAATACCCTAGTTCTAACAATCTAAGGCATAGTTAATAAAAATAGGAAGTTAATTAATGGCTTATCCTACTCTCCTCTCTCCCCCCCAAAACAGGTGTAAAAATACAAGTCAACTTCATTGTGTTGGACAGAGTTGTCACTACACGGTAGTGCAGGTGATTCTTCACTGGGTCAAGAGAAGTGCTTTTCAGGAAAACTGGCACTAGGTACTGAAACATGCTTTCTTTTCAGTTTATAACTTGTGGGTTTTTTCCACCTCATTGAGAGAACCCAGAAATAACATTTCTTGTTGCATCTTGTGGTGCTTACCTATTTAATTGTTGTAGAAATTAATCCTTAATTCTGCTTCGGGGGTTGCAAACCTTTGCAACTTGAGAAGGTGGTGATACTTTTTCTTTTGGTGTGCTTCTCTTCTGTGCTTTAGGAATCTTTACAGAATGGTCGTGAATATACCCATTTAAGCAGTAGGCATCGCAGTATGTCCAGCACGCAAGTCCAGGTTTTAAAAACTCTGTTTTTTGCAATGTAACGGTTTGCTGGAAAGGAAAATTTAGTTAGATGCCTCCTCATTCCATTGAGAACATGGAGATAAGCAGTTTTCTTGTGTGTTGGAACTCAAGTTGCTTACGATCCAAACTTAGTATTTATACAACTGGACTGATGCTGCGTGGTAGCTGAAGTAATGCTCTGGGTCAGATCACTCTTTCCTTTGCTTATGCGGTGACTTGCATGCTAGTGGCCAGCACTAACAGGAAACCACAGCTGCTCTTGTTCCCTGCACTGACAGCTGCCGTAACTAAAACAAACCAACTGGGGTACAGGAAATGAGATGGCTGAATACAGATGACTTTGTTGAAAAGTACTTCGGCAGTTCCTACTTAAAATAATGAATCTTTTAAATAATTTAACCAGGTTCTATGAAAGGTGTAAAACTGGTTAAGCTGCTTTTTCATGTGGTTGCTGATGGCTGTTTTCATTAATAGGTCAGTTTCAGAAAATAGATAAAGCTTATTGAGTTCCTACCTGGTTAGTAGTACGGAAATGATTCCATGTTTGTTAGGCAGCATCTACTGCAGGGATAAAGCTATTAAGTGGTTTTAAAACTTTTTAAAGCCTTTGCACGTTAACCGACTGTCCAATAGGTCTATTATCAATGAAACCAAATTAATCAGAGCTGGGAAACACCCTAACCTTTTGTTCATGCTCACCCAGATTGCCTTAACGATGTCTCAGCTGCTTCCTCAGTTCAGCAAGGTTTTAAAACCATCTTTAGTTCCAGACTAGATTTTGTCTAACTTTCACTTACATAGGAATTTTGAAAAACTTTTGTCATGCGTTACTTCAGAGTTCACTATCTGTATATAAAGACAGATGATTCTTACATTATTTGCTCAGTTGACATGGAGGTGAATGAATCCGATTTCCTGTGTGGTGCTGCCTTGGCTGGTTAGTGGAAGGAGCTATTCTGCATTACCAAACTTTCCTGTCTTCTGGTTCTGGCTGCTTTTCTTCTGCCTATCAGGATTTATCCTTCTCACTTGACTTATGAGTTCATGTTAATGAGTCTTATTACTGCATAAGATGACATTTACTCATGCTAGCCTTGATGCAGTTTTCCAATTGCAGAGGTCTAAGGCTGATGCCAATCTCAGTGCCCAGTCACCAGATAGCCCCTGTTGTACGCATTATCTTGTCTAAACCCGTATACATACATCATGATGGTAACCTTACTTGCAAAAGAAAAAGCTTTACATGCAGTAGTTGGACCACTACAACCCCATGTGCTGTCTTGGCTATCCTGACATTGTTTATTCCCCTTTGTAAGTGGGGGAAGTAAGAAGTGGTGCTACACGGCATCTTCACTTCAGCAAAGCTCTGTTTGTCCTGGTGGCTTTGCTTTAAGTTGTGCATGGATGAAAGTTCTGAGGTCATGTCTTTGGCCTAGGGGCCTTTGAGGGTAAGACATGGAAATGTACCCTAGGGGGACCATGCAACAGATGGAACTATAACAGACCATCTGTAACCTGAAATAAACCATGGAAACTGATCTAACTTCAAAGGAATACGAGAGTTTTATGGAAAAGTAATTAGCCTAACTGTGGTGGTAACACTTGCAGTGTTATAGCTAAAGATTATACGAGTGCCTTATTTTCATAGGTTTCTGTCCTCTTATTGTAGCTTACCTGACTTTACAATTAGTACGACAGTGGATATATATTTAAATTGCAAATTGAAAAAAAAGGGACAAGGAATGGGTGTCCTGTGCTTTTGCTGTCCTTTAATAAACTAGTTGCAATTCTTAGTGAACTGTATCATGTTTGTGTTTTTACCTCTGATACTCTTGCAGGAGGCTATGCCTTGCTCTTCTGGCTATGAATCTTTTCAGTCTTAGCTTTTTCATATAATCAGCTCGTACCATTTGTGCAGTAGCCAGCTTTGTCCTTGATCTTAAATAGTTGTTTTCCCTTGCTACTGTTGGCTCTTTGTCTATTTATAGAGAGGTCATACCTCTCTCAGCATTGGGCTTTCTGGATAAACATGTGTTGGAGGGGGTGAGAAGGGGAATCTCTGGTGTGATAGTTTCCCTCCTGTTCTCTGGGTCATCCTAGCAGGTATTCTTTGTTGCATGAATTGCAACAGCTCCATCTTGTTAGGAAATAAACTCTTAGGAAGAGCATGGAATTTGCCTGCTTCATGTCAGCACCGTGGTGGCTTATTGTTTTGTGGCTCCTATGGCATTTGGAGTAGCCAGGGCCAACTCGTGTGTTATTTCCGCCTTCTGCACACACCCATGTGTGTGGTATTAATATCTACATGGAAGGAGTGTTACTGCATCTCTGTAGCAGTCCTTGTTACTACAGTGTTGAGTGCAGTTTAATGAGCAGCCTAATCCTTTAGGTAGGGTTGAGGTAGTTCTGTCGGCGAGACTCTATTTCATAGCCTTATTCTAAGTGCATAAATTCAGGTAACATGTGCTTGCCTGCTGGTATACTAAATTTGCCATATTTGCATTTAAAACACAAGGTCTAATGCACCACGCATTATTTTTTAATAGAGAATATTCTTAGATTTTCTCTGCATGAAATGAAACAAAAGTGTATGTGTATACATTTAAGTATATTTCAAGTGTAAGTACAGCGTACTAAAAGTATACAAGAAGTGGTATACTGAAGTATTCTGTCTGGTCGAGTACCTTATGGTCACTGAATAGATACTTGTGGTTAAATCAGAATGGTGGGATGTGTCCATAGGGGAATCTCTTTCCTGCCCCAGGTTATAGCTGGCTAATGCTGTGTAGTAAGAGATAATTATTTTTATCATCTCCTCTGTTGGCAGTTAGTGAATTGAATTTAGGAATGAGTACTTCTTGTTGCTGATTGGTGTACAATGTGCTTGTTTTCCAGCACTGAATTACTCATCTTGCTTTGTTAGGTCTGTCTGGAATTTCTTCATCTTCAATCATTATAAATTTGTCATTGTGCTGTTTACCACACTTTCCAAATGGTTAAATAAGGCTAAATAGTTTCCTTCTAGGGAAGGCTGGATTGTTTTTCTGGATTTAGAAAAATTTACTTGTTCTGAAAGAGCCTAAGGATTGCTTGGAACATCTGTTCCTGCTGTGTTAGGTGTCAGTGATTATGTAGAGTTTGATAGCATTATAATCAGTCTCACTTATTTACTTCCCAAACTTTGTCTAAATGAAAATGTTATACATAATCCAGAGTTAAAACATTAAGGAACTAAGGCATTGCAATAAATGCTGAAGCTGATCTATGGATTTTGCTGAATAGTTTGAACAAGGTGAGCATCTTTACTGAAGCTCCTTTAGACTCTGCATGTAATGTCAGCCTTTGGACAGGGTCAGGCAAGCTGTTAACTCACAGAGCCAGTGCAGAATCCAGTGTTGCTAATTGGGATGTTAATATGGCTGTAGTCAGTCCTAAAAACTTTCAAAGAAGATCATGAAATCTGTTTTGTTGAGTACTGTATGGATAGTGTAGGGTAGCTGCTGCCCTGGAATGCTTGTTCTGATGAGCAAGCATTTTGCAAATAGAGGTGAGCAGAA
This sequence comes from Haliaeetus albicilla, assembly GCF_947461875.1. Taxonomy (NCBI): domain Eukaryota; kingdom Metazoa; phylum Chordata; class Aves; order Accipitriformes; family Accipitridae; genus Haliaeetus; species Haliaeetus albicilla. The sequence continues at coordinate 10,620,052 of NC_091493.1, read as the reverse complement.
ATGCACCATCTTAACAAGAATTGTCAACTGTAAAGGACCCAAATTAGTTTCAAAGTTCAAAAGATGATCACAGCTAGAAGAAAACACCAAAGTCAAAGCAGGACAAAAGCCTTGGTTAGTTATTAATAATTCAGGCTGAGATGCAAATCTGTTCCAGGTTCTGGGGAACTTGAGAGACTTGCTAAGATTTGCAAGGTATTTAGTGCAGGAGGAGTAGTTTACCAAGTGTTTTGCTCTGGGCTGTTACTATGGCAACTGTTTAGTTTTGAGACTTTGAATACTTCATGCTCATTAGTGGTGAGGGCATATGTAGATACTACCATTTAAGATCACTCCACTAGAAGATCAGGAAATAATGACACTAACTTCCCTAAACTGAGATTTTTAGGCATACTAGAAAGGCAGTAATCATCCTTGAAAAACTGGTGGATCTGTACACCATGTTTTCTAAGGAAGCATAATAAACACACTGAACATCATGAAATGTGCTGAACTCTGTACAATGTAAAATCTAGTAGGATGTATAGCCAGTTTTCTTTGAAATGAAGATCTTTCTCACATGCCTGTTAGTACACTCCTTGCTACAAACCTGCTGATTAAGATAGTAACTGACTGCTATTATTATAGAATCAAAAATACAGTCTTACTGATAATTACAACATTGACTTTTATTAAAAAAATACTGTTTCAAGTGCTTTGCTACCTCCATTTGGAAAAGTGAAAATTAATCCATAGCATCTGTCTAAGAAGCTAAGCTTAAATCGTTTTACTTTGGCCAAAACAATTACTAGGCTCAGTGCAAGAGGTAACTGGATGAAATATATCTCCAAAATACAGATCAAAAAAGGAAGCTTTAAAAGCATAGACAGTGCAATGTGATGATAAAGCCTTCTCTTTATACTGACCAGTAATAAAACAAAATTAAAATGAAAACATTTCCTCATCTAGAAGGTCTTGTGCATAGAAAAACAAAGTCTCTCTTAGCATGCTGTTTAACTTCTTGGGGTGTGGCAAGGAAAGAGAATTCTCAACTAGAACAAGAATTTGTATGTTTTCCAGTGAAAAGTATTTTCCATGGCAGTGAGTCATACTGTAACTTGAGGCTTTCTTCAAACTATTTTTTGTAGCTAGTTTGCTGTAAAAGTCACAAGTTTCCAGAGACTTACTCCATGGGACTTGCCAGGGTTTAAAAAAATTATAATCTTGCTGTGTAGCAGCGACTTTCATTTGCTTATGTATTAAGAATCTTAAAAAAAAAATCCCCAGTATTTATCTGTTCATGTGGTCCATTTTTAGACTCAGGCTATTGAATGCATAGTAACACTGCCAAAAGAGCCATACAAATGCGTGGCAATACTCTCCTGCCAAATTAGGAAGCTGTCAAACTAAATTTCACTGATGTTCAAATAGAATAGAAATTAAGTCTTTTAACTTTGTGCATCCCCTTGCAGATGGAATGTACTGCATTCTCAGACGCCTGCTTCTCATCAGTCCTAACAGCTTAGCACAAATAACTTTCCTGTCAAGAGGTGGGCCTTCTGTAGAGTAATTGCAATTCCTGGAAAACAGTAACTGGCTGAATTGTGAAAAGGAATGAAATGTTAGCACATCTTAAATGTTATCCACTTGTGCCACAGAAGGGAAGAATCGTCACACCTGTCAGGGAACCTGGAATCCACACCCTGAACTTTTCTTGACACTGTAATGAAAGTTTTTAGCAAATAAGCTGGAGCAAAGTAGCTAGTGAAGTCAGCACAACTCTCAGGATAGACTAGTCTCCCACTCATGAAGATAAAGCCAGCAGACAAGCCATTTCAATTAAAGCTGTTTAAAAGGCTAGAAAAGAAGCTAAATCTTGCTCAAAAATATGAAGTTGTTCAGAAAAGGACAGTTTCAGCCTCAAGTCTAAAAGTTTTCCCTATTCTGGTATATGTACATGGGTGACAAATAGGCATCTCAGCTGAAAGCCTTTCAGTACTTTGTTAGTCTTGGGGCTTTTACCCTATTTCCCTTGGTATGAAAGTTTAATACTAATTACAGTAAAGTTTTCAGTAACCCTTGACTGCAATACAAGGAAACTAGAGATGTAACAGTTTTGCATGTGTGTGAGTCTTCCAGTTAAACTGCTGCTTGCTCACCTTTTCAGATGCCATCTTCCATATGATGTGCAGAAGAGGCTGCTTTCTCCTTTTGTATTTCGCTTCCCTGTTAAAACTGTGCAAAATAACTATCCCTAACTCTTTAGTCCCCCTGCTGCTTTCCATATGTGAATAAACAACATTTTGTGTGCCTGCAGGAGTACAGTTGGAGCAAAATGGCTTTGTGTATACAACTTGAAGTTTGAATGAATATATGGGTTGAATAAACACACAGTGATCTAGTTCACCTGGGAGCGGAGGGGCAGAGTTCATTTCTGCCCAGCATAGATTGTGGCTTTAGGCTTGGCTGGCTTGAGCAATGCTCAGATGAGACCTGTCCCCAGAGTACTTGCTCAACCAAGGGGGAATGATGTACCCAGGCAGGACAGTCAGTGCTGTAGGTGGTGGTTGTTCTTGCTCGGGGCTTGACAGCAGGATAACCACTCCTCCTCAGAGTAAGAAGTGTTAAAAAAACCATGTACATTGTAATGTTGAGTCATCTGTTGGGCTCTGATAGATTCCACTTAAATTTCAAATATTACTTCCTGTGAGAAGGTTCTTGAAAGCACAGGCATTAACACCTTACAGCTACCTCAGTCAGAAACTAATTAGTTTGCTTTTGGAGACCACCCTTCCCCCATATACACACTAAATTTAAATTCTGTTCTGCAGAGGCATGGTACTTTCTTTTACTGATTGAACTCATAAGAAAGCAGCACTTGGCCCTCAGCTTTGTTTGAGCAGCACTCAGTTCCTTTGAAACTGGGATTGTTTCCAGAGCATTCAGGAGTGGCTTTCATAGCAGCACAGTGCTTTAGTTTGGATGATGTATGCTGGTCTTTTTTCACTCCTGAGGACCTGAATATGGTCTTCTCTTTACATAGTAGGAAATTTGTGATGCCTTGTCCTAGCATCTAAAGGACACTCTGTGCCTGCTACAAACCACCATGCAACTTGGCACAACCCACAGCCAAGGAATTAGGGAGCAGAGGTGGGGATGATAAATTCTTCATGGCTCTGTTATATGCTTAGTGATGTAGGAGCAGCTTGGATAGAAGCTAACATATAGCTGTAGGGCTTTTTTTGCCGTGGCCACATGACTTTGGTCACTGTATTGATCTTAAATGTCATATTTAGGCTTCTGTAGTTCTGTGTATGTGCCCTGTCAGTTTGGTTAAGTATTTTCTACTCTGCAACTACCTCCAGAATACATGAATTTTAACTTTGAGTTCAATTAATTTATTGGGCAGCTACAACCCATTTTTTAGAAGACCCTCAAGAGTCAGGCAGGTGACAGATCTCCCTACCTTTGTGTGATCATTTTCCACTTAGTTTTGAACTGCCTTGAAGGCCAGGATCACCCATTTTGCATCCACGCCTCTTTCGGACCACAACAATTTGAATTTGTATCTGGACCGTGTGTCAGCACATGCTTGCAGTTCTGCTGAATGACTGAGAGCAGGGCATGCAGGTGTGGGCTGGCTTCCACGTGGGTGCGGGATGGGTGGCCTGGTCACACAAGTTTGCTGGGGTAGAGTTATTCCATCAAAATGTTTTGAACAAATTTGAATTAGCGGAGTGGCTTGCTTTCTGTTATGTGGCTGTGCCTAGCAGCCAGAGCCCTGAAGCTACATATGGTTTTGTTGGACCACAGCCAGTGTATTGCAAGTCTCATAACTTAACAGGAGTTTGCATTACTCTAGCAAAAAGATCTTGATTATAACCTGTACTAATAAGTTATGTTCAGGAAAAAGGTTCATCTTCTATATACAATGAATGAAGTCCAAACCTAAAGATCTTATGGAATGCTGATGAGCTTTATCAGCCTCTTGAAAACTCTACCTCTAGTTATCTATCAGCTTGGCTCATCTTCCTCCCAAGGAATACTCACTTTTGTTCCAAGGTTGAGTGCTGCTGTTAAACTACTTAATAGAGAGTTACTGAAGTCTTGAATTTCTACTAGGTTAAAGATAGATATTTAAGTAGGAGAATGAGGAATTGTTCTTTAAGTCTTAAAGCAAATAAGTTGATAAATTACATACTTGCATGTTACAGATGGCTGGAGTAGAATTAATCTTCCCAATTTATAAATACCTATGAAGTTGTTCAGTGAATTCCTTTTTTTCTCGTGTGTCTTTTGCAGGTATTCGTTATAGTTTGGATGTTAGTGTGGATGAAGTGAAAGCCTTAGCATCTCTAATGACATACAAATGTGCTGTGGTTGGTAAGTGATAGTTTTTCAAGCAAGGATACAATCTTTAATTTCAATCAGTACTAATGTAATTTACAGAAAAAACATCTAAAGGATTCATTTAAGTTTTAGACATTAATCTCTGACTAAAATCTGTAGCAAGATGGGAAAAATATATAGTGACCAAAATAATAATACATATTCCCTCTGCTGTTACTGTAGATACTTGAATAAAGTTGCATTTTCATTTGAAAAGTCCAAATTCTGCTAGTTACCCCCTCCCGTAAAAGTACTGTGTCTTGAACTCAAATCAAAGTATGACAAACTTGGATTAGGAGGGGGCTAATTTTAGGGGGAACAGATGGAGGCTGTAAAGGATTCAGGCAGGGGAGCTGTGTAGAGTTAAGGATAAAATTCCTGTATGGGTTATAAAGAAGTATAATTCATACACAGTTGCTAAATTGTAGGGGAGTTTGGAGATAATCTGCACATTACGTGTAAGAAAACAAAATACTTTCTTAAAGTATATAGAGACACTTCACTTAGGACTTCAAAATAAAATTTTTGAGCTAAACCAGTAAAATATAAATTGTAAAACTTATTGCTTCTACAAGTGCCAAGTACAAGAGCGTGAATAATAGAAAATTTAAATCATGAATGTTTGAGTTTCAAAGACCATTTTCAAGCTGCCCTTGAAAGATTTCCCATTTTTATAGGAGTACCTAGATCAGATTATAGTTTACGCTTGTGAAGCCCTAAATGTGGCAAAGCCAAATTCACTGCTAAAATCAAAGATATAATTACTCACACATATTACTGATGTGTTCTGCCTTTGTTGTTGAAAAAGTAAAATGATTTTCCTTTGCATTCTTGTAGATGTGCCATTTGGTGGGGCAAAGGCTGGTGTCAAGATCAATCCCAAGAACTACACAGTAAGCTTAATCATAGATAAAAATTTGGTTAACTGCAGTACTGAAGCCAGCCAGTTAAGAAAGCTCTTCTAAGGGCATTATTGACCACTTAAAACTTCCTGCCACTTCTGCCTCTATAAAGGCTGAATTTAGCTTGTGCATGCAATAGGTAGGAAAAGAATTTTTTAAAGGTCTGTGTTTCAGCGGTGGAATACTTCAATTATTTAATTTATTACTTTTTTTCTTGAAGTCAGGAGACTACAAATAATTTGGAACCTGAAAAGTTTTTAAGTTGATACTGTTAATAAAGGCTTAAATTAAATTACTCTTAGAAAAAAGTTAATGTTTTTGTTTATTTTGACAAATAGTTTTATGCTCCATTAAACCTTTCTATGCAGTGTTCCAGTGTGAATAATAACTAACTTGGCTTATAACTAGTTTACTGCAGGCTTGCCTTCTTCCCCTAATTAAAATAACTCATACAGAAAGGAATACTAGAATATGTAACAGATATTCTAAGCTTGAAACTCCTGTAAGGATTTGTGTGAAGTTGTTCAACTGTGTTGATTACACAACCGGCAGGCCAGCTATTGCTGGTGCTCGTTATAAATCTCTCACATAGGATATCAGATTTGTTTGCTGGAAATCTCTGCTACAAGCACAGCTGGTTCTTCCTGTGCCACACTCCCAACTTGTTGTGGATCAGAATGTACAGAAAGAAAGCTGAATGTTTGTTTGTGCTGCCTGAATACCAAGGGTCTGTTAGGGAGTGGCATATAAGTTATATAAATATAATTCTAAAAGAAAAGGGCATCTGTTTATGCTTGGGCATAAGTCCTAGCAAATAGTCACAAAAACAAAATAAACACTAATGATTTCTTGTGATATTTATTGCATTTTCTCTGTAGGACAATGAATTGGAAAAGATCACAAGAAGGTTTACCATGGAGCTGGCAAAAAAGGGCTTTATTGGTATGTTGTGCAATTTTACTATTAAAATTTAGGAACCTGATTTATTGTGCATTGGCAGTGTCCACTAGATAGTATCCTTAAATAACACTGGTTTTGAGAGCTGTAAATAATTTGGGTATAGAACTTTCAGCAAAGAGCCACAAAGAATCAAGTCATTTCATCTCAGTGCATTTTAAAGGGAACTGTGTGTTAACTTTTTTCTGTTGGCTGTTCTGCTATGAAAAGCCACAAAAGCTGAGCTCACAGGATCCAAAACGAATCACATTTCTCTTAGAGGTAGATATTGTGACCAAGTCTGTTGCAATTTTAATCTCCAATATCAAACTCTTCACTGTTACTGTTTCCTGTAGTCTCAGTTGAGGCTTTTGGCAGATATCTGAGGAAACAGAGGAAGGAAATAGAAGATCCACCCCAGAGAAAGTTGATGGCTTCACCCATGGCAACCACAGGCTGCAAGAGAAGCATAGGCAAGAAGCATAGATGCCTGTTGTAACAGAACCTCAGCTTCTGTAATGTTAGTAGGTGTTTCATTCAGACTCTAAACCCTGAGTTGTTCTGGTAGCTTGCTGTCTGGAGTTGCTATCTGGAAGTCTTCTCTGGAGAAGGCTGAATGTTACTAGCTCAACTTGTAATTAAATGGAGGATCTTTACCTGGAGGAGGTTCTTATTCAAGTGAACAATAAGGCATGTAGCTAGTTAAAGGTCTGTCATGTATTCCTGATGTCTAACTGCCCCTGGGAATGTATATCCATTTATCTGCATTTTCTTGCTCTTCAGCCAGAGTGTTTCTCATCTGAATTAAGTTTCTGTATAAACACACTTATTGATGTTACATGTGACTAGGGTAATACTCTACACTATGCCACCTATAGTGATTGTTAGTTCAGTGACAATTAAAATGGTTTGATTAAATTTGTCTTCCTTTTTGTCTCTGTGGTTGGCACTACCCAGCTTTCACAAACCTTTTAAAAAGACTTTGAAAAAATTGGTAGACGCAGAGTTGTGTTTAAAATCTTGCTGAGCAAGTCCCTCTGATCTTAAATAGGCTGGGAAAATGCTATTTTTAGTTATCTAGAAAAAACAGAATTTGGTTTTATTATAACAGATGTGTGAAAGTTCTTTCAAAGGTTTATTTCATGAAGAAAGATGTAATGTGTCTTTCTTGAAGTCAGCAGTAAAATCGAATGCATGTCCTACAGTGCAATGAATAGGAACAGCCTATCTTCAATTTTTAAACTCACCCAAGAACAAAAAAGGAAATTTTAATGCAAAAAAACCCTCCCAAACCCATCATGGTATATAGAAATCATATGTAGATAGCGCCCTTCCTGTTGTTACAGCAATGATTGTCAAAAAAAAAAAAAAAAAAAAAAGGAAAAAAGAAAAAAGCTTTTTATGCATGATCTTACTCTGACTTTTTATTGACAAACTGACTTTCATTTTCCTGATTGGCTTGTGTGAAAGGTTGGAGGTTTTGACAGTATTGTACAAATGCGTGATACGGCATCTAAAACTGAATTGAATCCAGAAGAATCTGTTGCTCGCATAATAAACTGAGGATTAAACAGGAAAACAATTCTTCTCTGCCAAGGCCTGCCCAGTTCCCAAGGGAATAATGGTTGAAGACAACTGTTCATGTTTGGTCCTTAAAAGCTGTTTTTACTGTTGCCAACAGGACCTGGTGTTGATGTGCCTGCTCCTGATATGAGCACAGGGGAGAGGGAGATGTCCTGGATTGCCGACACCTATGCCAGTACCATAGGACACTATGTAAGTTTTGAGCAGAGGCTTTGAAGTAGAAAAACTTTTTGGTCTTTGCAGAAATCCTTTTATCTAGAAATTTATTACCATGCTGCTTAATCATATAATTTTAATTATGTGGCTCTAAATAGATTCTTGCAAACTGTAACAACTTAATTGGTGTGAGGTTTTTAGGGTACAGTTAAGGAAAAATAGCTTTAAGGTTAATGTTTTTATACTAGGCTTAAATTAAGTTTGCCTGATACAATACTGACTGCAACTGTTCAGCAAAAAGAAAATAGACTGTTTTTAAAGGTTTCATACTTAGTCTAAAATTGGTTTCTATTTCTACCATTTCCCTCTGTTTTTCATTAGTACCATAATTACTAATTTAAAGTTGTTAAACAATTAGTTCATAGTAGTTGGTATACTCTTAAAGCGCTGAAATCTTTCTGTTTCAGACTACTGAATTCACAAGTGTTATTAAATAAATGCTCATGGTTTTGTGCATTCAAGAGACGGTGTAAATTAAATTTGCACTACTGTTATAATCTGTAAAAGTATTAAAGTTCTCTGTGGTCCCCTATAAGTAGCAAGTAGTCAGTGTAGACTTCAGCAGATTCTCCAAAATGTAAAGCAAAAGGACACCGATACAATTTACTGACCAGAAGGCAATAAAAAAAATAAAGTTTTTAAAAATTAGTTTTTAATTATAGCCCTTAATTTGGCCTTTGTCCTTAAGTTGCTGGGGCTATTTGTACCTGTTTTGACTGTACCAAAACCAAGACTGTTGACCAAACACTTTTGTTGTATACTTTTGACAGGTTGGATGAAAGAAAAATATATTATGGACAACTTATTTCTTAAGGCTCTACTGTCTATGCTACCCAAACTTTCTAGCTTCTCTTTCAGATGTTGTTTCTGCTACTCCAGCAGGTCATACTTTGCTAAGGAGTCTTGTCATAGCTTTGTATAAGTGTGTTACTATGCTAAGCTATTCCCTGTTTGCCTATCCCAGCTCCTTTTGAGTTGAAAAGACTCTTCGCTATCTGCAGTCTCTTCCAACAGTTCCTCAGAAATACAGCAGGGTGTATACCCTGAGTAATAAGGCATTAGAGCCACCCAACATGTATTTCTCTCTGGCATGTGTGTTAAGGATGTTAAAGCATGCCTGGCTGTCCTGAGACAGTCTCTTGGCAGAATGCTTGTCTGGAGCTGATGCCTTTAACCATAGGAGGATGGGGTGGCACAGGTTAGTCTAGATCTGAAATACAGTCTAAGGTATCTTGGGGTGGGGAAGGAATGCTTGAGGAATAGGCTGTGGCATGCTGATTAGTTAAATCACTTTCACACAGAGCTGTCTGTTAGATAGGGATAACACTGTAAAACTTTACTTGCTTTTTGTTATTCACGTATGTAAATGTAAATATTTTATTTAAAACTTTAAACCTGGTAAAAAGCCAAAATTATGACTTCAAAAAGATTTCAATGTGCAGAGTGGCAACTAGCTCCCTCAGTCATAACTCAAAATTCCAGTATTTAAGAAAACTAGTGCCTCAAAGCATTTTAAGTTTTAATGTTTAACTCATTGCACTAAAATGCATATTTTGCTGTGATACAACAGCATTGTTATATTATGACTGACACAGAAGGCTCACAGCACATGACCTGCTTTAAGATTTGCTGTATTTGTTAATAGTTCACATACAGTTTTATACAGAAGGTTCAGGTTTTTTAATAGGTGGAAAACTAAACACTGATACAGAAGATTTTTAAATGGCTGAATTTCTTTTCCCTTTGCCATCTCAGCTTGTTGTGTAATGCTACACATACACATGCTTCAATGACAGAAGATAACCAACCAAAAACTACTGAGGATAAAAATACAATTTGAATTATACTACAACAGTTTTTTATTCCTAGACTCTGTCTGCATGGCAGTATCTTATTCTTGAAGAATAAAAAAATCTGTACATTTTTCTGAAAAGTTAGTTAAAGAATTAGAATAAGGAAAAAAATTAAATCAGTTTACTTAATTTTGTTGCATTGGTTGTTTGTACATAGAAGAGAGAATGGTAGCCATAGTGGAACTTACGAGCTATTGCGGAGAATGACCAGGTATAGAGAAGGAAGGTGAGAACTCTGACAAGGCTGTAAAAAGTGGAATAATCTATCAAAACCAGTTTGCAGACGAAAGTGTTTCAGATAACTATCTGGTTGAGACACCAAGAACAAAAATAAAGGTGATTAAGGAATACAGAAAATCGCCATTGAACAGAAGTGAAACTAACCCATAATTCAGAAAACAGATGGAAGCTATGCAACAGACTACATTCAGTTGAGTGGAAAGATAACTCTTCGGTGAGAGGGATCTGTCTGAGAAATCTACAGATCTGATGAGTCAGTGTGGTTGCACACAGATGTGTTCAGGGATCTTGAAAAGGAAAAGTCAAATAACAGATATAAACAGATAGGAGAAGTCTGCTCGAAACCTGACATAGAGAGCCAGGAAGCTGGAGAGACAAGGAGAATATTACTACAGTGTGGAAAGGGGTTAAGAAACAAGCGAAAGTTCAGTGTCTGAACTTTGCCAACTAAGTTCATAGACTATTAGTGCTAATACAGAAGTCTTTAATGCTATCCATAAGCCATTTTACAAGCTTCTCATTAAAAGCCATCGTCTTTCTTTTTGGCCCAAGATGTGTTAAACGTTTTTTTGATTGACTTAAACCCAAAGTTTTTAGGACTTTGACATCGACGGTGGTTTTGTATATGTGACTTTTAGAAGACCCGGACCTGCCCTCACCTCATGCTCTGTTTTCTTGCCAAACCATGCAAGTCTTTAATAACTACCGTGTTAACTGTTCCAGAAAATCCATCTTAAGTTGCTGGATCACTGAACTATATATGGCTAAAGTTTTCGGTTAAATTCATCGTTTCCACTCTTCTGTACTTCCAACTGACTTTTGGGACACACAAAGGGACTTTAATAAATACATGCTTATGTATGGTGGGAGGCTGTATTTCTTCAAGTATTTATAAAACATACTTCCTCCTTTGTGAATGCATGAAGGCTAAAACGTAGTTTCAGTCTGAAACAGAATGAAAACGTAAAAAGACATCAAGATGCCAGGCCAAGTTGTTCCTAGCAAAACACCACCACAGATCTTGTTTGCAGTTGATATGCCACCAGAGGGAGCATACAGCTTAATGAGAGCAACGCGGCTATATTTTGGGAAACTGAATTAGGAATTTTGTGGCAAGCCCAGCATTGCTTTTACTGTTTTTTAAAGAGGGGTTATCTTTGGCTTTATATGTTAACTCACTATCATTTTCAAACAATGAATAGTTTTTGTTTCCATTAGGGCTCTAGTCATCTCCTGCCATTCTGCCTCCACTTACTTTTGTCTGCTCCTTTCCTTCCTCTCACCCAGCGTCTTGCACTCATGCCACAGGCATGCAAATGCATCTGGCACAAGCAATGGAGAGGAGGGAGCCTCCCAGTGAATATGCGGCTGCTGGAACAGAAACCCATCCGGCTGCTGGCAGACTTATTTCAGTGGATTCCCTTTCATCCCTCCTCTTTCACTGATGTTGGAGGCCAAGCCACTGTGTGACTGTGCTCCCAGGGTGTGGGAGCATGGGAATCAGTGGTGACAGAAGAGGGAGGCCCAAGCAGTGTCTAGTTTGGAAGAAGTTTTTTCAAGTTATTAATTACAATTTGAAAAATTAACTCTGGTTTTAAATAGTCTATTCTATCTTGGCTAGCTGTGTAGCATATGAAAAAATACAAATTTATTGCCACCAAATTAAGGATAGAGGCTTGATTGTACGTATTTCCTTTCTGAATAAAAGTAGTAAATACTTACCTAATTTTTCCCATACGACCTTTGTATGGTAGATTTTCCTGAGATCAAACATCCCTGTGTTCTGACAACAGGAAGATATTAGGCCTGTATTGTTGTTTCAAAATAACTGAATTTGGTATAAAGGAACACTAAACACTATTTAAAGATGATTAAAAACCAGTCCAAGGATATGTCTAAGCCCTTTAAAAGATTAAAATGTCAAGAATAATGGTGGAAATTATGGCTGTAGTAGGAGCTAATTTTGAGAAACATATCCCTCAAAGCTTTTTAATTTGTGAAAGGTCTGCTCGTTGCTAACAGAGCAACATGCATGTCACCATAATTAACTAACACAGACTGAAGTTAACATATACACTAAAATACAACAAAAAATTGCAGAGCATATCCAATATCACATTATGCAACTTTCCTGACATACTAGAGTACTTCTGAGAAGGTGTTCACACAAAGTGAGGAAGGAAATCATCTTTACAAACTAAATGTATATAAATTATATCATGTTCTGACTCTTAAGACTCCTGTTTTCCCTTATCTCTAAAGTGTACAAAACTTCTTGTTCCAGCTGTTCTTTGATTAATTCAGTAGCTCACAAGTCCTTCACTGTTTTACAGGATATTAACGCACATGCATGTGTAACTGGTAAACCCATCAGCCAGGGTGGGATCCATGGACGTATATCTGCAACTGGTCGTGGTCTCTTCCATGGAATTGAAAATTTCATCAATGAAGCATCATATATGAGTATATTAGGAATGACCCCTGGATTTGGGGATAAAACATTTGCTGTTCAGGTAACTTTTTTCTTTCAACTGTAGAGAAAAAGTAGTAAACAAACTTCCAGTAGAGCTGCTTTTAAAAAGGGCTGTAGCAATAAATCCTGTTATGGTTTTATGACTTCCAAGTAAACCTTTACTCTCAAACTTTAGAAACACTTTTCAAGCAACATAGGTGCCCTTTATTTTGGACTGTTTTTTAGTAACTGAACTTTTGATTGCACTCTAGAGTCTTTATAAATATAGGCTGCAAAGAACAAAGTGAAATACTGTTACAGGAGTTCTTTAAACTAAGGCATTGCACACTTTTCAGTGAGCTGTGACACTGTTTCTGCCTACACAAGATTTGTTGCACTGTTTTGTAATAAAAAATTTCACGGAGAGAAGGAATTAGGGGTTATGTTCTTGTTCCACTATGGAATGAGCAGTTGGCAAAGTAGGAACCAATACCTTATCCTAGATTTGTAGGGTTGAATGTACATTTTTTGGTGTTCATAAGACTTCAGGATTTATGTAGTTGAATTTTGAAGGGTTTGGTGTTCAGTAATATGCATTATCACTCTTTAAATCTTGAAGAAATAACTTGTTCTGTTCAGCTTTGAACAGTATGTGAAATAGAGGGTTTGAGGGATTGCTTTGTTTCGTTGTTTTCAGTACCAGTGCCCTGGTGGTTAGAAATAGCAGAGTAATTGTAACCTCCAGGTTCTCCTCTAGTTAACCTGTGGGCTGAAGCAAACATCTCTGCCCTGCGCAGACCCAGCAGCACACTCATCTCCCTGCATTTTGGCATTTTCATGCCTGGCAGAGGGCTAACCAACAGGCACTTAAGCATAACTTAGCCTGAAAACATGGCCATAAGAATAGATGAAGATTTTTTTTTAGGAAAACAAGGATAGAGCATTGCAAAGAGACCTAATGCATGACAAACTGCTGTATTGAAGTTTACTTCTCATATATAAACAAAAATCCTAAATAATTGGAGCTATGTTATAGAGGAGTTTAATGTTCAGCTATTTTTCCAGCATAGAATCTTACTACAGACTTTTTACATGGATCACGTGACCTTTTGGTGTGCCCTGCGTGTTCCTTTACTTCCAGAATGTTGAGCAATAGCCTGGAATTAAGTTTTCTACACCTGCAAGGATGTAAAATATGCTAATGAAATGCAAGATTATCTAAATTTAAATTTAGGCAATCTGTTTTATACAGGACCACTTCAGAAATATATTAGAAATTACATAGCTTCCTACTAGTTTGTATGTTTTAATGTGAAGAATTAATTATATTCTTGTTCAGTGCTTTCCATTATGGGATGGTTTTACACTTGTAAGGCTTCCTTACCGAAATCAAATGAGAATATTTCTTGGCCTGCAAATGTTAGTCAAACCTTTGAATAGTCATAGAAAAATCCATGAATCCCTCTAAGACAGTGTCCATTATAAAATAGATACACATAACGTTCCTATGTTGATAAATGTCATAGTTGACACTTTCATAGTAGCATTAGCGCTTCCCTTCTGTATTTCCAGCATAAAAAACTTAGCACAACTGTACATTGCTGGCTACAATGCACAATTTCTACGACGGTACTCAGGCTAGAATAGAATGCATGTAGATTTCTTCCAACTCTCCTATAAACATCATCTAATGCCAAGATATGCCAATAAATGAACTATTTAAAACTATTCAAAACTATATAATCCTTACCAGTAATCATCATTTTAGCTGAAGGGTTAATTGCTTTCCCCTTTCTCTTTCCACCTTCAGGGATTTGGTAATGTGGGCTTGCATTCTATGAGATACTTGCATCGTTTTGGAGCAAAATGCGTTGCTGTTGGAGAGTTTAATGGTTCTATCTGGAATCCTGATGGGATTGACCCAAAGGAACTAGAAGATTACAAATTGGTATGAAACTTAACTGAGCAGAAAGAGTCATTTTTGTCAGCTTTGCAAGTACACATGGTGACTGTAGACTGGTCTTAATTTGTGATATTTAAATAATGCTGTAATTAGTACTTACAAAATGGCTTAGGAATGTTGATTCTTCTGGCTTTCTCCTTATCCCCAGTATGAATGTAGGTGGTACTTTTTTTACCCTTTGACCTGACTCTCAGAAAAATGGCAAGGGCTTGCATGTGTGCAGGCTAATTACTTTGGTTTCAGAATTGGAGTTCATGGTTATTTTGCCTTTCTTATGACTAAACTAGGAAGGGTGTCTCAGGGAGCCAGGGCAAGGAGGTTCCTGAAGGATTCCTGACTGAGAATCCCAAGCAAATGGACATTTAAAACTTCAAAGTATGCTTTTGCTGCTTCTTACCTATTTCATGTTTCTGAAAAAATGAAAGTGTCTCTGGCAGCATGACTTGAATATGTAGTCTATAATAAAAACTGGGTATGTTCTTTTTATTTCAGTTTACAAGTGCAGCACACTCGAGGGGACAGTTCACAGGCATGAAAATACAATCTTCTACTTAGAGTTTTTAAGGGGCTTATTTGATGTGTCTTCTTTTACGTAGGGAGTATTTAAATGTCTTTATCACCTCCTTTCTCAAAAGAATGAAAAGATTCTGTTACTAAACAAAGGCTATCATTGTAGTACTAAATTTTAAAATGGTACTTCTGAATCTTAGGCAACTTATCCTGTGTGTAGCAGGCTGGTGGTCATTTCAGTTGTTTGAAAACTATTGCATTTGCCATGTATTTTAAGAGTTGAGAGGGATGTTCTTGGTTTTTTATTTTAAATACTCCAGAGCCCAAAGGGTTATCAGTGTCTTTGGCCACAGAGCAGTTATGCCTCAGTCATGGGAACTTTGACTGTTATCCAAGCTTTGTAGCTTGCTTTTTATGCCTAATCTAAGTAAAGATAGGAATTATGTTACATGCTGTCTTTCTAGTAATGTTGCTTCTCCGTTCTTTCTTTTTTGAAAGTTAGAAGAAGGGAAGGAAGTCATACTAGTACACACACACTAAAAACACCCTGGTTTGTTTTCTTCAAACAGCAACACGGGACAATCATGGGCTTCCCTAAAGCACAGACACTTGAGGGCAGTATTCTAGAAACAGACTGTGACATTCTCATCCCTGCTGCTAGCGAGAAGCAGTTGACTAAGGCCAACGCTCACAAGGTTAAAGCAAAAGTAAGTTGGAGAGTTCAAATGTAAATGAAAAATGGAGAAGGCTTGTTTAAATACTAGTATTCAATAATTAGCATGGATGAAAACAAACATATACCTCTGAGTTACCCTGCTGTGATTCCTTTCAGATTATTGCTGAAGGTGCCAATGGGCCTACGACTCCAGAAGCTGACAGAATCTTCTTGGAGCGGAATATCATGGTTATCCCTGTAAGGTTCTATTATGACCTTTGATTTTCACTACAAGGGTAATATTTCTATGAACTATAGCAAGAGGTTATTTATTGAAGGTTTTTATAATTAGCCATTCATTCTCTTAGAGTGTTTTTTAACAACTGATGTCTAGGAAATGGGTGTCAGTGTTCCTTAAGATTGCTTGGAATTACTTAAAGATCTCATTGCAACTGTAAATGACCAAAGATGACTATTACATGAAGGCTACGTATTCAGAAGAGAGAACAATCCACAACTAGTTCTTAAATCTGTAGGTTTGCATTTTGGAGTATTAGCTGAGATCTGCTCAACTAAATAGTCCACTAAGCAAAGGAAGAAGGCAGAGTAAATACACTGGCCAATTTGTTTGTAAACTTTGTGTCTCTGGGTGATGCTGTGACAGAACTGTGTATTGTAGATTGTATAGAGTAAATGTTGCCTAAAGTGATAATCTGAAAGAATAAGACCTATCCAGGTATAATGATAATCTCTTCCCAGAGAAAGGGTGTCCTGATCAAGTGATATTGCTTAAAAGAGTGGCTGAGAGTAAAGTGTGTGAATAAAGAATGCCCTAATTTTCTTGATTAAAAACTTGTGCTAAAATAAGAGACAGTAGTCCATCA
The DNA here is from genome assembly GCF_947461875.1 of Haliaeetus albicilla. Classification (NCBI taxonomy): domain Eukaryota; kingdom Metazoa; phylum Chordata; class Aves; order Accipitriformes; family Accipitridae; genus Haliaeetus; species Haliaeetus albicilla. The sequence goes on along the minus strand of NC_091493.1, from coordinate 10,603,489 downwards.
AGCACATGTGAACTTCCTGTCTTCTATAGTCAAGTCTTCCTTTAAATCAGTAGAAGTAATTCCTGGAGTGCAGAAGAGGGTAAGTGTTGTCATGTAAGAGTAACAACTGGATTGCCCTCTGTACTGCAGTTTAAACTAGTACTTCGTACATAATACTTCTGCTTGCTTTGGCTTAATACTTTGTCATGACTTTGTCACATGGTCACAATTCAAGACATTTACTATTTCTGTGCAGGATCTTTACCTGAATGCTGGTGGTGTAACAGTATCCTATTTTGAATGGCTGAAAAACTTGAACCACGTCAGTTATGGCCGCTTGACTTTTAAATATGAAAGAGATTCAAACTACCACTTGCTCAGTAAGTGCTCAGTTCCACTTTTGCTCACTTTTTAATTAATAGATAGGACTAGCAAACGCCGAATGTGGGAGAAATGAATGCAGAACTATTTTAAATTCACCACGACTTCCTACAAGTCTATTATTGCTGCATACTGAAGAGTAGGAAAGATTTGATAAGTTAACTGACTTGCAACTCTAATGACTTAAGTTAAATGCATACTTTTTTCAGTTATCTTTTAATTCATAAAGTGATGCTTTCCTCAATTTTGTGAAAATACTGTATGAAATACACTTATGTGAAATATTTATTACTTAATAAACATCTTTCAGCTTTACAGTTGGTATTTGAGAAGCATTCAGAGTTTGAGTGGGTAATGTTGTTCTGCACATAAAACAATAGAGGATTTCTATAAAGGGCAATAATGTAATTGCTACAGGCGCTGTAAAAATCTGCTTATGGCCTACAGCTCCACTTAGGGTCATTCTGTGCTTCCCAGTTTCTGGGCCAGAATACCAATTACATGGAGAGAAGAAGCTTAATGGAAAAGAACTGCAGGATATTGCTCCATTTTAAACAATGTTCTGTAGAAAATGTATGAGAATCTTGGGACATTAGACTTGACAAAACATACATCTGAATGTTTTTTAATATAAACTTTTCTCATAAATTACACCTTTCAAGGTGTTTCTAAAGTGGTTGAGGGTTATGGCAGTTCTAATTTAAATCCCTTAACTTCAAGATTGTGGCACCTGAAATACTCTGTGATGTTGTTTAGGAAACGATACTAATTAAATTTCAAGAATTAAGTTTAAATATCAATTCACAATACCAAAGCACTTTTCATGTCCTAAGGAAGAAACTAAAATTCCACATGGGCTTTTTTCTTAGCAAGTACTGTATATGCAAAGTGCAATAGGATAATTGATTGCTTTAAGTTCAAGAGATATTTTGTCTAATGCTATCCGTCAAGTTAGGAAAATTAATCCAGATTGCTGTATCAGCTTTATAAGGTTAGTGAAGTGGGATCAGTAAATCCACAGTTGCCTGCCATGTGACTGTACTATAGCAATATTACTATTAATATTGGAGGCATTCACCTATAAAAACAGAAAAATCAACATCTTTCCTTTTTCTTAGAAGACAAAAATAAGATGACTCCCTTTGCCCCCAGTCCCTATAGTCTGCATTTCATACTACTGAATGCTGAAAGTCCTGGGGTCAACTCATTTGTTAAGGAGCCCATTCCTTTCCTTGTCAGTTACCTTGCCTCTGCTTTTTTTTTTTTTTGCTTTCTAGTGTCTGTCCAGGAAAGCTTGGAAAGAAAATTTGGGAAACATGGTGGAACTATTCCAGTTGTGCCTACAGCAGAATTTCAAGACAGGATATCGGTAAGCAGTTGCTGCTGGTTTTTTTACTGTTAATGTAGCTGTATTCTGATATTATAACTGCAATCTAAATTTTACCATTGTAGCTATCATGGAGGTTTTTGCCCCAAGCAAGGCATTAGTACAATAGCAAATGAATGATCTGAACTGCTTAGGAATACTGGAAGTAAGCTGTTTTTTCTTTCTTTTACTTGAGCCCATGCAAAATACCTTCAATATTGTTAAAAAGCTACAGTTTTAATACAGATGCATTTTGTATTTGTAACTAGTGTTAGATTGGATATTGCTGTTCATATACTGGAGTTTTTCAGAACAACAGACTATCTCCATTGTTTAGACAAACCATGTGAGGTTTATTTTTTTTTGTACTGTGGAGGGTGCAGGGAATGATTCTTTTTGCAGGCCATTAAGAAAAACTTAACCTGTGTTTTTTCTTGATGCTTTTGTTTGCTATGAAATACTAGATATTTCTGCTGGCTAACCTGATAAATACATAGATTCCATGACTTCTCTGAACCCTAGCTATCAAAGTTCATGGAGTGTTTGTGGTGGGAAATACTGCCTCAAACATTACCAGAATTTGTTTTGGAAATCTTGTTGATATAGTTTGCCTAGATTTCCAGACAACTTTCAACAAGATCCCACAACACAGACAGTTTGATGTGCTGTTTCTGTAACTCCAGGGTAATATAGACAAGAGCTGGGTGAAAAATTGTAGAATGTTCTTCTAAGACTGAATTAATGGGCAAAGAAATGTCAGGTAAAAGTCATTGTTATCTAATGTGTCGCAATACATGGTGGGGAAATTTTCATATAAAATAATGGGTTGTGAGCTCATCCGTTTGCATTTAAGTGGAGTATCTGGAGGTAATGACAAAATACACGCTTAGAAATTCATAGCAATCAAAAAGCAAATCCAGTGTTAGAAATTGTTCTGAAGGGAAAAGAATAAGACTGACTAATGATGCCACAATATAAATGGAGAATGTGTCTGCCTTCTGAATACTGCATGCAGGTTATGTCTCTGTATCTTCGAACATTGTAGATGTGGAAAAAGCTCAGAGCAAGATCACAAGAATAATCAAAGATATGGAAGCTTCTTATACATGGAACAATGAACTAACCTAGGTCCTATTGGCCTGAACTAGTCCTGGGGTGGAGATAGTAATCTCTAGAATGAGTGCTATGAAAATGGATGGGTAAGGATAGATTGTTCACTGGAAGGAATGGTGAAAGAGGACAAGATGCATTCAAACCAACCCAGCAGAGTGAGGTGCAGAATGAAGAACGTGGGATGGTTCCTAGCACAGCAGACAGTTAAGATGTGCAGTGCTCTGCCAAGGGATGTATGGAAGCTAAAAGGGTTGGTCGTTTTGTTTTTAAACGCAAGTTCAGGAGGAGATGGGACAAATGATTGGGGGAAAAACTCCAGCGAGTTATGAAAAACATTAAAATCATGCATCCTCAGGCAGAAATCAGGGGAAGTGCATGTAAACTTGGACCACTGTCAGATGATAGAAATAGACTTTAGCCTGATCTGGTATGATGCTAGTGTTTCCATAAACGTTAGGCTAAATGAATAGCATGGTACGTAGGTTCTGTGGCTTTAAGCGATTGCTGTGATCTCTTAAACACAAGCCATAGAAACTGGCCTAGTAATTTCTACATCCAGCCCCAATTGGTATTTGAGGAAAGCATGTATTTTGTGAAGCCAGGTGTCAAATTATTAGTAAATTACAGCAGTCAGGATGATGGAACATTGAAGCTGATCCTCAGTCATCCTAATTCAGTCTATCTTCAATTACTTATTGTTCTGTGTATTTAAATTTTAATGGGAACAAAGTTACTCTAGAGTTGCTCGGGGCTAATACAATGGTGAGTATATGAATTGGGGATCCATGACCTTCCTAAAATCTGACTGTCTTCAAAACAATTGCAAGTAGCTTCTATAGGTTATTGTCTCTTGGTAGCTTTTTTGTTTAACATTTACTGTGTATTTTGAAGGCTGAAAACAGTAGTTACAACATCAATAAAAAAATGCTAGCATCATGCACCTAGAAGCTAGGCATGTAAAAGACTTTAGTGCTTACGTCTGAGGTTTTAGAATTGGAGTGACCATAATTAGCTCTTCAAGTAACACAGTAAAGGTGATTTAAATTCTTACACCAGTCATTAGAAGAAAATGAGTGAGCAAGCTTCAGTAATTATGGGAATCCAACATGTCATTGTCCCTAATAGAGAACTAGTACCTTTTTGTGTTCTGGATTAAACCCTAATTTTATTCCCTGTTGTTGCAGGGTGCGTCTGAGAAAGACATTGTCCACTCTGGGTTGGCTTATACAATGGAGCGTTCTGCCCGGGTAAGTATTGCATTAGTAAATATATTTGTAGTAAAAACAACTTACATGGGTTTGTGACAGTTTTTGAATGGATTGTACAGAATTTCTGTGTAATTAAAGGGGTAGATAAATAGTTAATGATAATGGAAGTCACTGTATGAGGTGTTTCTGCTCTGTGCTGGGATGGCCGACTTTAACTGGGTATAGTAAACATCAGAGACTAATACATGAAATCAGGACGTATTTTCTAGTAGAAGCTGTAGTAATTAGAAACTTTTTAGTTGTCCTCTTGTACCTGGCTAATCTGGGACACATACCTACAAGTGCTTTACTTTACCATCAGCAGTTTTAGATTAATCCCTCTATGCAGTATTTTTAATTAGCGGGGCAAAGACTACTTGAAACATCTTGTCTCTCCCTGTATCTGAGGTACACATGGATCCAAGACCTGAAAAGGGGCAATGTAGTAGTCTGGGAAAGATTTTCTTCCCTTTCAGAACTCAGTTGTAAGGGGAACCAAGAAATTTTAGAATTGATCCACAAAGGATTGGAGCTCTGATACCAATCTAGTGGCTCCTTATGGTCCTAACCTGGATCCTCCAAGCAAGAGCTAGTTTAGTTCTATGGAGAAACTTGCAGAAATCACATATAACCTTTTCTGTTTCAGCAAATCATGCGTACTGCCATGAAGTACAACCTGGGTCTGGACCTGAGAACAGCTGCCTATGTCAATGCAATTGAGAAAGTCTTCAAAGTGTACAATGAGGCTGGCCTGACTTTTACATAAATAGGCCATTACCGCTCCTTATTGTATCCCATCCCTCTCGCTGTTAATGTACCCTCTTCTTGAGAAAGCTTATCACAAGTTTACATGTAACCACAACATTTTCTTTTCTTCTGACATTATAGTGGATTCTATTCCCAATTAGTTTCAGTCCAAACTAGTCTTTTTTACAATAAAAATCCATGGATTAGGAAATTGTATACAAGTATGTATCTGAAGATAACAGTTCATCTGCACTTGTGGGGGCCATTCTGGGTATTTCACCTACAAAACAAAATGGTACATTTTATGTATGAAAGAGTGGTCTTGCCACCTGAGCCACTTCTCAGACTTCAGATCAGATACTGTACTAGATGAGCACTTAGCTCATTATTACTTCATGCACTTTTGTTTAATGATATAATTTTGGCTTCGGCACTTTCAGTAAGGCCTTGTATGATCAATGCTGTGGCATTGTCAAAGGAAGAATGGGCCTCCAGCAGGGATTAACTTTGATAGGAGTCTAATTTTTATTTGTAGTAAAGCTTCAGGCCTGATTCTCTTTAGGCAATGTTTTTTCTTTAACTGTGCTGCTGTTATAGGACTGCCTTTTATTGCTTGTTCAAGCTAGCTTGACTATCACCATGAAGTATGTAGAGGTGACAGACTAATATTTTTATAAGCTGAAACTATCAAGCAACTCTAGTTATGTTTTTAATCAAGTATCTACATAACTATTCTGACTATAGGTTGTTTCCTTTTTTTAAAAAAAGGGATGGTCTGAATTTGGTAATCATACTTAGGTTTTTTGGAATTTTTTTTTTCAGTCTTTTTCTTTCAGAGGCTTTCTGAAAATTAGATACTGCCTCAGTGAACAACTAAAGTGAAACTGAACCCAGAAATCATAGGCCAAACTACAGAGGAGCTAGAGTGCTGCTATAAGCTTAATCCACTGTCTTAACACACAGACTCTTTTTTTTTTTTTTTTTCATTAGGAGGTCTTGAAAGTTTTGAACATTAACTAGAGTACAACAAAATGGACCTCAACACAATATTGGATCAAGCACAGTTTTTTTAAAGTGTAAGGCTTTTGTCCCATGGAGTCCCCTTGAAGTGCCAGATGTTATTTATGTAATGAATATGAATGTTTTTTTTAAAAGACAACTAGTCCCTCCCAGAAACTCATGCTTTTTTTCTAACTACTTTGTAACTGCATGACATAACCTGGAGAGAAGAGCAGTTATTAAAAAAAGTTGACCTTTCCAAACCTACTATGCTGGTGTATTACTGTTTTCTATTTCATGCAGTAGCTTTCCATAGTTACAATCACTCTGTGAATCTTCACAGCACACTTGTTTATTCATTACGTGCCTACTGATAAGATACTGTCTCTGAGTTATTTTGGGGGGCTCAGTAATACAGATCTCTGTCTCTTGTATTTGCCTGTCAGCAAGACTTCTGAAGTCGGATATATTTGGTAAATCCTTTCAGGTCTTTACTGTGTCCTCTCAAATTTGTGTGAAGAACTATTCTAGTAGTTAGTATGGAGCAATAAACCTGTGTGACGCATTTAATTAGTGGCTTACTCCATCATATGTGCTGATATCTAGCATTATAAAAGTACTACAGATCACCTAAGTAAGTGCAGTGTATATATATACTGGCATTTTTTAAATAAAAAAAAAAGAGAGAACCCTTTGAGCATGAAAGAATTACTGTGATCAAGATGTAGATCTCTAAACATGAGATCTGTCTGTATCTTGAATCATTTTTCAGTGCAGTTTTTATGTAAGCATTTATTAGATAGTAAAATGAAATTGGATTTTAACAATTCAACTCTGACAAATTGTAACCTACTTCCATCAAAACTTGGAGGCTAAACTCTCACAAATAAACAGTTGTATTATTGAAAAGAGAAAGAATCTTAAAAGCCAAGTTGCATTATCCAGCAGCAAAGTTGCTGAAAGCAAAGTGCAGTAGCAGTGAGGAGACTTGGGTAATTTACTGTTCTCCTTTCCTTCCCCTCTCATTTCCTCTCCAGCTAGTAAAGCACCTCTAGCTTGTCTATGCAAACTTGAAAAATGGGACCCTTTCAGTGTTGGAGTGTAGAAAGCTAGCATAGTTAACTGAGATATCTTCTACCTCCTACCCGCATTCTTGTACAACTACACATCAATACTTCTTTTCCTAGGATGTCTTGAAAGACAGGAGATCTACCACCTGCCATGATTTTACCAAACCCAGAGATGAGCCCTTAAGGCTGACTAGATTTCTCCTCAGCCAACTTGCTTGCAATGGTTACTGACCTCTTGTTAACAAAGTCAGTGTTGGAGACCTGTGAGACATGAATCTGAACATATCCAAGGGCTGGTATAAGAACAACTTGGGGTACTTTCAATCAAAGAGTTGAGATTCTTGAGGAGGTTGATGCTTGGAGTCTGATTTAAGATTACAGCAGATCAGCTGATTTGCCCTTTGCTTATAGCTAAACACAAGAACCAAACTGTATCAGAGAATCTGGACTTCTTGTGATAGCCTGCTCTGAAATGGTCTTGTACATTAAGGCTACACTGGTGCTGAGCATTGTTAGGCTCAGTCCTAATGTGATCAGACAGTTAAGAAAAAAAAAAAAAATTGCATGTTCCTTGTCACATTTTGTAGCGCATACCTCTCAAGACCTGGCAACAGCAACAGAGAGAAGAAAGTGGTAAAATTTTACACAGTTGCTATGACTTAATGTGGCTTTAGAGGCTTAGGTGCGAAGCAGGTCTAGCCTTTTCCTAGCCACAGTTGAAGCAAGCAATCACTCTGTGGGGAATGCACTATAAATATTGGTGGTTTTTTTTTACTACAACTGTAACTTCAGTTAGGTGTTAAACCAAACTTCTTGGGGAACGCTCCCCTCCTTACATATCCATACCCACACATGCAAGTTTTATCTTACAGCTAACAACATTGTCACTGCTTGTATTCCCTTACATGCCACTAGACATTCACCAAGAGACTTGCTGCGATGTTTGGCAGGGAGCCAGTCAGTACCTGCAGTTAAGTTGAACACAGCTTTGAAACTGCTCTGAACCACACCTACTACCTTACCATAGCAGGTGTTTGTTTGTAATCTCTCATGAACTGTTAGTAATAGGTGAGTCTAGTATCAGATTCTAAGATCTCCTTCTAAGCTCACATGCACACCGGCTGTTTTTGTTGTGGTTAGTTGGGTTTTTGTTGTTTGGGTTTTTTTAGGGTTTTTTTGACAGCCCAGACTTGCTCAGTTCTCATTCTTTCAGCTCCTGCTTGATGGACATACTGCCCATCTGTGTGTTTGGCAGGAGCCCTGCAAATGTGGTAAGTTATTCCATTGCCGGACTGCGTGCTGCATTGCTTACTTACCAATACTTTGCTGTGCAGAGCTGTTGAAGTTGTACCAGTGATCTGGCTCAGGCAGTGTTAAGCAGTTAGAGGCAAGCTAAGTGCTCTGTCAACAGTAATGCATCCTTCTGCTGTTAGCATTAATTTGAGTATCACAGTGCTGTTGCACAGTGGTTACATGTAAGACACTTCATCAGCACAGTAGCTAATTGCAATCTTTCTTACAGATAAGACCAGAAGGACAAGCGCAGTCACAGGAGCACACAGGTGCTTACCTTGTATTGAAATGGCTGTTGGGTGCTCAGCTTGTGAGACTTGCACACGCACAATCATGACACGCTCAGTGGCAAAATGGGAAAGACCAACTCTCAAGTCAGTGTTTTGTGTTAATAGCATAGCACAACTTCAGCTGTCTGCTCCCTGAGGTAATCCAGTCTTTCTAGATCAGTGATTGTGAATGGTTTTTTAATGTGTAACCAAAGGATTCCTAAGGAATTACATACAAGCCAGGTAGAGTACAAGTGTTTTCTTTATTTAAGAGTACGTGTTGTAGAAACTTGTTTACAAAAATTTCAGTAGTGGTACATTTTTATCTTCATTGTCCGCAGCTTTTGCCCCACGAAGTTGCTTGTTTTGCTACATTTTTTACAGCTTTTTCACTGGTTTCAGCAACTTTGTAGACTTCATCAAGAGCTTTTAAAACACAAAACAAAGGTAACTGTAGCATTACTGCAATACCTTGCCCTTTCCCACAGGTGTGGGACAAGGAGCAAGACAGGGTTGGGGGACCTATCTGGGATTTCACTAATGTGACATTGTTGAAATAAACAGAAACATTACCATACCTTTCTGACCAGCATCCTTAGCCTGTTCCACTGCTTGCTGCACAGTCTGGCCCACTGTGTCTACTGGAATAGGGAAAAAAACAAGTGTCAATTAAGCAGTTTTGACCCTTCCCCTAAATTCAGTAATCACATTTTAGAAGGGTTCCCTAAATGTTTCAGGGCTAGAAGATGAAAAATTATTCCATAAGGATGGGCACCCTGATCTAGTGGGAGAGATGCTATTAGGACCCTGGCTGTAGTTCCCCACATATTATCCATGTGTCTTGGTACAGATGAAGATTATGGCTGTTACAATGTGTGTCACCTACAGTGTCGGGAAACAAACCCTAGTAGAGAATCGGGTGCAATGAAACCTGACTTTTACAGAACCTGGTTATGATCTGCTGACACCAGGCTTGGGCAGTTTGGTTGGTAAAGATTCTCTCACTAACTGCATAAAGCTTGATGCTCGTTCTCTGACAGCACACTGCTTAAGAGCAGCACATCAACATTTAGCAATTTTAGTCTAATTAATACTTTTTCTTGTAGCTAGAGAAAATTTTATTCTATAGGAGACCAGCCTAATTTTAAATGCACGAAAATGTTCAGTAGAGGAGACTTACTGAGACATAAAGAGCAAGAGAAGGTATTGTCTTTAAGTGGAGGAACTGCAGGCTAGAAAATAGTGATAAATATCTGGATGATTGGCCTCAAATAGCTATGATCAGGGAAATCTTGCTCACGAGAGTCAAATAAAAGTTTGGGGCAAATGCCCTTCAGCTGGACCTGTATTGGTTTTATTCCCCCTGGCTCCAAATACTACCTTTAAAAAAAACCACATTGATGTGTTCTGCACTAGAGACACTGAAGGGGGAGCTGACCGAGCAAGCCAGATTCCTTTTGGACACTGCATGAGGGAGGAGTGCTGAGGTGAGTAAGGACATTTATGTGGACTGGGAGTGTCTAAAACTTCAAAGGTCTCCAGGCTTGGATTGAATGGCTCAACAGTAGTTGTTTCGTTAAGTGTCTTGTAAAAACCAGTGGCCTATTTCACCTTGGGTTTGTAGGACACTTTCTACTGCTTAAGACATGCTAATTAGCATATGCCATCTTTTGCTGCATTTTCCCAATGTGAATCGTGTTCACTGCTCATAAGGTGCAGCTAAGGAAGTGCTTCCCCTAGCAATCTTAGGTCACAGCCGAGTTCGTGGCTCCTTTCAGGAACCATGGGGTAGGCGCTAATTTTAGATACTTGCAAAGCCCAGTTGTGCCACTCTGCACTTAGCAATGGCTCATGGGACCATGCCTTCAGGGCAGATGCAGGCACAACAGAAGTAGTTCAGAGAGAAGGTAATTAATAGTTGCAGAAGCACCAGTTGGACAGTCTTGTTTTAAACTGGCGTAAAATCCCCCTTTATCTTCATTTAAATGGGGATTTAGAGGGTACCTCTGTAATACTTCCAAGAGTTGATGCAGTACTGACAGTGATGCGACACGAGTTCAGCATCACGTGCTGTGTATTTACTGCCCGTCATCAAGGTACATGCTGATGGCACAGAAGTAGGTGGCCGAAGTCAGGCCAGTGCCTGGGACCTCCCATGGTTGTTCCAGGATCCGACTCCAGCTGGAAGAGCCATGCTGCAGCACAGGACTTGCTGGGAAGCTGTGTGCAGGGTTCAGGCAGAGGGCTTCACACTGCTGGTATCCCAAGAACTGACTCAGCTTCAAGTGCTTGGGACAGAAGGGAAAGGACTGCTGCTACTATTTAAAAACTTTGCTCTTAGAGTTTGTTGACTCCTAAACACTTAGTTCAATCAGCTGAACATTGCAATTACTACTCAGCTCCTTCGGGATGACAAATGCCACTTCTAAAACATCCATATCGGTCTTCCAGCGTAGGAAACAGTAGATGTTTCCTCAATGTTAAAAAAACTAGGAACATGAAAAACCTCCACAAAACATACATTTCTAGAGATGCTGTACAGCAAAAGCAGAAAGAAATCTTCATTTGAAAACAAAAATTGGTGGTTACCCTCCAGTTGCCCACATCTTGGTGTTTTTCTTCCATGCTTCAGCCTAAAGACAGTTGATTAAGCATAAACCCAAATTCTTTGGAGAAGGGGGCAGTGAGTGTGGGATTATGCATCTTTCGTCTTCGTAGCAAACTGAACCAAGAATAGATGGTAAATAAGCAGCAGGCTTTCCACTTGCTTCATGGGGCACGTAACCTGCAAGTTATGTTTCAACTGCATTTGAAGTCACAAGACAAAATATCTGCTTTCGAGAGTTTACTTAAGTGTCACGTAAAGAAATACAAAACAGTCCCCACTGCTCATGTATTATACTAAGCACGGACATTTCAGGAATCGCAGCAGTGCGGATCTCTGTATTAAAGATTCGCTAACAATGGCTCGTCGAAGTGGCACATCATTTCAATTTGGGACCAGTTCGGCAAGCCTCTCTGCAGGAGTAAACTTGACTCGGGTGCCCTGAGCTGCTGCAGCTGCACTTGGGCTTTCAGTGGGGTGAGTGGCTGTGATACTGGCAGGGCTGGAGCACTGACAGCAGAACTGACTTAACAGCACTTATTTGTGCAGCACTGAGCAGATCAAAGACCTCAGAGCTTCAGGAAACTAATCCACTACGCTACTACAAAAGTCGCATTTATCATGGCTGTTCACATTAGGAAACAAAGCCCTGAACAAGCAGCCTCGGCTCTCCGCTGTCCCGTCTTCAGTGCATCATCTAGACACCCATGCAGTAAAAGCCAGAGTGGGAGAAGTTGGGGGAAACCAGTAGTTAATATTGGTCCTTCGTTTACTATAGGGTTAGAGGGTTTGGAGATTAGAGGACATACTGACCACACCCTTGAGGACAGCATCTACAGAGTTCATGCCTCAGAGACAGATTTGCTCGCAGCTGCAGGGGTGGGAGCAGGGCACATACTTGAACACCCAAGGCACAGGAGAAGGGAAAGCAGTGATTTGTATTTACCTGCCACCTGCGCAGTGCTTTCAGCTTGTTGCGAGGCTTCCTCAGCAAGCTTCTTCCCAAACGCGAACATGGCTGCGCTCGGTCCTCTCTCTCCCCGCAGAGGATGGGTGAGTGAGTCCCTAAATTCGGTTCTGTTACAATGTTTGGCAAAGTGCAGCTTTTTATAGACAAAGCAGGACTCCTCCCAGTAGTTACAGGGCAAATGCAAACTGGAGCAGGGAAAAGCCACGAGCCCTTGTCAAGCGATTAATATACGAGGCATGAGAGGGTGAAGAGGCATTAGTGCTTATTACCTTTCCCCAGAGAGAGGGTGTGGATTAATCCGCAGCAGTTTTCCATAGCCCAAGAATGAAAGCTTTGTTTTTCCATATTGAGGAGTTGGTAAACAGCGTGCATGCCACAGCTGTCCTGACCAAAGGCTCCCGAGCCAGTGCCGCAGGGGGACATACAGGCAGCCACAGCCCGTCGTGAACCCAGCAGAAAAACACTGCATCGCAAATCACTCCGCTGAAGAATTGCTTAAATCAACTTTGGCATTTCAAAACCTTACATAGAAAAGTATGCGCTTTCAGACGATTCTTGCCCATGTTTTTTTTCTCCCCAGTGGGACTTAAAATTCATGGTTATAAAAAGAAATGGGAGGAGCCGACCCCGCTTTTTAAAGTTTGCGATGTAATCTTTATTGTGTTAGGCAAAGCTAAAAATTTTGTGGTGCGTCAATTAATATTTTAACCCCTTTTTTCCAACGCCTGGCCCAGGGGAGCGAAGACAGCAGGTTTGCGCCCTTTCCCCTCTGTCCCCACAGCAGACGCTCGCAGGACCCAGCGCAGCCTCCGGGCCCTCGGACACTGGGCGAGGGCCGCGGGCCGCAGCCCCACGGCCTCCGCCCGCCCTTACCGGGGGCCAGGCGGCGCTGAGCCGCGGCGCCAGGCTCACACCGTCTGCCCCGAGCGACAAAAACCCGGGCCGCCATCTTGTTGCCCCAGCCGGCGCAACAGCCGGCGGGGTGGGACAGGGCGCAGGCCCAGCTGACGCGCAGCATGGCGGGAGGGAGGCCGGCGCAGCCCACGCCAGCCGCCCACGCTCCTCGCACAGGATCCTCTCCAGCCATCCAGGAGCTGCTTTCACCCCAAAAGACTGGGCTTTTTTTTTTTTTACTGGGATCACCTGCTTTCTAGCAGAACTACCTCTGTGCCCTTTCACACAGCAGACAGGAGCTTTCACTCTGTCGATCAAATAATTGCTGTGAAAAGGCGAGGGAAAGCGTAACCTGCCTCAGAACAAGGGGTCTGCTCATCAAACCAATCTTCCGCGGTGTTACCACCACAGCAGGCTCTAGGATTGCCTCTCTCGATCCCAGCCGCCTCACTTGTTCACGAACAGCAGTTCCTCTACAATGACCCTTCCAGCAAAAGTTCTGTTTTCTCCCAACCGTTGCAGTTTCTTACTGACCACAAAGTCCTACTTTATGTCAATTAAATATGACGTGGAGGGTTTTCTGGGGGTGGGGAGGGGCTTCTCTCTGTTATCGCATCTTCTGACAGCAGGGAAGGGCTTACTTGCCATATCTGAAAGCAAATTCTACCAGAACATGCTCACAAAAGCCAGAAGGAAAGTAACAATTTCGGTTTTAAATTAATGTCTTCTTTGACGTCAAGTCAAGGGGCATTGACAAAGTTCAGAACTGACCGACGACGCAGAAAAAAATCCTGAAAAATTTCAGATAACTCAGAGCAGCATTTGACCCATGGAAATTCATTGCACAGCAGCCAAGCGGTAAAATGCACCCATTGTTCCCTGTAACATCCTCAATTACCCATGGCTGGCCTTGCTTGCAGGAAACAGCAATTTCCTAGTCCTGCTCTGCTGCTGCTCTAGTTACTGGCAGGGAGAGGAGTGTGAAGACAGGGAGACTCAGTCAGCAATAGGCTTGTGTATTCGGCAAGGTGACCATTTACATTGTCATGAGACACTAGAAAAAAACCTCTTCATCCTATCCTAATTGTAAAGTGAAGGATGGCTCCTATTCTCTCACACTCCAATACTGCAAATACAACTCTTTTTTTTTTAAAAAAAGCCACATAATCATTAGCTCACGAGCAGTTTCCATGAGAGTGGATCAGCACAGCACCAGCACTGGTGCTTTGACTTCCCAATGAACGTGAGTGTAGAAATAAAATTACAGAAACAATCCTAATTATATTACACCTACGTGCTTGCAGGTACATGTTGAATTGTAACACTAGAGAGAGTACGTGCCGTTGCAACACTCCTCACAAACAGGTGAAGGTGATGTTTGCCTCACAGGAGAAAAACATACAGCATTAAAACACACGAGTTTTCAAATATAAAAAGGATCTATTTTCTGTTACCACATATAGACTGAAACAATAGAAGACCAGTGAAGAAGCGTAGCTCTCTGCAGGCACCAGGATTCTCATCACATATGCATTTAAACAGACATTAGATTGCACTCAGTGCCATAGCTTTCGCCATCCATCATCGCAGCAGCACACATCTCCGTGACTGCATTTACTAGCTTCACACGAGCACAGGCAGTGGAGGTGCGTAGCACTCTGTCTTTCTATAAACACAGCCCCTCCGTGCCATTGCTGCTACTTCTTCTCTCCTCGGCCCCCTTAGCCGCCCCCGGCACAGTGACACATCCCGGTAAGCGTTGCTTGTTAGTGCACCGGGGCTAACGAGAGCAGGGCCAGGGCTCATCTCCACACACCGGCATGCCCCCCCCCCGCCTTGCTCCTCTCCCTGCACCCAGCCGACCACACAGCCAAAGCCCAGGACTGTCCCTCAGAGCAAGGGATGCCAGGACAGCTTGCTGAAAACCCAGATTAAAGCTGCCAAGGCACGAGCACTTACACTTCCTAAGCTCAGCCACCAGCCAGCACAGACAAACAGACAGATCTTGAGAGGAGAGACAAAACCCAGCATCCTGCGCCACAAGCGCAGGCTGCGGGACGCTCGTACCCCAGCCGGGCTGAACACGCACCGACCACCGACAGGTACCTCAGCCTCTCCCACGGGGTCGCATCCCACCGCCACGCGGGCAGAAATCACACAATCATCCCCCAAGAGGTGGGCAGAAATCACAGCGCTGGGGGCAAAGCCACAGCAACCCCATCACAGCAACCACACCACCGACGCCGCTCCTCCCTCAAAGGGCACGGCCGCCTCACGCACCCCACTCCTACCTGCCCACCACGTCTGCAGCCAGGAGCCGCCAGGAGCCCCCTCGAGCCCCCTCCAGCAGCCCCTCTACAGCCTCTCAGCCCAGGTGCAAGCAGGTTTTGGGGAGGGGCCCCTCCACCCCAGCCCAGCCCTACCCCGCAGCAGGGCCCTTATTTGCTAAACCTGGCAGAGTTGCAAGTGAGGGGACAATCTATGCAATTGGTAGGAGGTGAATTTAAAACGTGAAAGGAAGGTCATCTTTGTCCCGTGGGCACCAAAACCTAGTGAAGCTGCTGCCACCATGGGCTCTGGGAGCAGATGGTGCTGGCAGCTCCAGAAAGGAGCTGGACAACTTCATGGACAATAGATCCCTTCATAACTGGAGACTCCAGGGAGCAGCCAGGATATACCCTCCAACTTCGTTAACCCAGCAGTCGTGGTTGCTTGGGAGTATGAGGGAAACGGTGTAGAGAGCAGCCGGGCTTGCTGAGGCTCTCCGTGTCACCTGCCCTATTGCTGCCATTTGCTGCTGCCGCTCTTTGGGAAGGAGAGAGGCTGAGGGGGGTCGTCTGGTGTTTTTTCAGGGCACGGCGAAACAGCGTAACACAGGCAAAGCGTGCAGCCTTCACAGCGGCTTCACCCCCAGTACGTATCAGCGGCATATGGAGAATAGCATCCAACCCAGCAACACCTTATTCATCGTTAGGTTTCTTGATCTTCACGTTTAGGAAGGCGAGTTTCTTTCACCAGACGTGCTGCCCCACCTCACGGCAAGCAGTTTCTCCACGGTGTCCTCCTGAAGTAGCGAGCTGTTCCCACACTCGCGCTCCGCGGGCCCCGGCACCGCCTCGTCTGTGGCTCCTTCCTGGCACCCGCCGGCCTCCCGCAGCAGCCGCCTGTGTCCCGTCCGCGTCCCCTCCACGTCCTGCCGCTCAGCCCCAGGTCCCCCAGCTGCGGCTGCGCCAGGAAAGCCCGCTGCAGCAGACCCCCGGCCCCGGGGGGCCAAGGGGGCCTGGGTCAGGGCCGTGGGGTGTGCCACAGGGGGAAGCGAGAACCGGATTAACTGCCAAAAGGGTGACTTGGGAAAAGAAGCAAAAAGCCGGAGGGTTAGTCCTAAAGGACGAAGGAGACGGTATGCCATAAATGCTGCCTAAGTTAGACACAGGAAACGAAACTGCCGCTAAAGCAACAGGGGGTGAGAGCGGGACCTGGGGGAAACTGAGGCAGGGTGAGTTGATGCTGGCAGGCCCTGGGGGGCTGCTCATGCCAAGGCCAACAGAAGAGCAGTAGTCTTTCTTTACCAAGGGCTCGGTTAATATTTACCACAGCATGACTCTCTGCACAAGCAGCGGGTCGACCTGCTGTGCTCAACAGTTGTGCTCTCTGCCATCCAGCTTTTACATAGGCTCTGCTCTCCCAGCTTTTAAAATTAACCACGAGGGCTAGAAATGCTCAAAGGGCGCTCGTGGGTGCCTTTACGGCTGGGAGCCGTAAAGCAAGGGAAACAAAACCCAGGAACTGTTACTAAATAGGCAAAAGGAGCTACACATAAAAAGAGTTTCTTTGCATGAAATTCCTGTAATTTCCTATCTGAAGGCAAAAGAGAAACTAAACAAGCACCACATGTGTGTGTGTGCGTGCGTGCGTGCGTGCGTGTGTACTGCTGAGGTACCGGCAGCAGAAGAGGGGCTGACACAAAGTAGGAGAAGCATCTATTAAGGAAAGGCTTATGAGCAAAATGAAAATGGCTCCTGCAAATCTCTTCTGAGGCTGTTGCCCCTGGTGGCGTGGGGGGTGCGGGCTGGGCCCTCTGCCACGGTCGGGGCTGGCAACTGCACGGGAACCTGGTAAAGGGCACCAGGGTGGGGGAGAGATGGCGGGGATTTTAAAAAAAAAAAAAAATCACCTTTGCATTTTGCCACATGACAGGAAACTGTGGCCACAAAGACAGGTTTCGGAAAGCTCGGATTCTCGATAACCCTTAGACCATTAGTCGAAGCATTCACCTGAGATGAGGATTCGTGTTTTCTTGGGCAAAGGAAGGAGCTGAAGGTGGATTTTGAGCAGTCTGGTAAAACCTGTGCCCCCTGTGCCCCTGCCTTGCTGAGCTGTGAAGGGGAGATGGGGAGGCTGCTTGCCCCCCAGCCACCCTGGGCAGGTCTCTGGGGGGGCTGGAGTGGGGCACGGGGCAGGTGGTGCTCACACCGGGCAGCCCGGCCAGGCCGGCACATGAATTCCCTTTGCTCGGCATTTCATGGCTCAGGCAGCTGCGGGCACACGCAGAAACAAATTTTAGCAAATGTGAGAACTCAGGTGTTGGATAACTTCACGTGTCTACAGCTGATGGCACATGAGCTGGTAGGAACTTTAAGGATGTCCGGTCTGCTTTTACACAACATCTGGAACCTTCAGGTGGGATGGGAAGGCACGGTCCTGCGTTGGGACACGGCTCCCTGTGCGATGCGCAAGGGAGAGAGAGCCCCAAATATTTTAAGGCCAAAGAGCACTGTGACTAAGGCAGTGACCTTATTTGTGGAGTAAAGTGCTGAAACTTAGAAACACTTGCCAGCAAATGACTCAGACTCGCGGGTGCCTGTAGCACAGCAGCCGACCTCAGGACAAAAGGCACGTGAAATACTCTGACCAGGCTCCTGGGATTGGTGCTGAAGCAGCAAGGGCATCCCTGCGCTGGGGACCAGGAGTCAGGAGCTGCCTCTGCGTGCCCCTTGGCCTGATGGAGAAAGGTGCTTCTCCTCTCTGGTCTCAGGGGCCGACCTTCAGTGGCCCCTCCAGCCAGGCAGTCCAGTCCATACCCTGCCCCGGGCCAGGGCAGCGGGCAGCTACAACCCCTGCAGTGACACTGAAAACGTCACCTGTGACGGCAACACAAAAACCGCACACCAGGAGTCACGGTTGTGTTCCCCATGCACAAAGCAGCAGGAACAGCATCAGTCATGTAAGGGGATAACAGGTTTTACTGGAGAAAAAACCCACAACTGTTCAATTTTTTTTTTGTAATATGAACTAAGGAGTGGATTGCAGGCAAAACCAATGATGGAGAGTGGTGTATGGACCATTGTCACCCACAAACGCAGCCCTGATGTCTGAAATGCTGAGCCTAAAGAGCTCATTCTCTGAAGATTTCACCATCAGGGAGGTAACCATGGAAAGTACTAAATAATTAAGTACTACTGAGGGTTGCCCAGTGACTGAGAGTGCAATAGTCTAACGCTTTTTCTGTGAGCTTGTACTTGGGTAAATATTTAGGCTTTTAAAGCTTTAAATAACAGTGGACATTGCATAGGGACACTCTGTGCAAAGCCCTGGACTATGTTTACTCACAGATGGTCTATTACTTATAGGGCCCTCTAAAGGCTTTTCAGTGCGTGCAGTCCTCATGCAGATTGCAGGCAAGGGTGGTCTTTGGGTTCAGCGGTGAGTCAGTCTCTCCTAGGACTGCATCTGCAAAGATCGGCTTCCAAAAAACCCTGGTCGACCACAGCTCTTGGTCAACTAGTGCGGTATCTCAAGCTGGCTTGGATTGCCCTATTTCATTACCGCCAGATGCTTTTGGTCATGCTTTGGTTTTCTATTGTAAGGCCCAGATTAGATTTTTACTGAATGCAGGCTGGTAAGGCTTCAAACCAGGAGAAAAAAAGAAAGAAACAAACAAAAAAACCCACGAAACCCCCCCCCCCCCAAAAAAAACCCAAAAGGAAGAAAAGAAAGGAAATACTGCCTAGCAGTGAGAAACACCCAGAGGCCAAGGTAAGAGCACTTACTGTGAATAAGTGGGTATTAGTGCCTTCTGTTGACAGAGGCAGCACTAAGTGGGCACCCTGTTTGGCTGCAGCAGCCTCTGATTGCCCAGCAAGCAGCAATCTAAAACAAATATTTCCATCTCCTAGGCAAGAAGATTGCGCACTTGTCCCTCTCCCGTCCCCGAGCACCGCCGCTCCTGTGAGCGGGCAGCCGCCACGCAGCGTGGCCGGGGCTGCCTCGAAGCACTGGGCAGAGGCTGCAGCTCAGGCGTGGTGAAAGAGCTGAGCCAAGCACCCCGTCGTGCTGCCTCTCACGTCAGTGCTACCGGTCGCTTTTAGCGGTAATAACTTTGGGATAAAGTGTCCGATTTTTTGTCCCTGGGAGATTTAACAGGAGATGTGCTGTGGATAATGGTAACAAGAAATTTAGATGAGCAACAGACGCGTAAGAGAAAGGACGAGGGGGTGGACAACACAACTCCCATTCACTTGCCGAGACCACGGGGCTCTGCTGCTGCGCGGGGCTGTTCATTTCCATATGTCTGTCTGCCAAGCTGCAAAATGATTCAGTACTCACCTCCCTTACAGGATGGTCACTGACCTCACTGGGCTTTGAAACAAAGAGCAAAAGAGAATTGCAAGACATGGTGTGATCCTTCACCGAAAGCCCTGATAAAATAACGAGAGTACATAACAAGGTGATATATTTCTGGGTGCTGGAAATCTTACAATACCTTTTATTTATCTTAATTTGAAAATACAGCAGATGGGAACAAACGAACAACTGACATGAAATATAACCCCTGTTTAACTTTTGGTTACTGGAAGGAAACTCAGTTTCATCACATGAATGTTCTGGTGTCCTGGAGTATGAACGCTTTCACAGGTTTTGTAAATACACTCAGCAAATGCAGCAATAATCATTGCGCTGTTGTAAGAGTAGGGCAATAGGATTGCTGAAGCCTTATGAGCCATTTTGAAGATTGTGAACAGATGTTAGGAGATGTGCTAAAAGATGTATTTTTCCTATATGAAGGATAAGGGGGACCTTTCGCCATAAAATTTTGTATTTGGAGAGAGAGAAATTATCCAGATCTCAAACAGGTTTCGTTCTTCTACACAAAGGAGTAGGGAATTGCAGACCAAAGAGCGATTTTTACATGCAATACTCTTTGTTTAAATTAGCATCATTTCTTAAATCCACACTTTTTCCCAAGGCCAGACATTGCTTCTGCAGCTTGTCCAGTTGCTTTTTCTACCCCATCTTGTGCTGTCTTGGAAGCCTTGTCAATAGCTGCAAGAGAGGAAAAAAGATAAGCAAAAAAAAAGCTTGAAAAATGCAACGTAGTTTAATATTTATGATGGACGGGGGAAGTGTGAAAATTACCAGATTATAAAAATATAGGGATATATCTTCTTTAAAAAAAGGGTTCTCTGCAGGTGACTATAGTTGGGTTTGGCAGGATGTATTTAGGATGGGCTGCAAAATAGGAGGGGTCACATGGAAGTTTTGGGTGCTGAGCTGAAGCAGTATGAAATGAATGATGGGACAAAGCTGGAACAGATTGATTTTGGTCTAAGTGTAGCCCCTCTCTCTTCTCTGGGATCCCGGCTGTATTTTGGCAATATTGATACCGCCTCATCTAATGTCAACAAGTGCCCAGGTCCTGCCTTCTTATCACATCATGGAGCTGTAGAGGGTGTCTGCTCTAAGGAGATACTGCCAACACATTTTGACTTTCGTTAAATATTTTAGACCCTGAAGTCGCTAATCCTCCCCTCATTCTTAGAAAATTATTACAATTAAGTGAGAATTGAGCTTAGTTTTTAGTTTAACTTGTTCCCAATCCCCAGAAACGAGATGCCAATGCTTTCCTGATGGCACCTTTCCACCTGTGGGATCATTAATATTTGACCCCAGGCACTGGGTGCTAGCGTGGGGCTCAACCTGGATGTACCCCTGCCCTCCAGACTGAGGAAGCAAGATGTATCACAGGGTTACTTAATCCACAAGAGAGAAGAGCAAAATTTTGTCTGCGCTGTTCCCAGAAGTTTTCTATAAAGGAAGCCAAAATCTGAGTGTCATGCATGGGACTTGATGGCTGGCGGGAGTCAGCTATTATGGTACATCTGCCAGTAAATGTATGGAGCTACCAGGGAACAGATCCTGAAATCCTGTCCTGTGAGATCTGTAAGAGGCAAAAACTTGTCACTGAAACCAAGAGCTTTCAGGCTGAGAGCGCCTGCAGGACAGAGGGGAATGAGCACTGCCCACTGCTGGCTTGTGTTGAGCTGCTCCATTGCTTCTTGATTTGAACGTCATTTCTCCTACCTTTCTGGCTTGCATCTGTAATCTGGTTGACTGCATCCTGAGCAGCCTGTCCCAACGTGTTTGCTGTAATTAAGGACAAAAAAAATTCATTTCCGTGTGTCCACATTTATGCTTACAGGAATTCCTTATAATCAATTGGCTTTTCTGCATGTTCGCAGAAGGACATGCCCCTGGCAAGAGATAAGGCTGGTGCGGAGCAGACTGAGGCTGTGTGCTTCGCTCATGGGCACCCTGGGAACTCTGTGTGTTGCCAGAGCAGCTTGCTATGAGATTAGCGTTCACCTAGCACCTACAGTCAGCTGAGCAAATAGGTGACAGATAAGAAGATAAAATAAAAAGGAGATAAAGAAGCAAAGAATAGCAGTGAGTTTGAATGATGACATTTAGCTGCAAGTTGCTTATTTTACACTACCCTTGCTTGTATTGATTTTTCTAGCTTATTCTGCTTGGAGAAGTTTGGCCATCTAGCATGCATTTTCTTTGCAGGCCGTTTGGGAGTAGTGCCTTTTCCGAAATGGAAGCAAACGCATTAAACAGAGCAGGACAGGAAAAGGGAGATTTTACAAACAAGATATATATAGAAGAAGAGGAGCAGAAGCCAGAATTGTAATGGATCAAGTCCAGAATATAAAGCATTAAAAAAGTGAGATGCTATGTAATTGTAAGATGTCTGATAGTTTATGAAAGAGCGATAGCCATCCTATCACTTTTGCTAGAAGAAATGACCCCTCAATGGCATGAATATATTCAGGATGCAGCAAGGACTATTTTGTTTTTCATGAAAAACATGTTTTTCATGTTTTTTCATGTTTCTGGGTCTGCTACACGTTTGTTCCCAGGTGTATGGAAACTTACTGTAACTCCGAAGAAATCAGTGAGGTTACTCACGTATTTCAGCTATGCAACAAAGTGTTTGCAGGATCAGAATCCAGGACTGATACAAATTACACCCTGCTAGGAATGAGGTGCACGCAAACACTGTAAGGAATATACTGTAAAATGCTAGCATAAGCTATACACATATTGACATTTTTCATTCAAAGGAAAAGCTATTATACTTTGCATTGAAAAATTGGTTTCCAGTGCACAGTGCTAATAATAATACAGTGCTTGGCCCTAAAACATAGGAAGAGCTATGACAGAAATGTGTGCACAGATTTTTTTTTTTTAAACCCCGCAAAGTCTGGTGATCACTGCTGGAGAAGAATACAACCAAACACTTGTACTACCTATTACAAACAGGCCATTGCAATCAATGTAGTTACTACCAGAAGGCATTGATAGTCGGGCCACGTAGCAAACATTAATCAAAGGTTAACTCCAACTTCTTAGAAGGACAGCAGTTTAAATACCTCCACACAGCAGGAGAAAAGACCACCCTGAGCAATGTAAATGCTAGATAAAAAAGGTTATTCCTACCAAAACAGGCTTCACTGCTCTAAAAACACTAAGTTTAAAGATCTGGCTGGGGAGTGATAAGGGTCAGCAGATGCTCAGCAGCCGCTGAGGGAGCTGCGGGTGGGTGGAGGTGGTTGCCCATGCCAAGCTGAGAGCTGTGGCCAGCCTGACACCTTCTCCAGGCGATGGCCAAAACTTGGGCCCCAGGAACAGAAAGAAAAGGGGAAGCTGTGTCCTGCTAGCACCGGCGAAGCTCGCAGTGTAACTCTAGATTGTGGTTTCTGTAAGCAAAAGCAGCAGCTAAGCCCCCCACAACTATACAAGGTTATTTAGTCTTTCTTACCAGCATCTTTTGCTGCACCTTCAGCCTGTTCCTTCAGGCCCTGGAAGTTTTTACCCGACATTGTGGCTTCTGACACGTGTTGACACACCTCCGCATCAATAAAATTAAGTGCCTGGTGATGTATAGCACACAAAGTGAGGGGTGTCCTGACCTGTCCTGGTTTTATACATGTGCCAGAAGACCTGCTGACGCTTTTGGGGGTGATTGGTACAATGGGTGGAGCTTGAATGTGAGGTATGAGAGATGAAAATACACAGAGAAAAGCCATTTATTTACCCTCCCCAATGAGAGGGTGTGCCGGGTGGAGATTTCTGCTTCATCGCACTGTCTTTGTTTATAAGTTTGTTGGTTTTTTTTCAAATCAAAACCACAAAAAAACCAAAACCTGTTCCACCACCAAAGACAGAGAAACCACTGAACTGAGCTTTGTAAAAAGTGCTGGAAAACTACTGAAGTAGTAGTGCCTGGGCATGGCCAACTTTTGTCCTTGCTGGGCTGGCTTCTTTCTCCTTCCTTCATTCCCTGAGCTGATCCTCCAGAGAGTAGAAAACAGCCCAAACTTCATTCATTTTTTAACAGTTTTAATCACAATCACCTTTTCTTGTCAGGTGGGATACTGTTAGATGGCAAGACTTGTAATTTACCTGTATTTTTATAAGAAACTGCAAATCTGGTCATCTTTCCTGTTGCCTGCTCAAGTTGGATTGCAAAAGCCCAGCATCACTGAAGGCCATGCCTGGGTTCGGCAGGTAACCCGTGTCAGCGCTAGCAGTTCTCAGGGAAAGGAAAAAAAGAAGCCAAATTAGCAAAGCTACCTTCTCCTAGTGTGGCTTTGTATTACGGGTTTTGTTAGTACATCACTACATTAATAAAAGTTTCTGGCTTTAACCTCTGGCATTTCACAGGTTTCCACTAGCCTTTAGAATTTATGTTTTCTGCCACCAATCCCCAGTACAAAGAAACTTTGTACAAATAAACTGTTGGCAGAGTTGGGGGCCAAAGGCCTCGCCGGCTTTGTGGGGCTCAAATTCCTCATCGCCATTTTCCAGCGTACAAAGCACCTCGTTTCAGATGTTGACACTCATACCCATATTCGTCTTCTTGAGGAAAGCTTTTTTGTTGAGAAATGGGCACGAGAACAAGATGCTGTGGATAAATGAGGGTGGGAAGTGACAGTGCTCATAAGTTTAATACTTCATTAGTACCCAAGTGAGGAAGAGCAGCAGAAAACAAGGTTAAATGCATTCCTCTGCTGCTCCTATTCAGCCTGTCATTTCGGAGAGCTCTTTTCAACTTTTTGCACTGCTGGCACCACTCATTTATTATTTCAAACAGCAATTCTCTTTCCCCCTTGACAGGTTAATTAGCATTTTAATTATATATTCACATCAAGTATCTTTTTCAATTCCTTGCTGATTTCTTTTTTAGAACAATTTTCTTATTTGGATTTGCAAAAACTCAGATAAAAGGCTCGCAATATTTTGGGGTTCTCACATTTTTTGGGCAAAACCGCTAACATAGACTTATTTATCTTTCTCGCCGAAACCTGAGAACCTAGCAACAACAAAACCATAACAAACAGGCGGTTTTCAGCCATTCTCAGCTCCCTTGGCCAGATCCCTGCTGCTGCGATTACCTTTGTGCAGAGCATTTGTGAGAGCAAGGAAGAGGCTCTCCAGCACCCACCAGGCAGCTTGTCGTGGCTTGAGAGAGGACGTACCCAGGCTCCAGCAGCAAATACCTTCCAGCTGCCTTCCCAGCTCTTTTCTACTGCTGGATTTTCAGCTCAAGGGCCCCGCTGATACTGGCTGGGATAGTCTGCCTGAAACGGAGAACAGGAGTTTGGCAGAACACTTAAAACTGATGCACACTTACACCAAACTTTAAACGTGCACCACATTATAGCAGTATCTTAGAGACTCCTTAGCAGTTAAGATAAATATGTTCTCTAATTCTGCTCTGATGGCCACCTCGATTACTCCAGCTGCAACTATTATTCTTCCAAGTGGAAATCTTTGTTTGACCCTTTGGACTCCACATGGGTGTCTGATCTGCTCCACTACTTGCTTTACCTCCTGCTCAAAATTAAAGTAGCACGAATCTGTGAGTAAAGCCTGCACCACTGTCAGCATGGCTGCATGACTCCTCATCTAATGTAAGCTTATCCTTATCATTAATACCATTATCCTGATTCCAAGCAAAAAAAAAAAAAAGCAAAGAAAGCAAATTACACTTGCCCGGCAAACTGACGTAGCATGATCATTATAATGCAGCGCAGCATAGAGGGAAAAGGGACCGCTGGTATAGTATGTATTTGTCCCATATGATGGGACAAAAAGGTCTGTGCATCAGGTGGCTCGCAGAGCTACAAAACCACATCAGAAAATTAATGGAATGTATTGCATCCTCTTTATTCACTTTGTGAGTTAACTTTACTTTTTTAAAGCTAAGATGAAGCATTTTGAACTGATGTTGGATATAGATCAGAGCATTCAGAAATAAAAAGGATGATTGACCTGAGCAAAAATGAGAATTTTAATTTCATCTGTTCAGAAATTTACAGCAATTTATCCCTGTGTTTTCATTTTGTTCTGTTATGAATATTGAGACTACTAATGTAGATTGGATCTACTTCTGGATTTTGTAAAAAAGTATTTCTCTAAAGAATTTAACCTTCTCTTGGCCTCTAAAGAGATTAATATCACAAGAGAAACTGTTGAAAGCTTTTCCCGAGACAGACTATTTAAGGAACAGTAAAAGTAAAATAGGAACTTATTTCTAATTGTAGATCAATGAACTAAGTGAATTAAACATATGGCTTTAAATTCCTTCCTGTCCTGGTCCAAGCTATAGGTTGACTTACATTTCACTGTGTATATCTCCCGATACCAGGTGTAAGTGTGCGCACAGGCGTTCGTGATGGGCTTCTCTGGGCTTCTTACAAAAGTCGTGGGAAGCATTTGAGCTCACGACGAGCTGGATGGCCAGGCACCGGCCACCTGGGCACTGGTCTTTCCCGTGACTTCAGCTGGAGTTCAACGCGCTTATGGCTGCCCTGGGACACCTGCGGCTACGTTTCCAAGAAAGCCAGCTTTCAAATGTATGGTCTTCTGAAATGCTGTGTCTCCGGATTGGTAGGAGTTAAGCTATCCTGAATGTCTGGGTGAAAAAATGACCTTTTGCAAGAACTGTTCCTCCTCATGAATCCCAGTCTTTGCTTTGACTCTTTTGTATGCTCTTTTGTCTCTGACTCTTGTCAGAGAAGATCTAACCATCAGGGATGGACCTGGCTGGCAAGTATTGTGGGATTGTTCATTTTGCCTTTGTCAGTTCTTAACCATGTTGTCTCATGACAAGAAAAGCTTGGGGTGGGGCAGGATATTATAAAGTATTTTGAAAGCTAAATGCCAAAACACTACAGCCTGTGTGCTCCTTGTCTCCCGATGTCTCCACAGTATTGACCCAAAGCTCCAGCCTCTAAGTACACCTACAGTTTCTACACCTGTTCCTCCCATGCATTACCTCTTTCCAAATGGGTTTCCTGGTCTTTGGTTGCATCATTTGGTGTGTCCTAAGGTCAACTCAGATTGCCTACAGGTGGAAAGTTAGGTTGGACTTTTGCTCCATTCAGCTCTTGGTATCTGCTGAGACTGCAGGCAGAAATGCTGGTTAACGCCACCCAGGGCAGGTACCACAGCGTGCCGGCAGAGCCCAATGCTGAGGCACCTGTGAAATTCCAGGCAATTCCAAAAGTGACCTTACCTGGTAATGCCGGGACGTGTCGCTGACACTGCTTGGCCAGAACCAAGGCGTAAGAAGTGTCATGACCCCAGCAGCGCTGCCTGCTCACCTCTGACGGGTAACTTGTCTCACCAACACGCTGCTCCCATGCCTGGCTCCTCAGGCTTTTCCTCTATATTCTGCTCCTTCTCAGTCTGTGGCCTGTGACGAGCAGTAGGTTAGTTCTGTTTGGGGGAGGGGAAAAAAACCCCAAACTGATTCCTTAATTGCTAGGAGGGGTCCACGAGCCACAGCTCGCTCTAGAGCTAGTTTACAACCCTAAACTTGCAGCCCAAATAGCTGTGAGTTAAATCTAAGGCACTACCGGGAAATTAGAAGCTGTTCTGGTGGCCTTTCCTTTCACACCTCTTCTATGGCATCTTTGAGCACCGTCTCATATATCAGTAACAGGAACCCTTCTGTTTTTATTACTTGATGAAGATGAGAGGTAATCGATCAGAGCTAGAGCTCATGTTTTACACATGAAAATGAACACATGGGGTTAATCAGTTCAGATAAAAATAAGGCCAGTATATATGGATTTCTTTACCTTCTGGTCTCTAAATCTTCAGGCAACATCTAGGTGAAGTGTCCAGTTTCTGCCATCTTCTGGAGCACTGAAGCCTAAAACAATGCTTAAATACTGGGACTTTTGTGGAGCCTCATGATATCCTGCAGCTTGAGTGTTAGGGGAAAAAATTGGCTGGCCTTTAAATTGTAAGAGTTAAAAAGATGAGAAAGGCTTGACCGCCACCTTAAGAACTGGCACAGGGCTAGGGAAAGAAATAAGTGGTCCTATCCTGGGAGTTGCTATGAAAGCCGAGGATGTGAGCCGGGGGCGAGAACTAGGGGAGGGCTGTGGATCTGTTTCTAGATGTGGTGAGAGGAAGGAGCGCGGTGGCTCAACTCTTCTGGCGCCCAGCTGTGCTGCCCACCCCACCTGGGGCCCTGGGGAGAGAAAAGGTGGGGAAGCAGAGCCACCGAGCTTGCTTCCCTCCCACGCAGGAATCCACGCAAAAAAAAGCAGTGCCAAAGTTTGACAGAGACACTTCACGCTGCTAACAGAGCGGTGCGAAGTCGCGCAGGCGGGGTTTTGTCTGGCGTTCAGAAAGCTGAGTTTTAGTCTGAGGCTTGTTTTCTGACATGCTATTAACAGTGTGGAGTATCTTTGTGTGGGGTTTCAGTGCACTTGTAAGACAAAATAAGTTACGTTTCAATGCAGAAAAAAGTGTCAAAGTGGGGAGAATGGTTATGTACCTATTACAGAGAACAATATTAAAAAAACAGCCCTTCAGTTTTTAATCAAGTGCTCTTTGAGTTCAGTTTTAGGACATGCATTATGCAGATACTAAAATAGGACTTTCAGATGAAGTGGTATTTTAGGAAGTGTATTATTACCTGATTTGCATTTAAATTAGCGGAATGCATGTTGAGAGATGCTGAGAGCACCACTGCTTTCTCTTCTGCATCCCAGACAAATGTCTTTGAAAAATCAGGCCCGGCATGCCCTTCAGCCCTTGGCTAGACATAATTGTGGGAGGAGCTCTCAAAGGCTATGAACTGTATCAGAACAAATCACTTAATAAAGCTTAACTGCAGTTTTATATGGTAAGTTATGCTGTTACAAGGGGAAAAAGAAATGTTTTTCAGCATTTTGTTGGTAGAGTTGAGACAATACTTGGCAGTGGCTGTTCCTGGCTTGTTGGATCACCACGGAGGTCTGAGGGCGAGCATCCAGGTTCCTGTCACTGGGGACAGACTCAGGCCCTGCTGCGCTGGGCTCTGAGCACCGTCTCGTCACAGAGGGATTAAATTAACAGCTTGTATGAGAGTGGTATCACACATACAAGGTCCACTTAAATAATTCACAGGGCGAGACGTGCAAGAGAAACTCTTGATCACCCAGACCGTGACCTGTCAGCAAAAAATTATTTTGCTGGTGTTTGCCTCCATCAGCTTTTACCCGGGGCAGCGGGATTCACTGTGTTTCCCTTGTGAAAGCACCTTCTGCCATGGGATGTTTTCTGATGCATCTCCTCCATCCTTCCATTTTTCAGTTTCCTTCCATCGCCTCTCATTTTGCTTGTCTGAAGACTCATTAAAAGTACAGACTTCTTTTCCATGCACTGAACCAGACAGACATACAACAAAGTTTAATTGAATATTTAATAGATAATCTTCGGGCTCTTTTATGACAGACCCTTCTACTTCAGGAGAAAAAAGCATTCGCCTTTCTTACCTCTGACAAAGGCTGCTCAGACTAGCAGCTCTGCTCTCCCCGGCCGGGTAGCAGCCGGTCTGGGAAAGCGAGGGGGGGAAACCGCGGCTGACCCAGCCACTGCATGGGCACAGCGCTGCCCTGTTCCCGCTCACTGATGCGGGATGCTCGCGGGGGAGGAAACCACGTGCCCTGATCTCTGTCTTTAAGGCTCGTGATTGCCTTCTGCAAGATGCATAAAGACTCTGCGGAGCTGCGACCGCAACGGGACTAGACCAGACCTAGTCAGGGGCTATGCCAGGGAGGTGCTGAGCCCTCATCCAGCCTGCGCATCAAACAGTGCTCAGTGATGTGAGAAGCAGGCAAGCGCAGAGGCAGATCTTTAGAAACATCCAGACGCTTCCGGTGCCCATAGTCAAGCAGTGCTTAGGCTCACAGTTCTAGACCCAGGTGTGTAAATACCAGTTAAATCCCTCCCACAGGGAAGAAGATGCTGTAGCACAGCATATTGATGTGGAGTGCTGCAGGCCTCCCTCCCAAGCAGCTATGTACCACCGCGCAGTGTGCCCGCACTCTCAGCTCAGCAATTGTAATTCTCTCCTGGTTTAAGTCCCTTTGAAGCAGGGGCGAAGCCTGCTTGAGAGACAGGCATTTGGGAAGCGGCTTGCTCCTTGCTTTGAGTTACAGCCTGGCCCAGCTGATACCTGCTCCTGCCTCCCATGCGTGCTGTAGCTAGCGAAAGCCCTCACCTCCTCTTTCCCCCCTGGCTGGCAGAACATTTTCTTTTTGCATCCCCATAAAGCAAAGCTTTGGAGCAGAGAGGTTTTCCCCTGTCTCTCTCCAGCGAGCACTAAGAACAGGCTCCAGCCTCCTGCTGCTGGGCATGAGTATCACGGCCCTTTATGCCCCCTTACCTTGGCCTCAGTTTTAG
This sequence comes from Haliaeetus albicilla, assembly GCF_947461875.1. Taxonomy (NCBI): domain Eukaryota; kingdom Metazoa; phylum Chordata; class Aves; order Accipitriformes; family Accipitridae; genus Haliaeetus; species Haliaeetus albicilla. The sequence goes on along the minus strand of NC_091493.1, from coordinate 10,573,525 downwards.
TTATTCTGTTTAATTGGCAAGTCCTGCCGATGTTTTGCAGGACATCAGGGAAGAGCATGCACATATCAGATATCACTTCCTTTGAAGGACCTTGTTATCTCTTGCTAAGGGTCTTTTGTTCCCTTTCCTTGTTGAGATCAAACATCTATTCTGGATGGAAATCCTGTGGTCTCTGCAAGGCAAAGCTTTATGTGTATTGTTAATGCGTAAGAGAGGCTGATATCGCACTTGCTAGATCCTTCCATGCGATGTACAGCGAGTCTCTCCTGTAATACCTTCCATAGTCATCACTATTATGCATCTTAATGAAGATTAGCAGTCTGATTCTGAGGCAGCCTAAATCTCTACAGCTTACGTTGGCTTCTCGTGGATTCGTGGGTGCCCTGCCCATAGGTGAATAAAAGACCCCATTTTTAGATCCACACTTCCTGACGTGCTTTATGCTTATCCTTCATTATTTACAGCAACGAGCTTGTAGCAACATTTTCCCATTCTCTACACTCGTGAACGCGGAAGGTCTCTACTGCTCTCACCCAGCAGCTTATCTGCAGACTGACCGGCTGTAACTGATACCAGCCCCAGTGTTCGTGTTGCACCAGTAATTCTCCTTTGGCACCTGTTACGGGACTCACGCATTTCACAGCAATCCTGCCTGGCCCTGCCAGCAGTAATGCAGTTCTGATCTAACAGGTGAGTGCCCATCACATTTCTTTAATTACCTTTTGGCCATTCATTACACCCAGATGTTAGGATAGAGTTTTCAAGCTCTCGTGTAAGCAGAATAAACAGCAAAGAACAAATGCTAACTGAGCTCAATGTGACACTCACATCCTTCAAAAAGTCTCCTTGTTTCCAATTTCCTCCCACTCCCTGCACTCTCTCTTAAACATGGGGGAGTACTTCAGTGCAATCTCTATTTTTCAGCCGTGAGAGAGAAAGGCTGGCCTACCTAAGCTACTGACTTCAGAAATACAATTTTTCATTATTCCCCATTTTTTACTTCACGATCTAAGGCCCTTACAGTCCTGAGATCCTTGTATTTTAATACTGCACTTTTACAGGAAGAGTTCATCAGTTTGGAAGGATCAACATCTAAAATGTGCAAATAAAACTGAAAAAACAAAAAACTTGTTCATACACTTTTTTATTAGTTAAAAAAAATACTTCCATGATACCTAGAGATCCCAAGTGCCAGTGCAGATGGACGCAAGATACAGATCAGTGAGTCCGACCAAAACACGCAAAGCGAGCAGGTTGGGAAGCCACGAGGGAGGTGGGGAGGGAGACACGCACCCTGGTACACGCCTGCACTTTACTTACAATCAGAGGAGTCTGGCTTACATATATTGTATGACTGGTTTATGAGGCAAGTGAAAGACTACAGAGCTGAATGTAGTTAGTCTATGGAGAGCGGGATTTTCCTGTTGTAGTGTCAGCTAATATTTCCATGTATGCTCTTGGAGTGCTCTCTTTTGAGCTAGAAGTCCCTAAGTTGGTTAATTGCCTTAATTTTCACCCTGTGAGAGAAGGCAGACAGGAAAACAGTTAGAAATTTCCAGTGGAAAACATATATAAATAAAATTAGGAGAAAAATCAATGCTGGTAGTCACCACATAAAAACCCATAAGCTGCTACAAAACAACGAGGAGCATACGTGATGCAAAATTCAAATGAATTATCCATTCCTTCTGGGAACCAGCCACACTCCCGCTGTCACTCAGACCTCCGGGGAAAACAAGGGTGTGATTTTGCATGTGGTGGAAGTTGAGCTAATGCGGGGCCAGGCTGCCACTGGCAGGAATGTCCTGCTTTCTGCTGCCGGGTCTGCCTCCTGCCACGACATTAGCAGCCTGACATTAGCACTTGGGCCGCCATGAAGTCAGTGGGATTAGCAGGGCTCATTTTTGGGACTGGCACCAGGGGGGCGATGGCTGACGTGAGGGTTGTAGGTGCAAGCTGAGGCCTTTGGGAGCTTTGGGCACCGTGAAAACGGTCTGAGCTTCAGAGAAGCTGAAAACTGGGGAGTTTGGGTGTGGGTGGTACTGCGGGTGTTGTGGAGTGGGCAGCCAAAGGCCTTAGGACCAAAATCACAAAGGAAATACCACGTGAGAAGCGTTTGTCGCTTTAAAGTATCCATGTTGGACAATAAGAGGTTGTCCTCCCTTGTTGAAGAGCAGAAATTGGCCCAGAGACTGACTTTTGACCCAGGGCTTCAAAAGGACATTGCAGGTAGAATAGATCAAAAATTAAAAGAACTAATTTAAATATAGAAAAATCTATAGAAAAATCTAAAGCTCTTCTAAAGCACGGCTGCAGCCAGGGATGATATCACCATAGGAAAGCATTAATGATTATATATGCGTTTACACCCCCAAATCAGCCCAAATCAGGCAGCAGTTTACAATCTGTCCAATCTGCCACTCGTGGCAAATTCTCGGTCTCAAAAAAGAAAACGGCAAAAGTGAGAACTGATGAGCTCAGGTTTTTGCCAAACAACTCATGAAGGTGGGAATGTTAATGGGCTCCATGCGCAGCAGCTCTGTAAGCGCAGAAAGCAAAGGGGAGATTTTTCCTGGAGGAAAACCAGTAACCCTGAAGAAGTCCATGTGTGGTCTTGAGAGCCCGGGGACCGTGGGGAAAGCGAGGGCCGTGGCATCGCCTTACCTCTCCGCCGCCTCCTGCACTGGCTGCCGGGTCCCCCTCTCCCACCGCCCCCGGCTGCTCGGGCGGCTGCGGCACAGCCAGGTCCTCCTGCCAAGTCACAAGCGAGAGATGTTTGTCCTCAGTGCTACATGCAGAGTCATTGCCCTAATCTTAGACAGACTATTTGAGCAGACTGTGCAAAATGCGTTTGAGCGTTATGAACGCAAATAAAATGCCGGGTTTAATAGATGGCAAATATTGCTCGAAATCCATTTTCTCTGCAGCTTGTTAGAGCAGATGTCTGAGAAAAAGCAATTCAATTTCTCACAGCCTGGTTTAGGGTCTTTTTCACACAGAAAATCAATTCTTCTTCTGAAGTTTTCTTTCCTGTCACTGAGACCAGAGTTTTGACTCCTTCGGCGTGAAGAAATTTGGGAGGAACAAATAAACTTACCTAGAGTAAGACAGATTATGCCTTCCCCCACGTGATCTTACTTACCCTAAGCACTCGTGGCATAGACTAATACTCATTTCAGATACAGCAGTATTGTGGTGCCATTAATGTCATGCCTCAGATAAAATGTCATTACCAAAGGATAAGCTTTTGTTTGTGTTTGCAGTCCAAGCATTTTCACAAGCGCTTTGGGCTCTTTTAGCTACTTGCCCACCTCTTTCAGCTACCTTCCTATTCAAAGAAGAGAAAAGATTACATTGTCAGGCAATTACTTTAAATGTGATTTGGCCACATGGGAAGAGAAGACAAAAATCCTGACTGTACGGGATGTGCACAGGGGATGGACAGAAAGCAGAAATGCACCTTTGTGGAATCAGTCAATAAGAGCAGGAGGAAGCAGAAATAGAAGGACCTCTATAGTCCAGCTCCAAATCACCAGGGAACTCTGCTAAAATTACAAAGCTTCTCTGTTCCCTTTGAGCATACATGCCCAGCAGTATCCCTCAATTTTTACTCTCTTTTCCTACATGAAGTCAAGGCCACCGCAGAAGGAACCTGAGACACATATATTACGTAAAGGGAAAGTCAATTTTGCATGGAAGGGAGATACATCATTTGAATTTCAATATTTTGGAAACACAGGGCCACCACTTTCCCTGGTGCCACTGTTGATGCAGTGCAAATCAAATGTCTGTCAAACCTACTGTAAACAGAACTTTATGCTCCGTGTCTTTTGGGGGATTCCACTCTTCGTTTTCACACGTGTCCTTATTTTCCTGTCCAGTTACAACTGTTCTCATCAGTAGGAAAACACCCCTGCTGCTTTTGGAACTGAACTAGGGAAGAAGAGGTGATGTGAGATAAAAAAAAAGGAAAAAATAGACCTATTTCACAGAGTTACATAGATAGGTAGAACCCATGAAAATTTAAGCTGGAAATTGGACTTCAGATCTATTTTTGGCAGGAAGGGGAGCCGGGAGATGGAAGCACCGCAACCTGGTTGTCCTTCCATAGGTTTCCAGGTCTCCACACAAGCTACTATAAGAGATCAATTCACCAAAGGAAGAAAATGGCTAAAATATGAGCCGCAGCCCAGTACTGATGTTGGCCACAGCTCCAGGCATTCCCTTCACCTCCCTGCCGAGAGTCAGTTTGTTTATAGAGAGCGAGCCATGCACTGGGGGTGTCTCCATATGAAAAGCACAGTGTCATTTTTTTTCCTAAGAAACATGCCCTTAATTTGCATCCCTTTGTTAGCTGGAATGATTTTTGCCAGTACCAGCCCACTCCATGTTAAGTAAGCCCAGGTAACCTATCGATGTCAAATGGTGCAGACGACAGAGCCCAGTTTCTGGTCTCCAGTTCCTGGCGCAGCAGGGACCCCAGGCTGCTGGGGAGAGGCCACCGCTCTGATGGAGCCACTTAGCCACAGCCTTTCCGAAATGTGTGAACTCTGTTGTTGCCAGCAAAGAGCTCACTACCCTGGATTTATGGAGGCTGATCCGGCCTCAGGATCCAGTCTGTGGCTTTAAAACACTTTACATTCGTATAGGGCCACATAAAAAGGACCACACCTTATAACTCAACAGCGCACATTAGGTCAAAACAGGTAAATAGCCTCAAATTGTACTTTGAAGCAGTTTTTTGGACAGTTAGGTGGAAAGAACAGAAACCTGCAATGCAAGCCAATGACAACAGCTGCAACAGCAGGCGCTTCGCAGGTTTTTTGCAGATGAGGTTACCAGCTGCCATGTGAATTCATGTAGGTGAATCAAAGGCAACTGCCTAAAGGCGCTGAGCTCTGTTGGGAAAACTGGGGGACAGCTCGTAGGAACACAAGGACAAGTGCAGTGCACCCCATCTTTCTACGCGGCATGACCACGTACTCTTCCTGCGGGCAGGGAGCTCGGCTCTGGTGGATGTGGAAACAGCCATGGCAGAGGGGATCCCTTCTTCAGGACAGTGCATCCGAGAGCCATGGGTGGGCTGAAGAAGCACTGTTCAGCTATTGTGTTGCTTATTATATCCCTTAAATCGTGCTCTCTGCCAAGAGTCTGCTCCAGAAGGATAAAAGGGAGTCATCCATCTATTTTTAGAAAGGGAAGCAAACATGTTTCTGGAGAGTGTTTCTAAACTGTGGTGGAGGAACCAGCACAATTGCAGGATGAAGAGGTGTCAGGCTGTGTTAGGGACGTCGCCTCACAGCCTTTTTCTCATGCGCTTCCCACCCTGCCCAGAATAGCGAGCATGCGATGAGGAAGGGCTGCATGCTTCAGCTGGGCGTTAGCTGGCTGGGGATTTCGGTGACTAGTCAGGAAAGCAACATACAGAGGAGGACCACATGATGTAAGGGTCTTCACTTTGGATGAAAAGCCAGAAATTCCTGGGTACTGACCCCAGCTGTAACAGTGACTCACAGTGTGACGCTGGGCAAGAAAGCAAGGGTGAAAATCCAGCTTCTCTGGAGGACAGCAAAGACTTTGCCATTCCTTTCAGTGTTCATTCCCCATTAAAAGGGACAAAATGTTCTAACAGAAAGGCATGTTGCAACTATAAAGTAATTTGTAACGCTCCTCCTGCTCTTAAAGGGCAAGCAGATATTCCTCCCCCCCCCCCCCGAAATTATGTATTGTCTTTAGAAAACTATTTAAAATGAAAAAAACTGATTTATTTTGTTATGGGCCATCTTATTCTATTTTGGGGGGGGAGGCTGAATCTTTTTGGCTAGAGAAGAGAGAAAAACAAAGTAGTTTAACGTAACAGTTAAGTGAAACACAAGACCTTAGAATTCATTACAGGAATACTATAAAAGTTTATAAATATTTTTAAAATCTATAAACATATTTGTATATAGAATATACACACTACAGAAGATTTATATATATAAAATAAAATATTTCACTAAGGTTATGAAACATAGTTACATGTTCAGGTATCACTAATGAAAAACTCAACAAATTCGGACCTGCCATTTATAAAAATATTCCTGTGCAATGTTGAAAGATCTTAAATAGAGCATACTATAAGCTTCTGGGTTCAGATATTTTAATACATTTTTTTAAATGAGATTTTAAAAGTCCACAGATTTTGCAAAAAAATTAATTACAATTTGATTTTTCAGATTTCTCTATTTCACAGGGTCTATGAAATTCCCTTTTTCAGCTCAGTGACTGTGCTGTATATTCTGCTGGTTAAGTCCATACATGAAACAGAATTTGTATTTTTATCCATATTATGTTATAGGCCAGTGTTTGGGCTTTTTTTTCCACCATCCCCAAAAATTCTGAGATAAACAACCCTATCAGGATTATCTTCTTTATCTAACAGAAAAAGCATGCAGAGTCTAAATGTTGGATGCTGGGACATTACTCACCAAAAACTCAACAAATTCGGCGGCAAGCAAGATTTCTTTTATTATTATTATTTTAAGGCTGTAAAACCAGGGAAGTTCACTGGCAACCTAATCTGCTCCAAATGTAACAGCCTGCAATGGGACATCCATTGCATAAGGGGGAGAAAGGTTTAGCCTCTTGTAGTGCTCTTGACCTTGGGCGTTGGAGCAAAAGCAATGCTACTTGGCAGTATCCCCAAACCACTCCCTTGTAAACCCTCAGGCAACCTGACAGGTCCTACAGACAGGCTGTCCTGGATGGGTTTCGGGCTGAACGTGCTCAGAGTGATGCTGACAGCTCTGACTAAGAGGTCAACCCGTGATTAAAGTGAGTGGACCCACTGACAGGACAGACAGACAGGCACGCAGGATTCCTGTCTTACCCTACAAGTCCAGGTGGACTTTTGAGGTAGCTTTGTTTTCATCCAGCTCACAGCCAGACTCTCTTAGGGTTTCCTGGGGCTGCTTATACAAATAATACATATTTAGTAATGTTTACATCATTATCCTACAGGATTATGGGGGCACAGCCGTTAGCCATGAAGCACACGCAGACTCTTGTAGACTTTAAGTCTTCACCAGTGCCACTAACTCAGCTATTCTGCACGTGAAAAATGTACGCCTGGATGCACTAATGAGACTGAGAGGGAAGCATAGAAAAAGTGCCTGTGGGCAGAGTACCCCCCTCCACGCTGCTTTTGCAGTCTCCCCTGCTCCGTGGGACACTGAAGGATACCACCGGGATGCATCACTGCATCAGTGAAGTACAGCGAAGCTTGAATACAAAGGATGAAGCTTGAATACAAAGGGGAAGAGCTTTGACTATTTATTCTACTTAATTGTAAGGTAGTTCAGCTGTTGATTTCCCTGCTCCTCCTGCTTAGCAGCTCTGTCCTCGATGGCCTCTCAGGTGCCCTGGGTTGCTCCCTCCCAGTGGCACCCACCCTGCCCAAACTAACTTAAACAGGGAGCTCATTGATCAGTTTCTGCTTCTAATTCCTTCCAGGCAACTGTCTTAGTGTCGGTGGCATCGCAGGGTTGAAGTGAACAGAATTAAGGCCATGAACATCAAGCGTTCGTACTCAAAATGTGCAGTTGTTATGAAAGCGATAAGCTGTGGCAGGGGTGCGGTACCCATCTGCTAGATCAAGCGCAGAGAGAAATGATGTGATCCACGGAATGCGCCCGGCAGTTGCACCTAACTGACAACCACTCGAATAATTAATGGAGTGAAATAAAAAAAAGATCAAACCCAATTCAAAATGACAGAGCCACGAACTGACAACTAAACCATATAAAAACTGACAGGGCAAATAGATCTGAAGGGAAGATCTAGATGGAGCGTGCAGGGAAGCATCAGCTACTGGAAGTTCCTCCAGTCCCTGAGGGACATTTTGTGAGTGTGTGTGTGTGTGTGTGCGCACACCCGTACGTACGTGCACTTGTTCCCAACCACGTGGTGTCTGCAATGCAGCAAGCTTTGTGCTGTGTCATACAGACAAAGAATTAATCCTTTCCTAAGACAGGGATATTTAGTGGGTGGTTAGCTCACTGAAATCCATTAACGTCCACCCCAGGGACTGGGATGGGTGCAGAGCCACAGACAAAACACATTACTGGTGGGTGTCATTCCTTTGCGCATCAGAAAAGTTGTGGAGGGTTTGCAATCTTTTAACTTAACGTATTTTTCAGTTAATACTTAAAAAACTCCTTCAAATCAGTCAATACGTTCTTGTACTCATTTAGCAGTGACCAGGCCAGTGCCAAAGCCCTACGAGGCGATGCCAACGTTACGCGAGGTTGCTCTCATCTGGTGCTTGGCACCCCTCCATAGGCGTAGAGTTACTTCAGCCCTGTTTCCTTCTGCCTGGCTCCGAGTGCTCCCACTCAGGACAGCAAGGAGCAGTGGGCTGCCAGCTGCCCCATGTGCGTCCACATTTCAGTGCCTGCCATGTTCCACGAAGGGCTGAATTTCTGCCCATGGCCAAAGTTGCCATCTGATACACCCGCAGAGCTTGACCACCCTGCGGCTGCTGCCCTGAGCAAAACTTAATCCAGAATCCTTAGAGTTCCCCACTCCTCCCCAGTATGTGCCTGCCACTGATCCCAGCTGTCAAACACACAGATTAAATGTCAACAAGCTCTCCGTAATTGATATTAACACTGGGAATGCTGAGCTGGGGACATGCCTCCTAGGCCACTCGAATCCCCAGATTCACGTCATCCCGTAGCACCGCTCAGTGCCACGCATTCATACAGATGCCCTGGTGCTTTGAACAACACCTCTATAAAGTCAGCAGGGAACAACACTGGAGACAGCTGAAAACAGAAATGAGACGTTAGCAACTGCTCTTTGCAATTAGAAAGAAGAAGGATGGGATGGAGCATGGGCAAGTCTCAGGACTGGATGTAACAGCTGTCTCAAACTTCAGGGCATGAAACACTTGTGTATAATTCCAGGATTGGAAGATCATAATAGTAGGTATTTATTTTTTAAACATCTAACTGCTATACCTTATCACTACTCTTAGTATATCACCAGTGGGTCTCTCACATGCATTATAGTGCCCGGTGTTGCTCTTGGCAGCCTCTGGCTGTATTTCCATTAGCAAATTGTGTAGCACAATAGGAGCAGGTCTGGAGAGAAAAGAGCTCGTGCCAAGAGCCCAGCACCAACCCCTCCGCTCCTCCTTTCAGGGCCCTCCCTCTGGAGCAGCTCTGGCTCCATGGCAATGAACCAGGAGCAGTTGGGATGCACTCCATGTGCATATGGAGCTCAATCTTCCATGTCATTGCTATCCAAAAGGTATCTAGCAGATGCAAGTGAAGTACGGTGAGTGAAGATGATTACAAGATTTGCGCTCCTAATCCAAGCTGAACTAAGCCCCTAGAGTAGATGACTCCCCTCTTTCACAGAAAGAAACATTTTTCCTGAATTTCTTTTCTCCTGTGACTTCTTTTGCCTTGCTTTTCTCCTGCCGTTTTCATTCTGCTGCCCACCTCTGCTATGTGGCATCACACCATGATACTGTATCCAAAGCAGCTTCCTGGCTCCCTCATCTAGACTGCCCGTTGGCATGTGACATACCCCACTTTTTTTATTTCTTGATCAATCCCCATTTTAACTCTAAGCAGGCAGATGTTGACAGAAGATGCCAGAATGACAGTTCGGATGCTTAATGCCTTAACTCTGGAAAACTCACAGCTTTTGTATATTGCCTGCAGTCTGCAAAACCCAGAACCATTACAAGGGTGAAGGAACCGCTGATTTTCATCCACCGCACAAGGATGGAAACAGATAACGTCGACCGGTTTGAGCTCTGAAATTAACACCTGTAAGTTGTAGCTTGCCAGTCTTTGAGGGGGGGGGCTCTCACTTAGGACGAAAGGGGAAGAGGATTGCTGCTGCTCAGTCCTTGCCAGAAGGGGAGACAGTTTGGTATCTGCAGGACAGATTCCTACCATCAGCAAATTCCTAGCCCTCCTGGGTCAGCCACCCCGCACCCGGTCAGTCAAAAGGTAGGAGGGGGTAGTCTCCCCCCACAGAGTTAGGAATCGCTATTTGCACCCCCGCAGCCTAGCTGCTGTTCCCTGGGGGAATAGAGATTAACCTTATCCCGAAGGCTTAGCAGAACTTCTGTATCTGCCCTTTTCACATGCTTTCAGGAGGACATTTTGCGTCACTCGTAGCTGCTGTTCTCCTCTTTTGTTAGGCTATTCTCTCAGGATTTATATGGTGTGTAGAAGTTTTGTTTCACATCACAATGTGTTTACGTGCAGGTCAGGAAATTCATCAGCCAACTGTCTGAACAATTAAAACAATTTTGGCCAACCTTGCTTCGCTCTGATTCTGGGTTTGGGTTTGTTGTGACTCATCTAGCTCATGTTGTTATCAACACCATTGACCACGGCTCTCTGAAGAGGGGAAACGCAGCCGGGCTTACCAAAGAGCTGCCAAATATTAGCCTCATGTACTGTACAAATGGCTGCTGTTCGTTACCAGCTGGTGAAAGCATCTTCTCTAATGATCAACTCCACCTTCATCTAGGGAGCTGCTCTGCTCCTTCACGTGCCCCTTAACCCCCTCACTCAAAGCAGCGCCGTTTGTCAAATCAGGCTGGAGGACAGAAGACGCCTTGTCCGAATCTGGCTTAATCCGTGCACGATTCGGGTCACGCGGCCTTTACCAGCCAGCGCTTGGCTGTTGTCAAAACCAGCCCAAAGCAGAGCAGGAGGGTCAGGCTCTCTGCCGGGACCGGGCTTTGCCTGAATGGCTGCTGCCCTCTGCCTGCGGAGCTGCCGGGGCCGGGGCCAGGGCCGGGGCCAAGGCTGCCGCTCGCCCGGGTGCCAGCCCGGGGTGAGGGCGAGGGCTGAGCTCCCGCTCCTCCACAGCCCACACATCCCAGAGCTCTGACTCCGGCCAGAGAGATGCTTGCGGCAGCCTGGCCGCACTTCCACTCAAGCCCCTGGGAAAAAACGCTTTTCTACCTTCGTAAGAAAGCAGGGAGCCGGACTCTTGCCAGCAGCGCCCGCTGACGGGACAAGAGGCAATGGGCACAAATTGGTTAATGTGTCCATCTGGAGACAAGAAAACACTTCTTTTTTTCCTGTGAGGGTGGTCAAACACTGGCACAGGTTGCCCAGGGATATTGTGGAGTGTCCATCTGTGGAGATACCCAAAACCCAACTGGACATGGTCCTGGGCAACCTGCTCTCACTGACCCTAAGGGGGTTGGACTAGATGATCTCAACTGGTCCCTTCCAAACTAAATGATTCTGTGATTACAGTAGGCATTATACAATAATATTAAGCATTATATAAATGCAGATATTGCTGAAAACCTCTAACTGAATAGGTAAAACCATCAACTGTAAATGCTTGCAGATATTTTAAGGGTAATCCAAAGATAACTCTTCTGTCCTGCACATCACCAAAGAAACAAACATACCTTTTTTACAACTCCTGTAGTGGCCACGATGGTCTCTGCTCCTTCTACAGTCTTGTTTGCCACTGTGTTCACGCTGGCTACTACAGCTTCTCCCACGACATTGGCCTGCTCTTTGGTCTTCTCAGCAACTGGGATTTCAACAAAAGCAGAAAGTCAATGAGCTAGGTGCTGCCAAAAGGCTGCCAAATTCACTGGGACAATAAAAGGATCGCATTGAGGCAAGAGGAGAAATTGGCCCTGATACAGTCCTTATTTGGATTTTTTTATATGAGACCACATCTGAATTTAGATCACGTACGTGAGAGTTTTGTCTGACTCAAAATGCTGCTCAGAGAGCAGCACTGCAGCCTGTCAGTCTTTGTGGGCAACTGGAGAATGAAAAACTCACTGTAAGATACAAAGAGACAATTGTGCAAATAAGGTATTTTGCATTGCAGACTGCGTATGACCTCTCTCTGGGTACCTTCTGTTTGATTTAATACAGCTGGGTAGAAAAAAAAATGTAATTGTCCTGATATTCTCCAGGGAAAGGATGCATTCATGTCTCTTCAAGGCGGTCCATACGGCTGCCCTGCCTTGGAGCTTGGGATACCTAGAAGAATCCCTTAGGGTCCCTGACTCTGTGACTACCTGACAGGAGTCTCCCAAAGACCAGTTTTGGCCCGACAGGATCTGATGCAAGTAAATCCTCTCTGCGTGCTGGGCAGCACTCTTGACATTGTGAAATGTCTAAATTGCTGTGAATCATCCAAGTCTGCCAAGTAACATTTGTTAGATTTTTTTGACATGCTCTACTGATTAAATATTTTCTCCCATCCATGTGCACTGCAAAGGCCAGACCCTGAACCATCGCTGCTGGCAAGCATCCTCCATTCATCACATGGAAGGTCACGCAAATCAGTGGCGTCACCCAGCGACCTTCCATTGGCAGGACCGACGGCCTTATCAAGAGGTCCAGCAACACATCACAGATTTCCACATCTCTATCAGGGCTGTGGTCTTACCTGAGGTCACACTTTGCACTACACCTTCCTTGGTTTTGGTACCTGTGAAAGGAAACACATGGTCTATCAGTGCTGCCCGGCAAAGAACCCCCTGGTTTCTGGACATGGATGGCTTTCTGTTCTTACGAGGTGCAGTGGGGAGCTGGCACCTCCTGCTAAGACACAAGCCATTTGTAGAGCCGGCAGAAGGGATCAGCTTCCTTCCCCAATAAAGTCAATGAGTACCTTCGTGTCGGGAGTTGGATAACTTCAATCGCAAATTGTCTGGAGATGCCTAGACCTGAAAAATCTTGATTATACCATGCTGAAGCATGAAAAATCGCCCCTGGAATATTTAAAAAATGAAAAGATGAGGCGAGTGGAGGTATATCAACATTAAGCTAATTGTAAAAATGAATGTATATTAAGTCACCTGGTAAAAATCTCACCTACTTCAGTCTTTCAAGACAAGGAGTCACATCCCTGGCTCCCCCCTGCCTTTCAGCAGGATACTTGGCTGCAGTGGTCATTTAAAGCTTAATTCTATACTTCTAATAAAGACTCTGGAGAAACTTGAGGCTGAATTTACACAACCACCACCCACCTACTACATACCTACTTACTAGATTCCCATATTGGTGCCTCAGCCTAGGCTGTAAGTGCCTGTTTGCAGCAATACACAGAATGCAAATGTTTTTATCTCAAATTATGAAAGTACACCATATGTATGCTTACATTGTAATTTAACTCACTGTTCTCAAGGCTGAAAAGCTAACAGGATGTGAGGGCATTCCGTTTGCAACACAAGTAGCCCTTAAGGAATAATTAGTCTCTGCAGTTTTCCTCCAAGCTTGAAGTGACCTGCTATACATCCCTTCTATTTGTGTACTGCAGCACGTATGTTAAATCATATGGTAGATGGGCAGCCCCCACAGTAACTAGATGATTTTTCACATTACAGAAATAAAGGATCAAATTTATCTCTGTTGGAAGTTAAACAAACACGTGCCAAAAGGTTCCATTGGTCCCACTTTACTGTATTTTGTAAATCACCTGTACGTATACAGCCTATTTTCAAGTTTCCCATACCGATACAACAAAAGGATTTTTATGGCCAACTGTCAAAGTGATAGAAAGTCAGACAGATCTTTAACTCCAGAGGTACTGGAGCATCCATGGGTGTGGTGGGAGAAATCAGCTACAAACTACATCTCGTTCTCATTAACAGCCTGAAAAGCAAAACAGGTGCAGCGCCCTGATAACAACAGCTCTGTTCTGCCTGATATATGTTATGTATTATTGAATGTAATTCTCAATTGTTGATTTATTTTGATGGTTGCAATGGTTGCCTGGGGCAGAACAAAGCTGTTCTACTACAATATGCCCTCAACATTTCACTCCACCCTCCTGAACTGTGTTAAAACTGAAGAGGTGAAATCTTCGGACTTTATACTTGTTACTGCTGTAAACTGCAGCTCTTAATGATGCATGATACGCGTGGACCGCTGTAAACTGGATTTAATAATGATGCCCATGATACACAAATGTGTACAGAAGTACAGCAGTGAGCAGAGCAGATGCAAGTCTCAAGCCATGAACGTGAGCTCCTGAACGGGCCAGACGCACACAGTTCAATTCAGACGCCATCCTGCTTCAGTTTCCCTCCCAGTGCCATTCCAATAAGACTGCCACAATATTGATTTGACACACAAGATCTTCTCACATCAGACACGATTGTTCAAGCTTAGCCCTTCTCTGCTGTTTTTTGGTCAAAGAGCAGTTGTTAGGTAAGCAAAGCACATAATTTGCTGTGCTAGCCTTGCATACATTTCAATTTTGCAGTAAACATATTTAGTGAGACAAGAGCTGTACTTCTGTGTATTTTTGTACCAGAGTTTTGATTTAAGATGACTATCTGGGCTCGATTCTTTTGCAGGGGGAGGGCAGTGGGCAGGTGCCATATTTTCTGATGGAAAATAATGCCAGAAAGGAGGGATGCAGGTAGAAGAAAAACACCCGAATCCATTTCACGACAGAAGCAATGGCATTGGGAAGCGCCACTGCTGCGGCTTGGGGAGAGCTCGCCTCATCTTCCTCACCCAGTCTCCTGACCACACCCAATGACTCAGGCTCAGCATCCATTATGCACCGCACGAAATCTGACCTTACGGCGTCTACCCTTGCCAGCAACCCGCATCTGTTGAATCAGAAAGCAATCACCTGATGCTCAATCTCATTTCACTCATTAGTCCTTGCCTGCGGCTTGTGTACACAGAATTAAAAGTTCACGCATCCTGCCTCTTCTGAGTGCTGTGAGTCATCTGTAAGAGCTTTGGTATCTCAAGGGTGTGATCGCAGCGGTGGAGCGCTGTGCAGTGGAAAAAGGTTTACAGTAGAAAAGAATATCATGATGTGCTGTAAATCCTGCAGGAATTCATGCTGGAGTTGGTTTGTTTAAGTAGAGCTTGGTGCGTTGGGGCTTTCTGTGACACGTGTGGTCAAAAGCTGTTCTGGAAAATTAGAAGTGCATGAGGGTTCCTGAATTATAGTATTAAACAGTTCTAACGACCCTATACTCAATACTCTGATGCAGCTTTGCATTAACTTCATTAATTAACTTCAGCATCACTTATCTCCCTGTTTAAACCAAATAAAAGAGACAGCCCATTGAATCAGCTGCTGGATACACATTAACTGTGCAAGGATCCACCACCACTTCGGCATACCCAGAGGCTGCTAGAATTTGGAGAGCTGAAGGTGATTCTACTAAGTGCAAAGGTGGCCCACACTCCAGGATTCCTCTCTCTCTCTCTCTTTGTGCACCCTCTTCTCTACCCTACACGTTCAGCAAGCTGTGCGGCGGGGCAGGAGCACCCCACGCTCGTGACTGCCCCGGCAATGGCAGCATCTCTACCCAGCCCAGCTGTGAACTGCGTTGCAGCGTTAGCACAGGAGAGAGGCATCTCCGGCCCTGGCAGGGGTTGTGGGAACGGAACCTGCGTGGCTCGGAGGGGAGGGACGAGGTGGCTGCAGTGCCCTGATGACACCCTCCGCTCCAGGTGGGTGCCTCTGAACGAGCTTTTTTTTTTTTTTTTTCTCCTGGGGCAGCAGCAAGTGACTCACCAGATGTGATGGTTGTGCCCAGACATCTGGAATCCTCCTTGGAGAGTCAGCAATGAGTTAACACAAGCCTGAATAAAAGTCAGGGATCCACTTCATCCATCCTAGGCTTTGGGTTTTTTCCTCCCTTTCCTGATGTTCTGGAAAAGACCCTCAAGCTTTTATACAAGTATTATTTTCTTCTAGCACCCAAAAATTCAGGTTGCTTCACATAATGCTCTAGACCAAGCTGCTGGGATAGGCCTCTGCAAAGGAAGGAGCAGGGAAGGAACAGTTCGGGTCTCTGATTAACCCTTCATGTGGCACAGAGTGAGAAAGGCAGCACAAACAACATACTACTCATTCCAGTTTTAATTGATATACCTGGCCTCCACCTTCTCTGCTTATTTAAAAATAAATTTGCTGAGCTCATCAGCATCTGGCCTTTACTTTTCCTGCCTGTGAAAGACTGAATTTTCCCCAAAGGGCTGAGCATCCCCCAGCGTGCAACAGGAACTGAATTAGCCCCAAGGCAAAGCACCATCCAGTGCATGACAGGGCAGGAACTGGCGGTATACCAACAAACCAGAACAAAAAAAATATAAGGAGAAAGCGCTTAATCTTTACCTTGATCCTTATTTGATCCTCATTCAGAGATTTAGGTTTTGAGAGGGCTTTTAGAAAACTTTACTGAAAAGGTTAGAATCTCATGAGCAGGCTCTGTACCTCATGGCTGTGCAGAAATGAAAACCAGGTCACAGTATGGAGACGTACGACATGACTGAACAGAGATGTGAGGAATGACATATAAAAATTCAGAATAACCCTTTCCGACATCACTGAAATCAGGAAGCAGCTGGAGCAGCAGCGATGCCACAATTTGACACCCAGATGTGATGTTTCACAGGCTGGTGTTTCAGTTACTGTGGTTAGTTTAACTGTTTACAGGGATGCTGTTTACCTTTTTTCTTGTGAGTCAGCTTCAAATTGAAATGTGAACTGTTATATACATTCATTTACAGCATGCCAATAGTTGAGTATTTAAAATTTTGGGATGAAGACATTACCAGATCTGCTGCTACACGTAAAATTTGTATTTCATTTGTAATGTACAAATATATATCTGTAGCTATTGTCAATAGAGCTGTTTTAAATACAGTAGCTATGCACAGCTGTGGATGTTGCAGCATGATAGCAGGAAGAGCCCGTGTGTAAACTTTCCTACTAAAAAACCCCCTCTCTCCCACATCTAGCAAATATTAAAAGCGTGTGAAGTGCAGCAACAGCAGTGAGGTAATCCATCTTGGGAACCTAAGACTTCATAGACTTTGTAGTATCTGGAATATCTGACCATCCAACCGTATAATTGCATGCGCTAGATAGTGCAGATAGCGGGTTTCAACAGTGACCTTGAAAGGGGAGGTTTCTGAAACAGCACATTCACTGTGAGAGAGGTCTCAAGGCAGGACATCAGACATGCTGTTTTCCAGATCCTATCCTTCGGGCAAAATGAATTCAGGTGTCTCTTGTAAAGCAAGATTAATGCATGCACCAGGAATGAAACAGGTCAGTGAACAAGAGAAGGATTTCAGGATAAAACAGTATGTTTGTGGGGAAACAGACGCATCCTGCGATCCCCACTTAATCAGGCTGTTGGCTCCTCTCCGGGACCTCCTCAGCGTGTGTCTCACAGCGTGGAGGTGAGACGCAGATCAGCAGTGCCCAGATGCCTGAAGAGCGAGTGACTCACCCTGCAAACAATCAGTGAATAGCCATAACAGAAACCTTCTACCTGGGCATCTGCTCCTTAACATCGCATTAGTTCTGCCTCCCCTGAAGTAGTGGCTGTTTCTACGTCTATTTTACAGTTAGGGAAACTGAGGCACGGGGAGGATGTGGCACCCCAGGCGACTCTGTGGCAGAGCTGAGGATGTCACCCACACCTCCTGCCGTTTGCTCCCAAGCTTTAGCCACAATATAATTTCCCCAGACTTTCTCAGAGACAATCTATGCGGCAGTTCCTGCTCAAATATAGATTGAAAATAGTTCTCTCTTACCTACATACATCACCCCTTCTTTAGTCTTCTCTGCAGCCTCCGTCACTCCCTGCTTGGTCTTTTCTGCAGCAGCCACCACACCTTCCTTAGCAATGGAGAAACCTTTCTTAAAGACATCCATCCTTGTTGCTTGCTAGGGTACTACCTGGACGATCTGAGTGAGGGACAGCAGCAAAAAGCAACTCAAGACCAGGACTGCAATAGGCAGCCTTACCCTCGGCAGATACTCGGTTTCTCTGCCAGTCTCTGCCTTTGCTCTTACTCCTCCGCTGGATGAAGGCAGTGTGGCAAACCTCACAGCGCTTGCCGGCTCTTATTGATGAAGTGCGCTGCAGTGTAGCCAATGCCTGTGAACAGCTGATACTGAAATATTAATGATACGGATCTGCTCGGGAAGATTTAAGAAGGGAGGGGGAGAGGAGGAGGATGACATCGGTAGGTAAGGGACTGTCTGGAAAATTTCCAGACAGATAAAGCTTTTAAAATATGCTGCAATGCTCTCACTCAAGGATGCTCTCAAGTGAAGAGGGAGACGTTTTATCTGAAGAGCTGAGTTCCTGAAAGGGCATCTCCCCGAGGCTGCAGCAGGAGGCAAACCCAAGCTCTCCTGGGCTCCCAGAGAGTGGAGAGCATGTAAAGCTGGTAGTGTTTGTACCAGACAAACAGGGTCAGGTTTCTGGGTCTGGCAGTTACCAGAACCCACCCTGCACAAAACGGTGACAAGAACATTATTTCTAGTAAGTACTGAGAGAAAAGGGAACCAGCTAAAGCTTGGTGCCTAGGTGAAGGGAGCTGTAAGTCCCACTTGCCATGTTTGTCAAGTCTGAAGGCATTTAGTATGAATTATGGGTTTTGTTCGGCTGCACATCCCGTTACAACGGTTCACTTTGAAAAAATCAGATGCCTGTTGGGGGAAATCCTGTTTCCTATTTGTTTCTCTGAGTTGCTGTAGACCGAGCTCTGCTCCGCCGCTGCAGAGCAAGACGACGTTTTACACCGGCGCCATCCCTCACGTTGGAGGTCTGTGCTGCCGAGCAGCGCAGGGCGAGAAAATCATCCAATGGCAAACTGATTGGGGAACCCTTACAGTTTGCATAGAGGATCCATTCAGCCTCAAGGCCTTGCTAAGAAAAAATACCAAAACATATGATCATTAATCACAGCTGGATATCCTAGTGTGCTTAAAGTTAAACTGAAGCTAAATTGTTTTTGGAAGTAGACCCTGAGTGGCCCAAACCAGTTATTGTCCCACTAGCAAACTGAAATTCAGTGCAAGCACCTGTGAAAGCAATTGCTGGTGCAACAAGGTGATTGTTTTTTTTTTAATTTTTTTGTTTTTAATAGTGCCACATTGGAGACTACAGAAGCCATGGAGCATCAGCCTCTGAGCGCAAACCCTGACCAGCTTTGGCTGCTTTTCCTTACCGGGCAAACAGAATATGAAATTCAGAGGTTTAACTGTGTTATGGGAGGGTAGCACACAGTAATGTCATGAAGTGTGCTGCTGCAAGTTACCAGACTGGAAGTGTCAGATGGGGAATGATTATACAGAAAAGCAAAAAGTCTGAATAAAAAAATAGCATGTCTGTACATACATGCAGACATGTACACAAACATAGTTCTTACTGTGGAACTAAGAATATTTCTTTAGGTCCTGGGAGTGTTTTTTTTACTCCGTACTGAAACAATTAAAAACTGTTGATCTGGAAAATAACATATAAATTTCTTAATCTTTTTCTCACAAATAAGTCTCCTTACTTATAAACGAAGAACAAATTTCCACTTGAATGTAGAGGAGCCAAATCTCTGGCAGACCAATACATTTCTCAATTGTTAATTAAAAAAAGTGCAAGATTCAGAGGAAGGCCATCCACAACACACCAATTACTGTAAGAGCTCTCATTGTTCTAGGCTGTTGCAGCAAGGAATGAAAAAAGGTTTTTCTTACCATCTTTCAGAATTTCCTTTAGGTGGCTGATTGACCACTACCCAAAGTGCACAGCTGGTGCTCATTTCTGCTCCCAGGGTATTCTTAAACTGAAGATTTCTGTGTCTTATTGTGCCATACAACCAGTGGTTTAACCTAGCTGCTCTTGGATTCAGTTGCAAGACTCCCATTAATTTCATCAGGCACAGGGCAGGAGTCTTGTTTTTACTACATTTGGCAAAAAGTGAATTTACCATCTTTGGGAATTGCTACAGGGCCCATTTACTTTTTCAGTAGGCTTTCAAAGACGATTAAAGCAGAGCACATATCTTCCCAGGGTTATGGGTTTTACTGGTATTTTCAGGAGAACGCCTAGGCTGATAAGGCTAAGAAGTGTATTTTGATTTTTGTTAAGCTATTGTTCTGTCATTGTGATTTGTACAATTGAATTCTACATATTTTGCATTGCTATAAAAGGTAACAAATACATGAAATATCAAGCCATCCTGGGATATGAAACATGAATCATCAGCAGATTGAAAGAGCTGGTACTCAAGTGGGATACTCCTTTCCTGCCTTCTCCTCTCCCCACGACCTTCAGAAAGAGCTCACAAGAGGCATTTACAAGCCGTTGGATGCCTCCCAAGGCAGCAGGCAGTTCGCACAGGCATTGTTTTACCTTGAAACCCTTTTAGGAAAGCTCTGGACTCAAGACAACTTTGTAGGTGATCTATATAGGGCAAGCATCAATAATGGCTCCTGAATGTTTGCCACCCCATGGCAACTGCGGTACCCTATTTCTATTCTAAGCAGAGGATTCAGTCCTGATTTGTTGCCAATCCTGCCTCAGGCGAACCTAACAACAGGAGTTAATGTAAGCAACCTTGGCTTTAAGATTTTTCTAGGATCTCAACTTTCTGCCTGATAAGTTTTTCTCTTGTACTAGATAACATAATCAGCAGCTAAAGAGAAGCTCCTCCAGCGGGCAATTCAGAGAACCCAAGTTCCTATCTCACCTGGCAGCAACCTCTTTTTCTCTGTTATCCACCTTGGGACACTGGGGAAAAGTCAGTTAAGCTAGACGTTAAGTTCCCATATTTTTTTCTGTTAAGCTTAATTCATATCACTTTGTAAACAAATTTGTATCTCACAAACATTTAACTGATCTGCATAATACCAAAAGAAAGCCTTGCCTTGACTTGTGCAATGACAAATCATCCAACCATTGTTCATTTAAAGTCTGAATTCTGGCTGCTTAGGCTTGTCCATCAAGTCTTTTGCTGCATAACACCATAGTTTCTTGAGGGTCTCTGGAAGGTGCAGTTCCCCACCTCCCACGCACCTAAACTGCTCTCTGGGTGTTGCTGGCTAATATCTAGAAACAGGTCTGTGCAACGCCTGCCAGTAATTCTGGAATAGGGGCAAGACAAGTCTAACTCAAGTCTACCTATTACCAAAACACAGACGCACAGGAAAGAAAAAATGCAAAGCAGTAATCAAGATTCCGGGTCCTGTACTGTCTTTTTCTTTGTGTCTGCAACAGATTAAAACAGGATCTTACTTAATTTGTGTCTCTTCCCTCTTTAATTTTTCCAGTTGCAAGTTACTCCACACACAAAACCTTAACCTTGTTCTTTAATGATGAACTTACGCTGGAGACTAAGAGCTGACAAAGGCATCTTGATGGATGAAAGGAATGGGATTTGGTCATACTCTACTGAAGTATTTAAATCGTGTATGATGATGTTTGAAAGAAAGGTAAGGAAAGGAAAGACAGTTTTTGTGGCTGGTAAATATCCTTTGTTTGGGAAGTTTTTGTATGGAGAACAATATTAACATTAACAGGATCAAACCTTGCTCTATATAAACAGAAATCCTCCCTCTCTCTCTCCGTTTATGAAAACTTCAAAATGCAGAAGAACGAACTGTCTCAGATCGTTCATTTTCATGCCCTAACGAAAACAAGCAGTTCCGTCTGACATCCTCTTGGCAAGCAGTTTAGGACTTGAATCTCTGCATGTACGTTTGCATAGTTAATGAGTAATTTCCTCTGCCAGGGAACGAATAGCGTGGAGGCTGACGGATGAGCCATTTTTAAGGCACACATAGAGCGAGCAGAGTGCTGCCAGTACAGCAGTCTTTCGTGACTGATCTCTGCCGTTGAATACCATTGATAGCTTTTGAGGAAACTAACAAAAATATAGTCAACAAGAATTCATCTTCTTCCTCCGAAGGACAGACCACTGAAAGGAATCACTTCCTAGCCCAGCAGCCCTCCTCCCGACACTACTCTCCCTGTGCTCCCCTTCCCCGGAGCTGCCGCACACGTGCACGCATCGGCAGGCGGCAGGGAATGAGACAGCGTTTTCCAGCCCTAAAACCCAATGCCTAATGAGGAGTTATGCCTTTGCTGTGCAGCTACCAACAAAACTGTCCTATTCATCTTTCTGGACATAAAATCCTTTCAGTTATTCAGTCTGCTTCAGAGATTTGGAGCTGGGATATACAAATCCAAAGCAACACAAGCTTATTAAAAGAATTCCATCTTTTCTTGGCTTTTTAAACATTTTTCCAAGGCTTTCTTTTTTTTTCTTTTAAATACACAGATTCTGAATTTAAGTCTATAACAATGAGCATTATGGAACAGGCAGCAAATCTGGGAAGATACAAAAGAAACAAACAAAAAAATCTGAATGTATTTATTGAAAATTTAATTTCCAAGGGCTCTTTCTCCAGAGAGACACTGACTGGAATAGCCAGCATGTTTGCTTTCCAAGTACGTGCAAGCTATTTATCAAGCGCATTGTTTGGCACTTTTTACTGTGTGGTCACCCACCTCCTATCCAACCGTAGCTGCAGGGCTCTGACTCTAAACAAACAGAAAGGGGCCAAGATGAGATTTTACATCTTATGCAGATTATCCAGAACATGGTGTTGGTATCTGACAACTTGATTATGGAATTGCAAACAGGACATTGAATTCTCAGGGTAGGCAACACTGGAGGGGGTTAAGAGCTGTGGTTAATGGAAATGGTTATAATTACCAGATAAGGCAAGAGTAGTCCTGACAGCTATCTGCAAGGTCCCAGGGCATACTGAAGAATCCGGTGTAACTGGCAATATCAACTCTTTCAAGACTAGTTTGAAGACTAATTTGAATAAGTATTTCTCAGACTTACTTGGGGAAAAAGTATTTTCATGACTAAGGGCACACTAATGACTGGGGACCAAGAGTGGAGGAACAGTATCTGTCACCTGTCAAATTTAGTTGCCAAAATAAAGAGTGAGTAGAGTGGGGTTTTTTGGCTAGCTGTTCTGAGAACTGCTAAGAACTTCTGAGAAGTATCAGGGCAGCTCCTAACGTCTTCACACTGCTATTATCACGTCACTTACTGATAGGGTTTCAAGTATGCTTTTGGAGTTACACCTACTTCCAAATAATTTCCCAAACTATGTTTTAAATTTGATTTCTCTCACCCATTTCTTCCATTCCAGCAGTAGTACCGAGCTCCATAAGGTACAACAAGCCTAAACTAGGCAGCTGAAAAGCGAGTAGGTATCTATTACCTACTTACCACCAGATGTTAGCTGGTACACAGTTGCCTTTCTCATCTAGAAGTTACCTCCTGGAAGAGACTGACCTCAGAAAGCAATGAGCAAATTGTTACAGCAAATAACCTTGTATATCTGTTTTCCCTGGTTCCATGCTGAGGCACCAGCTCAAAAAAAAAAAAAAAAAAAAGAGGCAAAGTTGTGGTATATCTTGTTCCTAAATAGGTACACTCCTCATACCTGTTCCTCTACAGATGTTAAAGCAAGAAAACTTACAGCTCAGTCTGCCAATAAATCTAATGTTATGAACCAACAGCATAACCTGAATATGTTATTCAGACACCCCAAATCAGAACAGCTATTAGGCAGAAACCTTAACTAGTGTTTAGTAAGGAAGGTCCTTTGAATAATTCATGCCTTCCATGTGTTCATGGCAGCATCCTATGCTATGCCCATCACAAAGAAAGAGATGTCAGTCCCCAGTCCCCGGCAAGCTCAATATTTTAACATCTTTCATAACTGCTACTAAAAAGTCACGCTAAATTATTAACTTGCAAATGGCTGAGCAATCTGTGCCTCCCAACTGGTGCACTCATAGGCAGCACCATTACAAAGGCACAGAGAATGGGTTCTTGCACCTGAAGAAACAGCAGATATTCCGAGCCAGGAGGATGGCAGAGAAGCGTTGACCCACCACTTGGGAGGTATCATGTCCATGAAAAATAAAGACTTAATGGATGAATTAAGATTAATTGGAAAGGTATATATTGAAAGACAAGTCCAAAGGGTTTGGAAGTAGGTCACAAGTAGGACAACTTCAATATCTGTAGCACAAAATCACTTTTCTGTAAGCCATGATCACAGAGCAGTTCAGGCTATAAGCCTGTTTGTTTTGTCTCATGTTTGTCTCAGTTCCTTCCCGATAATGGGTCTTATTAAGTAAACAAACATAATGCTTAGGTCACATCCAGTTACTTGTAATAAAGGCACATTTGCATGTGAAACATGGCACATAAAATATTCACACATTAACATGTATTATAGCAGGATGCATGCAATTCTGAAATAAAAGCAGCAGGAAGGAACAGAGGGAAATTGCTTATTTCTTTCAGTCTTCAGTCCAGATTTCATCTCCCTGGAGAAGTGACTACAACAGCAAGAGCAGGTTTTGCCCTTAAAATTATCAAAATCTCTCTCTACCTTGCCCCACGTGCCACTGCCGCTGCCCTAGTGCTTTATTGCTCTTACACAGCGGTGTCTGTCACAGGACAGCAAGGGCATTTCTGCATTTTTCTAGGTTCTTCCATTAAGCATGAAAGGGGCAATCAGGAGAGGGGTGCAGGTCCAACCAGTGATAAAGGAGATGCAAATTCACTGCATATGCAGTGATGCCTTCAATAACAAGGCCTTCCAAAATCCTAGAGAGATTTTATCCTCTATTTTTCAGCTGGCATTGGAATGACTCCAGAAAAGCTTTATATTTAATGCTCTGCAGGACGTACTGAACTTTGGGCTGCACATCTCATCATTCAAACTGAGACACGATCTAGCAGTCCAGCACCAGCATTCCCACCTCTTTTGTCAGTGGAGCATCATTCTCCCTCATTTGATTCTTAAAAATGCCAGAGCGCATCACCCTGCAAGACAGTGAGGAAAGAAATACAGTTTATGATAGCAACAAAACTAAGAGCAGCACCATTAAGTAAAGCAAAACCAGTAAGAAAACTACATCCAACCTCCACAGGCTTTTTTTTTTTATTATTATTATTAGGATGTGGTGACAGAGGTAGCTCTTTACAGCAGCTCTTGGCAAGTGTTTTTTTGTAGCACTAATTAAAACCACACAAAAAACCTAGGTGTGAGATCCAGAGATGACAACCCAAACAGAAATTCTTAAAAATGCTCAATAATCCTGACCTCTCTGAAGGACTACTTCATGAAAATCTTCCACTTTGATGGGACCAGAGTATGATTCACAGAGCTACTTTGCAAAGGCCACACAAAAATGGATGTTTGTAAGCTCTTTTTTGCTGTGCATTTACTCCAAATCCCTTAATGCCCATAATTTGGTGTACATACCATGAATATTCTGCTGCTAAAGCCAGGGTATTTCAGCCTTTAAGTTGTAGAAAAAAAACCCACGTGCAGATACTGGAGCAAGCAGGTCTGTGACATTTTCTGGGACTGTAACGAGAGTCTGTTACACCACTCAGTATTTTCTTTCCTTTCTTTTCTCTTCCTTTCCTTTAAGCTAACATCCTTTTCCTGTGCCTGAGGGAGAAGGCAGTTGATAGAAGCTGAGTTCCTGTTCACAGATAAGTTTAGAAGGCAGCCAAGCTCAGAAGTTCCTTGAATAAGCTATATTCCTACCACCTTTTTTTTCCCCCCTCTGTCAGAGACGTTTGAGCCCCACACAGGAACCAGACTCACATTGTTCAATAGCCACGGACATTTCCAGAGTAGCTGGGAGGGTCAAAAGCTTTTTCCGCTCTTTGTTACAAATTTTTTTTTTTTTTTTTCCTTTCCTTCTTCCAACTTTCCAGTTAAAGAATATTGCCAGGGCATTCCTGAATTAATCCAGGCTAAGCTTCAGAGAGGAGAACAAGAGACAGGTGTAACTGGGTGGGAAAAACCCCACGATGCTAGTGAAGCTTTTGCTCATCTGTAATACAATAGCATTGGCAAAGCTGGTCAAACACTCAGACCATCATGGGTATCGTGCTGGTTCAGTGCACAGCTCGAAGCCACAAATTTATGAGACCTCTGCATACCCCCAGAGGACTCCTCTGTCGCATGAGGAAGAAGGTTATTGGGAAGCAGAAAGGCTCAGGGAGGATACTCAAGATTACCCTTCAAGCGTGATCTCCTCACATCGGGAAGAGAGAGAGGATTTTGAAGCTGCAAGCCCACAGTCCCGAAATGGGTAAGTACATTAATGTGTCTGTCTTACATGTAATGATCGTGCAATCCTGCCTGATACCTTTATACCCTGTTGATAAAGGACCATTTTCCAAAGAAGTTTCTCATTAAAATATATTAGATTTTAGGGACCAATCTATAACCAAACAGGAGGAGGTTAAATGGTTTAACTACAGAAACAGAAAGCTGAATTGCTTGTGGAGGATGAAACCACCAATGGGACTGGCTCTTTGCCTAGTCCAAGACAGCAGAATGGGGTTCGGGGTCTGGACATACCTGGCAGATGTGAAGCCTTCCAGTTCTGCTGTAGCACCATAAAATAAAACACTATTTCTGGCAAAGCAGAACTAGAGGAAATTAACTTACTGACTTTTTCTCATCACAAAGCAATGCTGATTATTTTTGCTGACCATGGCAACCTTTGCCCATCACCGGGATGTGCCTGGCTGCAGACTTGGGCCTTGGAAATGGAGAGGGAAAGAGAATGGCAGGATGCTAGCAAAATAAAAATAGTGAGGAGTAAATATACCAAAGTAAGGAATAATATATAAGCATGAAAATGACTACAAGTTCAACCCCTCCAAAAGGTTTTTGTGACAATGAAATGCTTCTCATGATAATTTATAGCAGAAAAGTAGCCATCCTGCATGGAAAAGGCATGTGCTTCACTAGAAAGATTTCCAAACACTATGATTATTGTAAGTTTTACAGGGCACGTAAGTAGGTCTCTAAATGTTTAAAATAGATGAAACCCAAGCAAGACAGTGAATGAATCTTTTATAGCCCTGATGGATGGGTACTGCAGAGCCCTGTTTGGGAGAGCTGAAACAGCAGCACAGCGAGTGCTGTTCACAGCTCAGTGCTTTAGGATGCCCTGGTATTTTTCCCTTAAAATGCTCTTGAGGAAACAGAAAAGGAAGATGGAAGGAGAATACAAAACTTTGCTCATGTCATGCGTCCCTTATCATGCACACTAAAGTATGCAATCTTGTTTCTAATCTCATCTACGTGTAAAATTAAGGCCTCCCTTTTGTGTGTAGTGTGGCGAGTGTATTAAAACCCTGTTGTCCTTCATACTACATCTTCTCCAAAATCTGTACCTCCCACCATTAACCTTAAGTCATTTTCTAAAGCCCGTAAGTGCTGACTTCCAGTTTCCTGATGGGTAGTGTTCAATAATGACATGCATGCACTGTTAATTCACCAACTCCTGGTTAATGCATTTCAGACACTGTCAGAGGAAGGAAAACAAAGCCTAAGCGGTACTCTGGACTTGCACGTTATGCTGCAAGGTGGTAATCATTTGACTGCTGGTTGAAATGCCGAAAGCATTCTGAAAACTATAAGTACTATGAAAATTCAACAGTGTAAAAAGGTGCAGATATAGGTCAGCAAGATGCTGTAATATACTGTCCTAATAGGGATTTCTTCCTTTGCTATGTAACTTTGTTCAGCACCAGCTTGTGTAATTCAGTTCAGCACCAACTATTACTCATCCTAATTTCCTCCAAGAAGAGAAATACTTCCTCCTTTTATGGAGACAGTTACATAAGAAGTCAAATCATAACATTCTTCCCAATTATAAAGCTGTATCGATGACTACAGGCAATCAGAATCGAGCCTAGCAATAGCTTTAATGTATTTGTTCTTTTGCTAGAGCCATCATGTTTATAGTGCACACAAGCCCAGGAAGCTGGTATGTCTTGTGAAAGAAATTTGAGACTTTGAGAGGAATTATGTCCAAAAGTGAGGGGAGAAAGTGCAAATAAGAAGGGACAGCATGGCTCCCCTTGTAACTGCACTCCAAGTTCTAAAAATCATTGCAAATGGTTGCAGCAATGTACCTTGAGAGCCTGAAGTCCTCAAGTGCATGTCAGCTGCTCATGGCTGGAGTGCCCTGCTATGCATAGACAAGAAATTGTCATGAACCTGGTATTTCCTCCCTACAAGTGTGACACATGCTCTGGAAAAAACATCAAGGAACTGGGCTTATATTTCTAAAGAGGAGAGCAAGAAAAAAAGCATCAGGAGTTAATCAGGAATTGGGAGATATAGGGACATAAAAACATGCCATTAAACAATTTTCTACCAAAACTATGTCCCACTTCTAGTTTGCTTTTGAAATAAGAAAATACTTTATTTTCAGAACATACAGGAGACAAACAAATAAAATCTATGGTGACTTTGTCTCTGAGACAAAGTTTTGACTCTCACAATTTTCTAACAAAAAAGATGTGTTTTTCTCCAACCTCTTGCTATTTTCCCTATGTGTTAGGAATAGTGGTTGTTACAAAATATTCTTACATTTTTAAAAAATTCATAGTATTGTTTTTCTTATTGCAGTTATTTGAATAATATCACAACTAATACGTCCAAGGTAATTAGTCAGACAGAATTCTCTGGTTTCTACTTCAACACATCAGGTGAAATAACTCATTAGATCCCAGTCAAATGCTTGGATATATTACCTTACTAATGAATTCCTCTCAGAATAACAAGATTATTCTAATAAGAGTTTTAAAACAAGAAAATCGGTAAGAAGTCACTGGCCTTTAGGTGACTTTTTTAAAAAGAGAAATGTGTGGATAATAACCCTCTTGTTTCAACTATTCTTTTGAGGAAGAACTAGGTAACAGTTTAGTATCTCAGCTGTTGCTTATATCTGAGCAAACAGGAGAAGCTCTGCATGTTCAAAGCGGACAGGTGTTTGCACATGTTACTTAGAAAATCAAATCTATCAAAGGAGGCCAATTTTCCAAAGGAAATCACTTTTTTTTTTCTTTTCTCCCCAGCAGCTGTGCCTCATAGGAGCTGATCGGTTTGGCTTTAGATACTTAATTCTATGTCTGAGGGAAATGGATCCATGTGTACCCAAACTTTCAGCAGAATTAAAAAGGGAAATGAAAGCACAAGCATATGAAGAGATCTGTACTGTGAAATTGCTGGACTATATTAGCATCTGTTTTAGCAATAGAAGATGAAGAGTAAGAACAGTAAAAACAGGTTCTGGATTTCATATTCAGTGCCTAATACCCAAAATAGACAAGAAATACATTTTCACGCTTCATTTCCCATATAAAACGGATGCCTAATGCAGAACTTCATGGGAACGCTTGTTATTACTGGTGGCTTTCCCATGTGTGGATACAGGTAGCCAAAATGAGGCTTGAAAAGCTGCCTGGGACACGATCAGGTATGTGGAAGTTCTAAAAGTGACCCAGTAAATATCAAATAAGAGCTTGCATTAGCTTTGTATTAGCTCATTGCCTACTCTAATACTTACCACTAGGTGTAACCAATTCAACTGCTGTCTGATCAAGTCATATTGGAAGGGAGAATAAATATGTCAATGAGATAATACACCACTATTCTCATCCTGACAATTGCTATGTGGAAGGCATACCTCATAGTTTGTGAAAACTTGTCCTAAATTGACAAGCCACCTTGGAGATTTTTCTTTCTTTAGAGCCACTTCCATCAAATATTTGGTAGTGACACATGCCTGAACAAGGCATGGTGCTGAGCCTACCTCAGGGGAGCTGAAGGAGAGGGCCACGTAAGTATAGAGCTGTGTGCCCTCCCGTAGGCTGTACGGTTCAGACCTGGGCAGAAAGACCTGGACACACGTGTCCTTCTCCATGCAGCTGTATGGGGGCCAGGAACAGGGCAATTCTGCCTTCGAAAGGAAAGGTCCCCTGGCCCTGGAAGGACCTCTATTGTAATCACATTCAGAAGGCCTTGCTGTCACTCCCTACAAACAGATTATTTCTCAAATCAAGCAATGAACTGAAGCACCGTTGGTGGAGCACTGTAGACCAAGGCTCCTATCTTTTCTCAGCACTGAGCAGAATCGCAGCCAGCCAGCTTTAATCTAATCTATGTGCCCTCAACACCAAGAACAGTCAGGTTGACAACTCAGATTTCATGCACTTAGTGTTCATATTTCCTTAAAAAAAAAAAAAAGTTAAATGAAGCATCTAAAAGGTGCAATCCCATCACAAGCTAGCCCTGACAGCAAAGCTCAAACCTGCCTGTACCCTCAGTTGGCCTGACCCGTCTGTCAAGTAACACTGTAAACCAGATGACTTAAGCATTCCAGGTTAAAAATAATCTTAGGAAAAAGCAGAGGTTATTTTTAACTTCCCCCCTCAGTAACCACACTGACAGTCGGTCCCCAAACAGATGGCTCGCCCAGTAAGGGAGAAATGGACTGTGGTGATGAAATGGGAAGGAGCAGGGCAACTAAAGCTGGTTTCCCCATCTATGACAAAGCGTCACAGAACTTCTCTGTCTTTCCAAAAGTGTATTCATTGCCAAGTAGCCCCTGTTTTGGATTTGCCCTCCAGTTGGGTAGGTGGTTTAGTTTTCCTTCTTTCTCTTTAATCCACAAACACACATTCAGCCTGTCATTTGTTGGGATTTTTCTTACAATTACTATGTCAGCAAAAAAAAGAAAAAGTAAAAAAAAAATTAAAATATCCCCAAACCCCACTATCTGAAATATAAATAGGAAAGGCAGAAATCTTCAGCATAAGTAAATCCTTAATTGCATTAACATGTTTTGAGTTTTGGACACAGGATTCTGTGAAGTCACCCTTGATTAGGGGGAGGCTTCCTGATGCCAGCCAGGTGCGTTGTTATCTCACTGAAACACAGAGCTCTTCCTCTAATTCGGCACCAAGACAGCCACATTTTTATGATTACCCAGTGTGTCAAAATACAGAACAACTATCCTCCAAAGGGTAGACAAGCAGAGAAAACCCCAATCAGTCTTATTCTAAAGAAAGTCAGAACAATGCTCAATCTTAATAGCTTGATTTTTTGCCTGCTTTTACAGGAAAACATCCATTGATTTAATTAAGACCATTTTCACACTGACTCATCTATTTCTTCAAAACTAGATGGGGACTTTCGTAGGAAGCTTATGGGATACTGAAATTTCCCCAACAAAGGGGCACAGAACATATGCTTAAAATAAAACAGGTTTGGATGAAATGCAGCTAAATGTGATCTTCGGCCTCAGACATCCTGCAAACCAGTGGAAGGGCCATTGAGTGCTCAACAATAGCTTTCGCAGTGCCAAGTTCATTAACAGAAGCAATGGTTTCCCATCAAAGTTAGGCACTTGGCTCCTTTCAGGACTTTAGGAAATTCTCCGATATTTGGCTCTTGTTGAGCTGCACAGCTGCAGGTGGAATGGCTCCCCATTAGCATGTTTGATGCAAATGACACAGCTTCATTGCATGTGATACAGGAGTTATCAAACCCCCTGTGCCAAAGGGTTGCTTTATTTCACAGCTCATTAGCACAAGCTGCAGCAATCCATTCTTTCAGCAGATAGCAAGGGATCTCTCCTTTCAGCACAGCCACAGAACACCATCAGCACTATTACCACGTGGATCTGATGCCTTCCTACTTGCCTGGGTCAACATCCCTTGAAAGAGTGATCAGTGGCCAACCCTGAACAAAACGACACTCACGCCCAAAATATGATCGGGGCAAACCTTGGTGCACACTGTCTGCACCCTGAGTGCGTGTCATCTGGGAAGCTTGACTTCCCATGCATTTTTGACATGCTGGCATCAGCACAGCTGTGGTAGTAGGTGGCCACTGGCTGTAATTCCTGCTTCGACACAAGGTCTGAGAAAGGAGTGTGCTATAAGTAGGGGTGAACTTAAGTCTGCAGGAATCAAAAGATGAAATTCAACTGTAAGCTGCCCTCTGAACAGGCTGTAGAGCTTCTATTCTGGGGAGGATAATGTAAATGAGGCACTGGCTGTGGATGCTTTCTGAAGAGGAAAAACCTCTTGCATTTATTTATCTGAAGTAGCTTGTACAACAATTGGATTTGGCTCAAAACCAGCTCCCAGCCAAGCCTGCTTTCTCTTGAGGTCCCAGTGAGGGTCGAGGTTCAGGACTGGATTTGCTCAGAAAGCCTTCACTGCACTAAGTTTTTAGGACATTTTGCAGGACAAGTCCCAAATGATAACAGACTAATGGCACTACTGTTGGAATAAAAGCAGCATTCAACCAGCATTACTCAGGACTCTGGAAGACTTCCAGGACTGTATGGAAATCACCATATTTGAAACTACCACTGCCACTCTTTTCAGCCCATCTTGTTAAGGTAAACTGCAAACCAATTAGTCTGCTTAAACCCCAGTGAAAACCAGTGTGGTTCACAGGATGAGTCTCAAGAAGATCCCAGGCCCTGCCTGAGAGGGAGCTCTACTCATCCTGAGGGAAAGATGGAGAAATATGAGTTTCTGCTGTCTGATTGTAATACAGGGCTGCTGGCTGCTAGGGAAGAGCTGGAGAATTCACTGATAGACCACCAGTGATCACTTGCTGTCTGCTAATTAAAAACCCAGTGACACATCATGTTCCTGCAGAGAGCCAGCACCTTTTTCAACAGCAGAACATCTTCTGCATTCCATAACTAATAAAAAGATATGTCTGACTTAAAACTGATGTGCATAGTCCCAGTTTAGATTAATTTAAATGTGGTATTTTACGTCTGTTTTATTGAGGCTGCTTTTTCTTGTCAGAATTTTGCACTGAGGGAAAAACAGAACATGGCGGTTATTCCATAGCTAAGGCCTCATTCTTTTTTTCTGCTTCAACTGCTATAAATCAGGAATTATTCTGTACAAGTCAATGGAAAAATGCTCATTTAAATTAGAAGAACATAGTCCTCTATTGTTATCTTGTAGCACACTTAAGCAGCAATAATTGATTATCTGGTGCCTTTTGCACTGTATAGAAAAGGAAAGCATTATGGACCTGAAAAGTTTTGCGCTCTGTTAGTGGTAGACACAGGAATGGCTGGACAGGAGTTTTCAAAGTAATTACAGAAACTGGCTTCCTTGAGAATAGAAACCTGAGGAAACCGATGCGAAGGACAACTCTGTTGTACTAGTACAGCCAAAGGAATAACAAAACTTAGGGAAAAACAATATCCTGAAGTCCTGAAGCTTTTGTTCAGGCAAAAATTCCACTGACCTAGGAAGTGTCTAAAATTATGCACTGCAGTGCCAATCATGAGAATGTGTAACTAAGAAAAATAAAGTAAGTATGTAGCTGAGCTGGGGGGCATTACTCACACTCGCTATCATGCTGCAATTGTCTGTGTGGCAGCATGTGAAAAAAAGAGACTACCCCATATTAATCTGAGCAGAGCGATAATTACTGCAGACCAGCCATCTCACTTTATCTCCTGGTTCTGTGGGTTTTATTTTGTTTGCTATGACATAAAGTGGCCCAGCCCAATCCTAGAATCAGAGAGAGAACTGCCTGCATTTTGCTATGTTTCAGTAAAAGTGGAAATATTATCCAACATAAGAAAAAAATAATTTTAAGATCAGTTTTTAGTTTAAAGATCTTAAAGGTTCAAATAAAAGGAGCTTGAGCTAATCTAAATTTGCTGAATCTTATCTAAATACAGAATGCTTTGTCATCAGATGTATTTAACCTCAGAGACAAGAATATACTTGCCTCAAAATAAGGCAAAAGTGGATAGCTGCATGTGAAGACTCTATTCAATAAGGAGATTAGAATAAAGCCTAGGAAAAAGAACACCTAGTCTAGCAAAGAAAATTATTCAGACGCTTGTTTCCTGATTTAAAAAAAAGGATTAATTTGCTTGGAATGTAAAACAGGAAAAGCAACTGAGCAAATGAAATATCTGTAGCTCTGAATTTGTTAGGGTTCCCTCAAGTGTTGCTCTAACTTGCAGTATTGTGATAAACTTTACCATTCACCAGACTGGAGAGAAAGCTCTTCTGCTCTCCTCACATGAGGAACTTTTTTCTACTCTCTCTCCTTGGCAGCAGAAGCTTGAATCAAAAGGAAACTGTATTAAAGAGAATAAAAGCAGAGGGTGTTAAGTTGGTTATATATTCAGTGAATGAAGCGACATAATTACAAAGAGGGGAAAAAATGCAGAAGCAGAACACAAAGCTGCTGTGTTCCAGAAACCAGCTAAATAAAGTGCTATTTGTGAAAGAGCAGCTCTTTGAAACTTCATAGCCTGATTCAGAGCCCAGTGGTGCCAGCAGAAGAACTCCTGCTTGCCTCACTGAACTTTAGATAAAGCCTTTCTCAGTCTTTACATTGTTCTACTTAACATTAAAGAACGACATATTTTCCTTCAAGGTTAATACAGTTAAGGAGTATTTTTAGTTACAGATAGCAAAGTTTCCTTAAAGAAAGCATTTGACAAGATGCACAAAAAATACTGCAATAAAAGTTTCATCTTTGGGCACATGTATCTATATTGCAGCTCATTACAGATGGGAAAGATAGGCTTTATTTACTTATTTGATGAAAGAATAAATTTTAATAAGCTTCATGGAACTCAAAACCACTAGAAGTTTTTGCAATTAAAATTAAAAAATGATATTATGTAGCCCTTCAGCTCCACAAATAAGCTTTAAGACCAAGTGAGAGAGAGAACTAGTGAGGAGAAAAATGGACATAAAGAAAGGTGACTAACCACTAAAGGAAGTTTTTATTGAGAGTCTATCAAATTCCCTATTTTTCATGCTATTCATTCTACATAAAGCTAATAACTGTCCAAAGTAGGCATCAAGTTGGGATCAACCACTGATTGAACTTCTGATACAACGTAACCCCCTTCTACAAGTGGGAAGCCCACCACATTAACAGGTTTTGAAAAGGAATCCTTGTATTTTCTACTAAACGTGTGTGCACATTTACATGTGCGATATAGCAAAAATACAGTCACACGATGCCACATTTTTGCTCACACATGTGGTGATGCATGTAAACATTTGGTTTAGATTTGTATGGCTTACATGACTCAAAGGACTTGTTTGGGAGCTGTGTATGGTGGGAAAAACAACTCAGCCCAGATGATGATTCATGGGGCGTGGATTGTTTTCATTAGGAAAGAACAAAACACTAAAGCCAAAGAATCCTTTTTTAAAGGAAGGTTTCCACACTGAAGGCAGACTCCTGGCAGGCATCCTGAAGGCAGACCCAAGATACTGCACCTAGCAACGACGCCAGCAAGCTGCAGCAGCAGTGCCTGGTCACTATTTCCCCAGAAAGAAAAGCAGAGAGGATTTGAGGGGGGGAAAGCCACTCCTAACTATGGCTTGCCAGACACGTGAGAGAGGACAGCCTAAATACAAGCACAGATCAGGTCTCCGTTTCAGAGTTACTCATCTTACACCAACCACTGAAAAGCAATGCAGCCTTATAAAGCCTGGCGGACCTATGCACACCTCAGAGGCAGACATCAGCCAGAGCATGCGTGTTGGTCTGCTGGCTTTAACTGCATCTCCCAGCGACACAAGCAGAACATTTGACTCTTGAAGAGTAATGATTTAATAAAAACTTGAGGATTTGTCTTCTGGTTCAGTCCCATAGGAAACAAGACTCCCACTGATAATAGGCACAGAAGTTCCCCCAGTCACTTGCAAAGGCCTTAAAACTACAGCTCATCAAACCAGTTCTTTTGGCTTGCAATCACAACAAAAGCTGCAGCAGCCTGCTTTCCTGTTCAGCCTTCCCAGCGCCACAGGCTTTGCCAGATTCCTGCCCCTGCTTCTAAGAGATGAAGAATTTTGCTTGCATGAGTGTTCGCTGAAATCGCCATCACATTTTCCTTAAGAAATGGGGGAGCAAAAAAAGCTGTCTATGTGCCAGCAAGCCTGGTGAACTGTTCCCCGCTAGCCCAGGCTGTCTGCCCTTCCCTCCTGACATTTCCAGCTTCCCCCCGTTCTCCTGGCCACCCAGCCGCAGCTTCTGCTTTTGTGTGGGACTCAGTTCCCCATTGTTTCTGCAACTCTCTCGGAGGGGCAAACTTTTTCCATATATGCTGATTATCAGAGATTTGGTTCCTGTGTTCCCATTTAAAAATATACTGCCTAAAGTTCAGCTGTTGCTTTATCAGCCACAGCTCTCTCCCACACACAATGCCCTACACCATTATAACACAAGCTCTGACAAACTCATGGAATACAAGAACTTCCTGATGTCTCCAAATACCCCAACCGACATGATCAGTACTGCATAAGGTCTGATATTACTTTTGTGCTGAGAAACTAATGTTGATTTCTTACAGGAAGGGAATTTAGTGGTATGCATAATGGCATATAATATGATTCCTAATTTTTCTCCAGGCTTCATTTAAACAGATAGGCTGCATATATTGACACCCGCAAGCTCTAAAGCTCATAGTAATGGCTGCAAAGGTAGAACAAATGGCTACTGGAGGTAGAACAGCAGACCCCTAGAGATAGAATCATAGAATCATTTAGGTTGGAAAAGTCCTTCAAGATCATCGAGTCCAACCATTAACCATGCCTACTAAACCATGTCCTGAAGTACCCTGTCCACTCGCTTTTTGAATACCTCCAGGGATGGTGACTCAACCACTTCCCTGGGCAGTCTGTTCCAATGTTTGACAACCCTCTCAGTAAAAAAATTTTTCCTAATATCCAACGTAAACCTCCCCTGCCTCAACTTGAGGCCATTTCCTCTCGTCCTCTCTCCAGCCACCTGACAGAAGAGACCAGGACCCACCTCACTACAACCCCCTTCAGGTAGTTGTAGAGAGCCATAAGGTCTCCCCTCAGCCTCCTCTCCTCCAGACTAAATAACCCCAGTTCCCTCAGCTGCTCCTCTTAAGACTTGTGCTCCAGGCCCCTCACCAACTTGGTTGCCCTTCTCTGGACACACTCCAGCACCTCCATGTCTTTCCTGTAGTGAGGGGCCCAAAACTGAACACAGGACTCGAGGTGCGGCCTCACCAGTGCCCAGTACAGGGGAACAACCACCTCCCTGCTCCTGCTGGCCACGCTATTTCTGATACAGGCCAGGATGCCGTTGGCCTCCTTGGCCACCTGGGCCCACTGCTGGCTCATATTCATCCGGCTGTCAACCAGCACGCCCAGGTCTTTCTCTGCCGGGCAGCTTTCCAGCCACTCTTCCCCAAGCCTGTAGCGCTGCACGGGGTTGCCGTGACTGAAGTGCAGGACCCGGCACTTGGCCTTGTTGAACTTCATACAATTGGCCTCAGCCCATCGATCCAGCCTGTCCAGATCTCTCTGTAGAGCCTCCCTACCCTCAAGCAGATCGACCCTCCCTCCCAACTTGGTGTCGTCTGTGAACTTGCTGAGGGTGCACTCAATCCCCTCATCCAAATCATTGATAAAGATATTAAACAGAACCGGCCCCAACACCGAGCCCTGAGGAACACCACTTGTGACCCGCCGCCAACTGGATTTCACTCCATTCATCTCTATTCTCTGGGCTTGTCCATCCAGCCAGTTTTTCACCCAGCAAAGAGTACACTTATCCAGGCCACGAGACGCCAGTTTCTCAAGGAGTATGCCATGAGAGACAGTGTCAAAGGCCTTGCTGAAGTCGAGGTAGACAACATCCACAGCCTTTCCCTCATCCACTAGGTGGGTCACCTTGTCGCAGAGGGAGATCAGGTTGGTCAAGCAGGACCTGTCTTTCATAAACCCATGCTGACTGGGCCTGATCCCCTTCTTATCCTGGACTTGCCATGTGAGTGCTAGATGGCAGACAGAGGGGGAAAAACCCAAATCATGTGAAGATAGCACTCATCAGATTTACTCTTGGGTGTTCAAACTTTCCAGTGACAAACTTTCAAGTACTGAATTGCCAGTGGCAGTATCAGGAAGAACAATGTTAAAAAACCAACTATAATGACCAGTTCTTGCCATTACTAATATACCTGTCACATGGACATCTAACATAACAGAGTAGCTCAGTTTTGGAGATTCAAGTGGTCTTCAACCAGGACAGCGGATTTCATGACAATTAGAGAGCTGTTTCCTCTGCAGGTGCTTTACCATGAGGGAGTGATGAAGGCCTCAAACCCCTTTTGCAACTTGGAAAATTTACCACACTAGTAAAACTCACCTTGTCCTTGCTAGAAGCATAAAACTAAAACCCAAGAAAACAACCCTCATTTTTCCAATATTATTTTCCTGCGGGTAATGGGACAAATAATTTCAAAGCTAGTCTAATTAATAAAATCCAATCAGTTACTATATTATCTTGAAGAAGTAATACTTAGGAAGACATTGATTATTAATGGCGTTTATGTGGGATCAAGTTTTCAGAAGCAGTCTGCCTCAACCCAATGAGTCAGTCATTAGGCATCTGAAATGGCAACATGCCGAGAAAGGCAATTTGACATTTAAAGTGACATTAACCTGCAGGTTATCATGGGTTGGAAATTTCTCCTGCTAAATGAAAGGACTGGAAATGGAACTAATGCATCAAAGTTCAGACAATCAACCCCTTTGTAACAAACTCAGATAAACATCCCAAATGAAAACAAATGAACTGGGAGTGGAGGGAGAATCTAGCAAGCATTTTCCGCCTTCCTCATCATCCAGCTGGGGAAAAAAAAAAGGGGGGGGGGGGGGGAATAGAAGGCCCTTCTGCATTTCACTCTTCCTTGGCACTGTTACAAGCAGAGAGTTAAGAAGACCTACTTCAAATTCCTTTCCCATGTCTTTCTTCAACTAGGAACTGGTGCTCCTTCATGCAGTCCCGGCTGGTAACATACATAGAAGCCTGCATGAAGGAGAAGTACATTGTCAACTCCCAACAGCCCTGTCTAAACGGAGCACCAGACTGCCAGAAGATCATGTAAGTATCCTAAATAAAACCACTTAAGAAAACAGAATTTTCTCTGAAGTATCTAAATGATATTTTCAAAAGTATTTAATGACACATTTTAAAAAGAATTAAAGCATCAACTCAGTTTAATACCAAAGTGATGTAGGGTCTGACTTACATACCAAAGGTGATCAGGCATTGAAGTAACCTGGGAGAACAATTGCCTTTCCAAGCCATCAAGTACATGACTACAAGCTGATTAAGTGATTTTTCAAATCTTCCCACATGTTTATTCAGCAAAACCCACAGACCATACCTTTTCCATGATTTTCAGGTCATAATACACAGATATAACTTAAAAAAAAAATATCTCTGCCTGTGGCCATCAGTGAGACCATTTACGTGGCAGGAGTTAGAGATGTGCAACTGCCCAAGTGCTTACTCTTCTTTCAGAAGGACTGGCTGCCCAAAGACTACTGGTGAAAGCCAATAATGTATCTTAAGGTACTAGGACTGATACATTTTTAAAGTTGGGAGACGTTGACTCACAACACACTTTTGAAGTGAAGTAATATTTATACTTACCTGCATGTTTTCACATCTATGTAGTTACGTGGCTGCAAAAATGCTTTTGCTATTTGTTAACACAAATAATTTCTCTGAACAAAAAAACCAAAGGTTCATGATTATTTCTAGTGGAGTTTTTAAACAAATTTTTATCTTTCTTGGTACCAGTGACATTTTGGAATATTTGTTTAAAAATAAAACTTTCTCTACAACTCATCAGAATATTACAAAAGTTCAAACTCAGTCCAAACTTCATTGCAAAGGACTCTATTACAATAAGTATTACAGTTGCGTTTCTGATAGATAGATAAATTTGCCATCTGTGACATTTCTGAGACTTGCATCAGATGAGTGCCAACATGTTTGGAAAAAAATCTCTACTGAAGAACAATAATGCATGAGGCAGAACACTGGAGCCCTGCTCACTGAATAGTAGTTATATTCTGTCTGCATGTAAGAATGTGCACACACCTCCTGTTGTAGGCAGTAATCCTGAAAAGCAATCTTATGTAGGGGTAAAAAATTGCTGTGGACTGCCTAAATGTTTTACTAAACAGCAGTGATACAGTTTATGACAAATGTCTTAACTGCGTTCTGCATTAGTCATCTAGGACAGGCTTGGCACCAGACTGCTGCTAGAGTCAGTGAACTCACCCCGAGTGACGCCAACTGACAGTAAGTTGGAATCTAACGCCCAGACCCTTACTCCCCAGGTACAGGACAGCTCTGAAGCCAGTCTATCAAGTGAAACAGAAGGTTTTGAAGTCTTTGCAGTGGAAATGCTGCCCTGGATTTATTGGCAAGGACTGTGAACAGCGTGGTAAGGAAAGCTAGAGAACAAGCGTGAGAATTAATGACTAAATGCCAGTCACGGTGGCAAGAAATAAGTTTGCCTATTTGTTTTCGCTTTTTTTGAGAATCGATGCCTTATTTCCTTTGGTTTGCTATGCCCCAAATCACTGACACCTTGAAACAAGGAGTAGTCATAATTAGCTGCAATTAGTAGCTAATAGCATTAGCTACTTATTCTTCTCTTAGTAGCACCTTTGTAATCACAGAGGAAGGTATTCATTCACCTGGGAGGCCTGTCAGATGTACAAGTCCATCTAAGAATGCCTAATTCCAGGTAGAAACGGGTGACATCAGAAAGCAACACTAGTATGTGAAATGCCCCTACGGTCAGTTTACTGGATGAAGCCATCTGGCTAGGGAAATCACAGCGTACCCAAGTTCACACAAGATAGGCAGCGCTCGCTCTCCAGCCTGCATTGCTGCCTCCTCTCTGTTTACCCTGGCTGCAGACACTGGCTCCTAGAGCAGGGAGCAGCTCTACAACACATGAACAGAGCCCAGGCTGTTAATTCCATGGAAGCTCTAGCAATAGCCTTTACATACAATAAACTACTACAACTCTTTGCACTGTTGAATAATGATGTGTGCAGCTGCTAAGTAAAAGAGAGGGGAGACAATGTGGTGTAAAAACTGGAGTGCTTCATGGCATTGGCACGATTTAGCAAGTAATACTCCAAAAGCAGAAAGAGAATTTAAACAGATAAAAGGTAATTCCCTCTTGCAATTAAGGCAACCATAGCAAAAAAGGCAAATATCTGTGTGAAAATTTTCACACAATCTATGTCTAATCGCCCATAGATAAAGTGGGCCTGTTTTCATCTCTGTAGGTTTAGCTTTTCTTCACAGATAGCTTTTGTTCATAGATTTATCTCTAGGTGATGCCATAGCCTAACCTTCATTTATTTTCCAACTTTCATGTTGGAAAGCTATTACCAAATGCAGTGCTTCTAGTTTAGTCTCTCCTTCGTTACACTCATTGACCAAAACCAGCTGCTCCATCTTTACCTCCTCATTTGTACAGCATCACTCGCTGCAGCTGGTGCCACCAGAATGTTCAGGTAACTGTGGAACAAGGAAGAGGAATTTGCAGATCTTTTGATAGGACCCCCAGAAAAAAAAACCCAAAACAACAAAAAACCCAAACCAAAAAATCCAAACTGTTTGCAATAGACTTCTTAGGGGCAATAACTCAGCGCGAGTTAAAAACCTCCACCCTACTGCATCGCATTACCATTTATGCAATGTTGTATGCCAGTGCTGTACTACAAGCTAAGTAAATTCTTCAGACAATATGTTCTTTCCCTAAGAAACCTGCAATGCAGAAGCCTGTCTCCACATCAGTTACACTACACATGAAATTGTCCTGCATTGCCTCGCTGAACTGTAGCAGTTTCTGCATCTAAAACATTTTCACAGATGTATTACATCTCAATTGCAGATCCCAATTTTATTCTGGTGCCACAAAATCAAACTGAAGGACGGGAAGAGGAGTTCTCAAACCACAGTATGTGCTTGAAGTTATTTTGCTTGCCATTCTTTTACCTCTCAGTCACTGATCAGAAAAAAAGATGTATTTTTTAGGTGCAATTTTAACATGATAAGCTATGGACAATATCTCTAGTGAAAGTGTTATCTGGGAAAGTTTTTACACAACTAGATTTATTGGCATAAATAAGGGCTTCTGCTGTAACACTACATGAATGCTTTAGACAAAGCATCCAAAAGTTTCGAAGTTGTATGCTGGCTGGTCATCAGTGATACCTAGTGAGAATGCCAGCTGGTACAGAGTGCTAAACCTGTCAATGGCATGGATGTTTAACCCATTGCTCTGCTAAGTGGATTCACAGGAAAGCACACCATGCTCAGAAGTCTACCAGAAAAACAATCTATTCAAAACGCTGTTTTAGAGCAACTACCCAGTAGCTTTGAGACTATTACAAGGTACTGTAGATCTGTATCTTGGGCACTCCATCCTACCAATCTAAG
The DNA here is from genome assembly GCF_947461875.1 of Haliaeetus albicilla. Classification (NCBI taxonomy): domain Eukaryota; kingdom Metazoa; phylum Chordata; class Aves; order Accipitriformes; family Accipitridae; genus Haliaeetus; species Haliaeetus albicilla. The sequence continues at coordinate 10,531,519 of NC_091493.1, read as the reverse complement.
TATCCAAGAAGGATCTTCCCTTACCCTCTGGGAAATGGTGTGGATTGCAGTGCTATTAAGTATCTTCTAGCAATTGGTTTTAGGGTAGTATTGCAGCTCTCAAAGAGAGTCATCTTTACATCATGCTCTCAGCACTAAATGAATAAGCAGTTACTTTGCACGACTTAAGTTTATAAAACATTAAAGGTCAAAGGTAACCCTGGAGGGCAAGAGGCCTCCAGGATGGCACAGTGGGGATATACCAGTTTCTGCAGCTTTCAGTGTACACTTTGAAACCTACAGCTCAAATCAGCAGGTATTTATTTAGAATAACATCATTTAAAGGACCCCTCAGTAAGAGTCAGCTATGATGCTCACACCCCACGCTTCTGGTTCCTTAGTGGAACGCCTCAACGGCTCTTTCATTCTCTCCTTTTATTCTGGGTTGTTAAACCTTGCTATCCTTTCAGTCAATGCCTTGAAAGGAGTTATCATTCCAGAACATTTTTATGGCACGGGGAGATTTTAAATGAAGAGCATTTTACTGCCATCATGGCTAGCGTGGCTGTAGTTCTCTTAATATTTAAATATATTACGTTTTCATCACTGTTGAAAAAAACCTCTGCAAAGAAACCATGAGTTAAGGTGCTATAAATCAACAAACCCCCTAAATGTCAGCACAAAATTTTCAGAGCAAAAAGTACACAGGTGTTCTCAGAGGTCTTGTAGGATACCTGTCGCCTGGTCGCTGCACTCCGTTGCATGACTTTGTTTTTTTAATCTTGTGATTAGTGTCAACATCAGTGGATTCAAGAAAAATGTTGGAAGTCATTCAAAATCATGAGGCTTTACTGGATGATCTTCAAAGTGATATTCATCAAGCAGTCAGCAACTTAGGTGACTTACAGAGAATATTTGAAAACAACGGTACAAGCATGGTGTTAGAAGTGAACCAGAGCAATTCAGGTGAGAGGTCTGACGCAGAATTACCAGCCTGCCAATAGGCCCTGTAAAACCACACAGAGCAGAAAGAAAACTTAAAAAAAACCGAACCACCCTGTTATTCCTTGGTCTGCTGGTTGCTTCTAAGGAGAGAAAAAAATGGCTGCAATCCCAACACGAATGAACCAAATTCAAGAGTAAATTGAAATGGGAAATGAGATAAAAGGCAGATTCCTCCAGAATCCTTGTGGCCTTAACCACAGAACAGAGAGGTTGCTTATACCTAAAATTTGTTAGCTTACTATTCTGCTTCTACGACTTCTTCTCTTCTATGGGGATGCAGAGCTTAGATTTAGTTTTTGTTCTTTTTTCATACTCATGCTATATACTCTGATGTGCGGAATATCAGACCGGTGTATGTAAAAAAACTGTAACATTCAACCCTTCTCTGGAACATTATTCCTGCCATATATAGGAGTGAGAAAAAAAGAGCTATGGAATTTGACCTACTAATGTGAGCCACTGGCCACAGACACATTTTCTAATGTTAGACTATTGTCCTCAGTGAACTTCAAGGCACTCAAGTTTGAACATTAAAGTTAGAAATCAAGCCTTAGTATAATTCACACCTAGTACACGTACCTCACAGATTTTTCAAGTTATTTAGTCCTGGCCTGGAATATTCAGCTGTTAAGAAGCTGTATAACTTCATAAAGTAGAAGGTGCATTGTAGAAAGCATCAGAAAAAGAACAACACTATGAGACAGTCAAATAAGCAAGAGCCCATCAGCCAAGAACTGCTGTGAAAATGGGCAGTTATGGCCACTTACAAAAATGCTCGTACAGGGGTTTCAAAATGTAGTATTTTTATGACTTAAATGAGGCAGTCAATACATATCTAAGTTACTCTCTGCAGACTCAAAAGACACAATGTGCCTCACAGTAACCTTGATTTAAAATCAGGCTATTTTTGCAATTGTCAAAATTTATCATATGGTCAGATTTTGGGGAGTAAGATGGCAGTTACTGTAGAAACATAGCTGAGTTACCCTGGCCAGACTAAGATGTGTTCCAAAAGCAGAATTTAAATTTAATTAAATTAATCTTTTTAAACTGTGTTAACAGATCTACAGGAAAGACTTCTGCAGCAGGTTTTGTTTCCCCATGTGGAGAATTTTCTAAGGAAACATTTTAACCCAATGTGGACAAGCTTCAACAGAAGCTTACAGAACCTCTCAAACATGGTAAGAAACCTGTCCCATGACGTGGAAGCCAACAAGAAAAGCATAGAAAGATTCCAAGAGAGCACTGTGCCCAAGAAGGAATTCCAGGAGCTGGGAACTAAGTTTGAATCAAAAGTCCAAGAAAATGTAGTGAAAGTTGATCAGGTGAAAAGAGATATAGAGAACCGATTGCAAATGCAGCAGGCTAGTATTCACTATAATCTCACCATGATCAAGGCAGATACCGACACAAAGCTCAAGAAGTTTCATAAGATACAGCAGTCCCACTTCTTAGCTTTGAACAGCAGCATATCAAACATGAAACAAGAGCAAAACAATCTTGAAAATAAATTTGAGACTTTGAAAAAAAATTTAACAGAACTCTCCTCACATCATGGTCCCAAAGATGAAAATACCCAGTTAACCATCAGACAAATAAATGACGTTCTGGCAGGGCATGCAAAGCAGCTTAAAGAACTTTACATGGAGTCAGATGTGGCCTTTCAGAATATTGCAGTTTTAGAAAGGTGGTTTAAAGAGTTAAAAAAAAATATCTCAAAGTATAGGCCAGAGGATCTTACAATAACTTTAATGGAGAAATCGGTTATTATGGAAGAAAACAAAGCAGCAATGGAAAGGCAGGTATCAGAGCTTAACTATACTCTCTCAAATCTTCGGGAAAACTATTCAGATCTGTTGAGGTACATGGAGGAATGTAATTGCCAGAGAATATCTTCTGACACTGACGTACTGGAGGAAGATTTAAAGAATATCACTTATTCCCTTGAAGGCACCCAATCAACTTTAAAAGATATGAAGCACTTAGAGTCAGTTTTCAGAGATCTCTTGAGGAATGAAATTGAAGAGCTCTCCTCAGCTTTTCCATCTATCCATCAGTCCCTTAATCTCCGTCAAGAAGAAAACAGACAGCTTCAGTCGCAAGTTACGGCTTTTTCAGAAGACATAGGCTTCTTGAAGAAGAAAGATGAAGAGATTCATCGACACATCAAGTATCTCAACAGTTCTTTCGTCTCTCTTTTGGAAGATGCCATGCGGCATGAAGCAGCACTGGAGGCTTTACTGGGAGAAGAATTTATGGAAGTCTTGTTTGAAGAAGATCCTAGTATCCTAATATCATCAGTATTTCAGCTGCAAGAATCTCTCAGACATATCTCTGATAAACTCCAAGAACAAAATAGGACTTTAGAATCTCTTATAAAGAGATCTCATCTCTTGGAGAGAGGTCAACAGAATAATCATGATGCTCGTACATCTCCTAAGCATCCCAAAGAAGAAACGCAAACATCCTCTACTCTAGATGAAGTTAGTAGTCAACACAGCATCGTAGAACATATGGAACCCAACTATGAGGCTGCCAAAGATGACTCCTTGGATAGCTCAGCTTATAACGATATCATGACTCTGAAGAATGATATCAAACACCTGAGCCTGGCAATTAAGAGGCATGAATCCAGAAGTGACATGAATCTTTGCTGCAATCACACAATAGCAAATGTAATTGAGCCACTCAACATTTCTGTGGAAATTCTCTCATCAGATTTAGCAACCATCAAGCGGAAGCTGGAGGAACATCTGCTGATTTTTAAAAAGCTGTTTGGAAGCAATGAAGATTTAGTTGCCTCAAATATAAGTCTGGATGTTGCAAAGATTCAGTCAATGCTGACCAGAAAAGTGAGAAGGCAACAGAAAGGTCAAGACAAGCAGAGAGACAAGAAAAAGCCCGAGAAGCACAGAGAAAATACACAAATGATAAGTGGAAGAAATACAGTGCAGACAGAACTTTTGGAAAAAGGTGGGTTCTTTTCTTTTACTTGCTCATGTGCAGGTCTAGTTTCTTTCTGGGCCCTGCTGTAAGTTACACACACAGAGCATATTAGTTGTAAGACTTACCAGGTATCTTGTGGGATGCCGGAGGGAGAAATTCTGACATTATTCACATCCTCCCCCTCCACCAAAATAAGCAGTTTGAGTGAGAACCAAGTTGATAACACTGCTGCACTTTACTTGAGGCCAATAAAATCACAACCATTATAGCAGCTGGGAAATTGGCCTTGAACTAATGCAACTTTATATATTTAGAACACAAATTTTGTTTGTAGATGCTCGTATTAACGTAGTAGCAGTTTTCTCTTTCGAAGGTGATGGGGAGTGCTAGGCTTCCAGGTCTTGCTTCTTTTTCCTCTGTTATATGAGTCTGGAAGGAACATACTCAAAGATCAAATCCTTCCTACCATGGACAGGCACATTGAATGAACTGCTATAATTGGCACAAGTGGAACAGGAAGGACTGACCAGAGAGCATGCTCTCTCTGTTATTGCTAAGCTTCAGAGACAAGTTTTCAGCTTATACTTCACTGTGACTGGCCAGTTCCCTTTCCCTGTAAACATGTGGCCGTAAGCACCTGGTAATTACAACCACCACAGCTTTAGCTTCTATGATTGTAGCCTTTGTTATGGACATAAAACATAGAGCAAAAATCAGCCCCTTTAGGCTGCAAAACTGTAGTTAAGACTGAATAAGCAGAGAATGTATTTCAAACCAATTTATTTTTAGGACAGCAAAGAAGTGCTACCTTTTTTTTTTTCCTGGGTGGTCTCAGCCTTATACTTTTCCAAGAGTAGCAGTTCAGATATTTCCAGGGAACCATTTGATCTAATCCCAGGCACATACCCATTTCAAGCATTTAGCTCTACAAAGGAGCATACAGAAATCGGGCCTGATAGGGCTTCACCCTATCTCCCACCCTGATGATCCCGGGGAGAGAAGAGCACTCGCGACTAAAATCCTGTTCCTCTTTCTTTTTCAGACTCACTGGTGGCATTCCATGTGGGATTCTCAGAAAGAAAGGATAAAGAAAAGACTCTGAGGTTTAATGAAACTTACATCAATTATGGAAACAGCTATTTCCCTGAACATGGCTACTTTAAAGCACCACATAAAGGTGTCTACCTGTTTGTGATCTCTGTGGAGTTCAGCTCAGGACCAGCATTAGGACAACTCTCCTTTAGCCGTGGGTACAAAAGAACTCTTGCAAGTAGTCAGAGGAAAACACCAAATGGAAACACCATGACAACTTTTGCTATGGCAGAAATGGAGAAGGGGGAGAAAGTATGCTTCGAATTGCTGCAGGGCTCTCTAGTGAAACGGAGTCCACCTGGGACAACAATGGGTGGATTCCTAATATTTAAAACTTGAATAGTGACATTTTGTTTTACTGATATCTTCCATAGATGCAATGGATCAATTCACTATTGCTTCATCTGTGATGTATTCAATCCTACTGCATGTGTTTAAACATAGCACTACCCTAGATTTGTCTTCGTGCTTCTTTTCTGGAAGTGTTTGGCTTTTGATTAGTTGCTTATAAGCAGCAATGGGATCTTCTTTCAAATGATAAGCTAATGGTTTGGACTCCAAATGTATCCGCACACACATTCCCAAATCATTCCACTGTGAGAACGGCACCCAATTAGAAAAAATGTTTTGTGGGACCTTCTTCACTTACAACACAAATAATTTCTCCTTCCCCCGGCAAAAGAGTATCCTCCCATGGCAAATCCCCCCACCACTGGCAAGGAAAAGATTTTAGGAAGGACTGGATGTATCGACTCTCATATTTTGCGAATAGTAGCTTAAAACCAAGAAACCAGGACAATTTTACCTTTTAGTCCTCTGTGGACCACAGGCAGTCACAGACTGTCTTGGAGACTTCTGCAACTCACTCCAATTTAATGTTTCAGTCTGTGCACAACACGAACACTAAAAGAGATCGATCAAATCCAGTAAGATGCACCCTATGCTAGTATTTGTAAGCAAGGATCTTAGAAATGGCCTGGTCTTTTTGCTTCTGAGCCTGTGGCGTATTTCAACTACACCGCGAAAATTTAATAGTAATATAACATTGTTAAGATTAATTACATCTACATTTAGACATTAGGAAAATGTCAACAATATTAAAAAAATATTGCTGAAAATGCAGTTTATTTCTAAAGGTAATCCTGAAGAATATCGTGAATTCAGCCCAGAGTTCAGCATTTAGTAAATAGTTTAAAACCAAGCAAGCAAGCAAATAAAACTAACAGCAAAATGCCAAGTTCAATGGTCTCCTGCCACTGTTGAATATAAAATAAATTTATAATTAGAGTAAATCAAAGAATAGAATTTCTGAACTGTGGAGGTTTTTTTTTAATTTCCAAAATCTCAAGATGACCATGTCTGGTCATGTCCTAAACTTTTCTTTTGTCAAATAAAATATCCCAAAGGCTTTCATTTTAAAGAAGTTAAATTATTGTGTTTATTTTCCTTGTCTATGCTGATGTTTTACAAAACAGTACTAAAACAATTACATTTGCCAAAATGAAATGCATCCACAAATTCCCAATATTTTTGGTGAAAGAGGTAAATTATTATTATGTATTTTATGCCCTTTCAAGGTAGAATTTTCTAACAGAAATCTATCCTGCTGTTAAGGGGTTTTCTCCCCACCTACTTGTATTCTAAGCAACACTAAACTACAAAGTTATTAAAAAACCACATTGGTATCAATACATATTGCACTTAAGACAACAGTTTGACAAGCAGACAATATGTGTCTTTTGAAATAAAGCTGCAAAGCAGTTTCAGCTACTGACTTGCCAAGAAGATTGTTATTCTCCAGCCTGAAAAATCCAACAAAGCAAACAACTAAAAATGATCTCCCATCTACTCCTAGCCAATGCTGATTTTCATATGAGATTAACAGGCCAAGTATCCCCATTTATCTAGCACGGAGCCACATCTTGCACTGCTCTGCGGCAGGCAGCACAAAGTGCCTGCAAGCTCATCTTCTGTCCCACAGATTGCTCAAATATCTGAGGGAAGGAAGAGAAGAAAAACTTGAAGAGGTGAAATGTCAAAAAGGAAGAAAAGCATTAAATTCTGAGACTGGGTTCTTTCAATACAAAGCTACTATACTGGGGTGACCCAGATGTTTTTACCAGTGGTCCTCCTATTATGGGCTTTTGTGGTGGCAGCATTCTGCAGCGCCAAGCCAAGCGTGCTGCCTAGGTCAGAGTAGCTCAAGGAACACCCCATCTTCAGTGCACACCAATTCTGCAGCTACCACCTAAGTTCCACAATTAAATACAGACAGGGGATATAGATATTTAAAAACACCTTGCTTGTTTTTAAAGATTTGACAGAATGCTTCAAGTGGAGCAAAAACCATACAGCTACTTGAAAAAGGACATGGTAGGTAGTAGATAGGATAGCAGTTCATCCAGACAGGACTTTTAAAAGGTTTGGTATCTTTGCGCTTACCAGAGTTTACTTTTGTGGAAGAATAAGCCAGGCAAGTTCAGAGATCATCGACTCCAGAGTGAACACAATATTAATATAAAGATATTTTCATTATTTGTATTCTTCAGATATGTACTTAAGTTAGCCACCTGCATATACAAAGAAAATATACTTGAATAAAAGGCTCTCATTTTTAGACTGTGAAGCACAAAATTAACAAAAGATAATGGGTTAATACATTCTATTGGCTGCATAAGCCAGGAAACCTGAGTTCCTTCTCAAGCGGCAAGAGAAAGATGATTTAAGCTACTTGGTTGTGGTTGTGTTTTTCTTAAATGAATACATCAGCTTTTTAATAAACTTCTATCTAAACCACCTCTCAAATACTAGCGAACTATTTGACTACTAGTATAAATTTCTTTGAAATCCCCCACAAACACTTGGTTTTTGCAGTTTTTTGGGGGGTTTGTTCTTTTTTTTGGTAAGATTAACATAGCCACATCACCATGACCTGCATTTTTAGGCAATAGACTAGAAGAAACCATTTTAATGCAGAGACAGCAGACTCCAGATTAGGACCCAGAAGAAAGAAAAATTTGCCACAAAAATGGCAAGAGGACAAGGATGATTAATTGACAATTTAAAACATAGCTATTGGTTGGCTCAGTGGATTAAGAATAGGGGATGTTCAAACATGAAAAACAAACTGAAGCTGACCATAGGCATTAGGAAAAGAGAGTTGTTAGAGCAGACAAGTTGCTTCAGTTTATCTCATAGCAGACCAACTAGACCAGCATGCCTGATGGCAGTTTCAGCCAAGCACCAACAGGCACAGAAACATGTATGCTCACTCCAAGATACAGATATATATCTCTCATCACTCTCAGCCTCATATTTAAAAAAAGCTTCCAACTTCTCTTAGTACTTCTCAGAAATCTGCCAGAAAAGATTGCCAATAATTCAGGTTTCTGGATTTCCAGAGCAAACCACTAAGCTTTATAAAAAGATAACAAAAGCTGTGCATCTTAATGCCTTCATGTAATTATTTTGTTACTGAAACTTCTACTGCTTTATGAATGTATCTTACAGTACTTTACATTTTAAAATTAAAGTCTCCTAATTTTTTTTTCTTTTCCATCACTGAGATGGTCTCCTTACTTTACTCAGAATGTAAGTACCCATCGTACATAAACAATTTTACTTTCTATAGATCCATCAATGCCTGAATTCTGCAGTCAGATGAGTCTGAACTCATTTCAGGTATCCACATCAAGCCAGTCTCTGAAGTCCATGGTGGTGCTCCTTCACGAACCAGATTCATGAGGTGGTCAACCCACAGTAGTGGTCTTCTCATGACTCAGGTTCACAGCTGGTATTGACTTACTACATTAACATCAGTGAGAAAGACTGAAGTGGTATTCTGGGGAGCAGTGAAGATAAAGCTGCAGAAGGGATTAGTGAAATTAAGGGAATTAAATCTGATCCTTTATGAAATTAGTGACACTTCTGCAATTTATTTAAAAGGGTGTGACTGAATTCACCAACTACTCAGTATGCTTTTTGGCTTGCATACAAAATATACATGTGGGGTTTTTAGACATGTCAGTGGATATAGCTGTTATCAGTTCTTAGACACCGATGCAAGCTAATCAGTAACACATTTTTATATAGAGATCAAAAATAATCATATAGAAATGATAACATTTTGATATTTATTATTAGTAGGCAGGAAAACTTATTTTCACTGATCAAAATCCCCCATTTTTTTTCAAAAGGATCTTCCTTATCCTTAGTATATAGCACCATCCTGTGGTCATTTCTAGAAGCAACATTGTTGTCAAAACTGGTGCAAAAAGTTTGTTACCCACAGTATAGTCAATATGTCCTCCTGTCACACTAATATAAAAATTCCAGTTTTCAATCCAACCATGATCAGTGTAATCAGTGAAGATATTGCACAAACTACACAATAGCCACAACCATACGAAAAAGTTTACTTTGCCAAGATACTAATTGTAAGGCGACCAAATCATCGTACAGTATAATTTCCTGGTATGACGTATTAAGGAAAAAAGACTACATACAGTCTAGTGTTTCCACTGTACTTTCGAGAACTCTATTGCAAGATTTGACACTTGACTTTACAAGGGGAAAAAAAAAGTGTTATAATTATCTTTGCAATATACTGATAACAGTTTATATAACGCTCAGATATTAAAACTTTCTAGCTACTATAAAAAACTATCTTTAAAGCTATGATTACTCCTGATCAATGACAAAAAGAGAATAGAAATTGATCTTACTTCTTGCTGCTTGCAAACTAAAACTGAACTCTAGGGAGAGAAGTAGCCAATACATTTCTGCAGTAAGAAAACCAATTCTGAGATTTTATAGAATTGTGTACTCACAGATGAGATAGCCCCTTGATTTGTCTTCATTTGCTTGAATCGTAAAAAACAGAGTGAATTTAGCAGGCTATACAGAAGCACCTGCATTATTTTGTGACCAACAGCACGTAAGTATATTAGCTCAAATCTCTTCATTTGGATATCACTACACGAAAAGAACGCTGTACACAGAGGGAACAAAAAAGAGTTACAGAATCCCCCATCCCTTTTATTTTTTCTCTTTTTACTTGATGAGCTTGAGGCAAAATGTTATGGATAAAACCAACATGTAGTGAACTTGCATTATGTTCAATTACAATTATTCAATTTTGACTTGCTTCTGGCTTTGCTGTTAGACACGAATAAAAATCAGAAGGAAACACTGGTTTTACTATCGTGCCCAAATTTAGTCCAAGGAATACAGAGCCTGAACTTATAGAGCACCAAATAATCCTGAACACCATTGAACAATAGAAGTGATCATTAACAACTTATTCAAAGACTGTGGGGAAAAAAACATAAATGAGGTATTAAAAAGTAGGGAATTATTTAGTTACAGTATTACGATTTCCAAGTCATTACATTTTTAAGGCAAAAATCTTATAGTAACAAAACACATTACTAATGTGTACTAAAATAAGGTTATTTACTTAAAAATGATACATTGGACATAATCTGTGTACAGAACAAGCAATTCATGGTAAACTCAATAAGGCACCTTCTAAAGCAGATGCTGTACAAAATACATTAGTGTGTTACATTTTTAAAGGAGTATTCTACACTTCTGGCATATAACACACAAGAGTGTGACCATTTGTCTCGTTCCACTCTCTCATATTTTATTTACATCTTCTCTAGGTTAACTACAATGTTATTTATTCTTCTTGTATACAATATAGTACATTTCATTTTGGGCATGGCATGTCAGAGCACAAATGTCACTACGTGATGTGGGCTTCTATAATTGCATTCAATGGTAAAATATTACAAAGCAACAATTACATGAGATTTGTTCAAAAATTAGAAGTAATGTGCACTCCACTTCTGCTATACAAACCAAGGCTAATATACCATGGCTCCATAAAGCACTGTATCGTGCAACACTGCCAACCATTTTTAGACATCACCCCTATTTGGAATAAAGACTGTGGGCACAGGATAAAGACTTTTGACTTCAGAGGCACTGTCAGAAGAATGAGGAAGTGCTAAATCATTCTAATATTTGACAGAGATGAGCGCATAACTTCTCTTTAAAAATATCTGCAATAGCGAAAGAATGCTTTTTAACTTAATTGCTTTTCAAACATTTTAGACCATTAAAATACAGTCTGTGAAGATGGAATAGATGAAATGTATCCAAATAATTTGTTTTATAAACACATTCAAATAGTCATTTAGATCAAGATCTAAAATTTGATTCTAGACTACTATGGAGGTAACAAAGTATTAATTTTACATTTTATTCAATACCTCAAAATAGACTAATTAAGAAAATAATTGGGAAAAGTAATGGATATTGGGAAAACTGTCAGTTTCCTGAGTAAAAGTCAGGAAAAAAAATCCTATATTGAGTAAAACTTAGAATAAAATCAAAATGTAAGCCTACATTTTTCTGTAGGAATACTACGTTTCTTGTAGAAATTACAAGTTAACCAGGAACACAAAACCTTTCCTTTCAGTTGCTGTAACCATAAGAATTATATAAGTGATTCAAATTATTTTCCACCTAACTGAAATCACACGGAGTAGGTTAAATAAACACAAAAAACCCCTCTGTATATGAGTGTTTAAGAACTTGCAAGGCACAGTCTTAATACTCCCCAAGGTATTTTCCACACATTTGATTTTTGTATTTAAAAAAACCAAACCAAACCAACCAAACAAAAAACGCCAAACCACATTTGTCAGTTTTGGGGGATATTTTTTTTTGTATGACAAATGCTGAAAATTTTGACCAACAAAATGAGATTAATCACACTCCAGCAGAAGCAGCCTATTACCCTCCCTGACCTTAAAGGTTTCTGAACTCTACAGCATTGCATAAAGCAACAGCTTAACTTTAGAATCTGCACTAAGTATTCTTAATTATATAAAAATTAAGGGGCTACCTTTGAGCGAAGTTTTTTTTTTTCCCCAAATGATTGTTAAAAATATCAGTATAGACATACTTAGGCTCCAAACAGTGAATGACTTTGCATGGAATGTAGGTATGTGCTCAAGTGCTTTATACAACCAGATCCTTTAGCAATACTGTTTTTTCAAATATCAGGGAATCAAGGAATGCTAAAGACCTAGCAGCTCCTGTTCAGGACAATGACAACTGCATATGCATGATACGTTTGAGTATGAACCTAGCAACTGAAGTACTGAAAAATTAAGGTTAAGCTTAAGGTGGAAAGATTTTTTTTCTTTCAAAGATCATCTTTGCAGCAGCCAGCTCACTTCTGTATTAATGTGTAAATTAATTTAGGTCTTAAGATGTCTACCAAAGATCACCACCCTATTGCCTTGCACATGCCTAAACAATGGATAAGAAAATAAGTGAATAATTACAAATTATTGAAATTCATGCTTCCAGCAGTAGCTTCCTGAAGACTTGGGAAAAATGAATTTAAAAATTCACAAAACAAGTTTACAGCTAATAATGCTGTGGCAACTTCTAAAAGAAATAAAACAATATTCTAAACAGGAATGGGTTAATTTAAACAGACCTCCATGCTCTGAAACTTTAAGCTAACAGGGTACCTACATAAACATTTTTCCTTCTTACTGATAAAAATCCTAGAGAAGGAAAAAAAAAAAAAAAAAGCTTATCCCTTACTTTTTTTGGCTCATACCAAATATTTTCCAACTACCTGTGCAAAAATTATGTGCAAAGACATGATTAACAATTTCAAACTCATCGTGTATTTCTTGGCAACGGACGGAGAAACATTTTTTTAAAAAGCCCTTTATCGTGAGGATTGTGGCACAAAATCATGTATCTCTTGCTCTTTTCAAATAAGTTAAAACCATAGCTGACACACCTATGAACTTCTCAGCCAGAATACATATTAATACTTAAAGGCATTACTGAACAAAAGTAATGACTTTATTTTTTTTAAAAAAGAAATGTCCCTCAAAATAGCTAGTTTTCTATAAAATATGTAGAACTGTTAAATAAAGTCTGTACATCAAAATAAAAAATAAAAATACTGCAATCTTTTGCCTGACCATTTACATTATGTGAACTACAGAATTTTAAAACAACAAAAAAATGTTATAAGGTTGTAATTGTTCACGAATCACATCAGTTCTGTATTACATTGTCTTCTATCAGTTGTATTTTCAAGGGAAATTTAAACATAAATCAAAACAATCTCCACATACATATTTTAAGACATCAAATAATCTGGCATAAATCAATCTGAAGTTTTAATATTTTTCATCAATTTTAATATTATTCATAATTTTTTTTTTCAAATCTCGACTATGGCATATGTGTGTGTGCGTGTGCATGCATCTAATTGTACACATGTACCTAGGACTAGGTGTTTTTTGTTTTGGTTTTTTTTTTTTTGCTAAAGCACAAAACACATCATATAAATAACTTCCCTTTTTAAAGTTATCTAGAACAAGATTTACAGTACAAAGTTATAGGCACTTAAATTATCAAATAGGTTCAATGGTTCCAATACTGTGTGTTCATTCTTCAGATGATTCACGCATTTGAAGCTTCAACTTGAGTTATGGTACTATTTTCTAACTTCAAAGTAGAAGTGCCAAAGGAGTTATAAATCAATAATTCTGCCTTACAGTAACCTCATGGAAGGGTTCTGGCTTTTAACCAACTTGTCTTGATCAGTGAAGAAAAGGAGGGAACTACAGTTTCCTGTGCATGCCAAATACTTGGCACAATAAGACCAAATTTTGCAATTATGTTAACTTACTTTATCTTCATGAATTATCTTTCAATGCCATTCCTCCCAAATGTGCTTAACTAGAACTTAAAACACCCACTGATTTACCTTGGCCCAATCTTGAATTTTTTAACTGTTGACTAAGTGGCCCACAGACATGGCCTCCTGTGTTTACATTAGGGCAACCCAGCTCAAAATCTTCTGCATGTTGTGGATCTTATCTTCAACAGTTCACATATTCAGTTCTCCTGGTCTTGACCTTTACTGTATTCTCTAATCTTCTGAGTGCCCAGCCTGCGCTTCCTGCCTTCCCTCTTTTGTGTCTGTAAATGAGACTTTTCTCAAGCCTTTCAAAACTTATCTTCTGGAAAAAAGTTCAGAGCATGACAAGCACCTACGAGTAGGTCCCAATAAAGTAGAAAGGCAAAACACATCATCAGTGGTCTTTCTGTTAAGATGTATTCTACAGCAAAAATGCTGTTGCATGTGGCATTGTGAAAAATATGCCAAATTTCATAGTTATACAGTTATGGAGCCCACTAGATTGTAAGTGAGATGACCAAGGCAGTCTATACCTCTAAGACAGGTTGTTTCAAGCTCTTTACAGACTTAGGTAGGCATTCCTTAATTTTTTAATGGTTCACATTTTTGCAGTTCTCCTTGTGACTAAAACAAGAATAGAAATAAAATTAAAACTGAGATTTTGGAAGATAACTTAATGGCAAGGAGCAAATTATGTAGTAAATCTGTGATCGTGGAGCCACAAAATGCATGGAGCCCTGACCATAAAACTTTGTTCATTTAAATGGTTTCTTTTCTATTCCAAATGACAGCAAAATAATCCTGGCACACACATAAAGGCATAAGGACTGTAAAACCGAGTAGTATCACAAACAGATTCATAACCTACAGGCTGTTTCACAAAAACTTGGTATGGATTGACTAGGTTTTATCAGGTAGAAGGCAAAAAAAAAAGCTTATATTCTCCATCTCTGTTGAATCCATATAGCTTGTTAGGCTTTCACAGAAAGCACTGTAATCTGAACATTCAATTCAGTACCCAGAGTTTTACTGGAGACTCACTAAGTATGCCTGAAGTCTCAATGCAGCTCAAACAAAACCAAAATGTGTATTTTATCAAGGCTGTCCATATACATAGCATGTAGTGTATAGAGGCTCTCAGTATCACAGTCTATGAAGTACTGAAAGATTTGATTAGCAGCCTGTAGAAGTGTGCTGAGAAAATACACTGAATCTCAGTTATTTCCTCTTTCCACATAGGTCTCACCCATGTTTGAGTGAAAAGATGTAGGAGTCCAGCTTTGCTCTCCAATGTCAATTTACTATGTCAAATCTTTACATCTTGTGATTCCACCATCTTGGCAAGTGTCTTCTTGATCCTCAAGGCAGTGAGCCTTGAGGCAGGATTATGAGCCCAGCATTCAGACATTAATTTCAATATTGCTCTTAAACACTGTAAAATAAAAAACAAAGAAAAAGTATTGTAACAGCTGACAGAGCTGAAGTGTATAATTTTGGTTCACTATCAAGCCCAAATTCTAGAACTCTTAAGTCCAAATGTGCAACTTCTACTTTTTCTGCAAAATTGCTGATCAAGAACTATTATAAACAGATCAGCTAAAAAAACAAAAAAAAACCCAAACCAAAAACAAACCAAAACCCAAAAACCCAACCCCACAACAAGCACTTCCCAATCCTTCTTGTATTACAGTAGCTGAAACTAACTTAAATGTTTTCTTTACTTTCACAAAGATGCATTACCAGAACTTCGCATTACAACTCAAGAACAGCGGTAAAAAATGGTAGCAATAAGCAGAAAAATCTCTACATATATGGCAGAAAAACTGTAGACAACTTTTTCACTGAAAATGAAGATGTGACAAAAGTTCTGTCAGCAGTCAAAAAAATAAGGAAAAAACTGGGAACTCCTAAAAGAAATCAAGGATTTGGGGAAGAAAGGATATGGCATATCTAGCTTGCTATGTGAAATAGTTATGTCTTATTTACTGTGTTCAAGCTGTGGCCCTTTAAAAACACATTTAAATTTAATATTTCAGTTACATCATGGCTTGCCCTGCAATGTACCAGAAAAAAAAGGGGAAAAAAAAAAAAAAAAGATGAAATCTACAAACACAAAGAAATCACTTCATATTCCATGAAAGACGTTATGCCACAAACCAATATGCTATATACCTTAAGACTAGTAAAACCAATTAAAAACTCATTTAAGTTTTAGCTCCAATCAACACTCTGAAAAATATTCCACTATCTAAAAAGAAGATCTCAGGTAGAGCAATATTCATATACTTGGATGCTGCTTAAGGGTATCTTTCCCCTCAGACCACTGAAAAGATACATTAAAAATGTGGTATTTTGAGTAGCTTTCTCCTATTGTTGCTGTGAGGTTTTCAGAATGTCTGAATGTAGTCTCTATTTTACAATATTTTAATATTTATTAAACTAAAATACCCTTCCATATTAATGAACAAACTGAACTAATTTTTCCTTTCAGCATACTCACTTCATCACTATTCCATCTATTTGATACTACTGGGCGTAGGCGTTTGACACACACCACTTCTCTCATGTCCTCGTAGGATGGATCATTTGGCACCATGTCATAATATGGCAACTGATACTCTTCAACAATACCTGGAAATAATTGTGAAAGATCAAGAACCATTAAAAAATAAAATAAAATAAAATAAATCTATATATCTACTCTCAGATTTCCTTAGCCAGGAGCAAAAATTTATTTACTTCTGTGCCAAGGAAAACCCACCACACTTATACTGTGATAAAAATCTGAAAATTTCACTGTAACAATCAGACATTTACCAGAAAAGCTCCAATATTATGAACATTAAGTTTAACAGCTGCAATAATTCCTTGCAGTCCCTTTGACTTTGATACCCAACATAGAACATGACACCTTCTAATCCAGTACATGCTACAAACAAACAGGGAGAAAGCATAAGATGAAAGAAAAAGAGAATACAAGTAAAGATCTATAAGGTCACAAAAGAAGAGTGAAAGAAAAGGAAGGACGAGTCACAAAAATACATGTAAGGAGAAAACTGAATGACAACAGAAATGCAGGAAAGTATAACAGAAGAATAGTATCTTGTCAATTACATTTTAAAAGTTTTATTAACAGCACAGGGGTGAAATACATCTGCATCCCACTATTTCTCCCAGACTAGGGACTCAGCTTTTTGACCAAGGAAAAAAAACTTGAGATGCTTAATTGTAAGAATCAAAAAGGTTTAGTTCAGTGATTTTCAAGCAGTGCTGTGGACAGACTGTTACTACTGCTTTTAAAGAATGCAAGCCTATTGATATAGCAGGCTTATTATATTATTTCCTGGAGAAGTATTGTTTAAGTGAGACAAGAGCATGGTAGATCTTATAAAGAGTATTTAAAAGTTTACCTCCTGTGACGCAACGCCGAGCCATTTCCCAAATTATCAGCCCAAAACTGTAGATGTCAGCCATGATGTACGGTTGGAAATGGTTTTTATTCAGGCTTTCATCTAGGACCTCTGGAGCCATGTAACGTTTTGTTCCCACTCTAGTATTCAAGGGAACATCAACTTCGTTTGTGTCACTGTATGAAAATATTAATTAGTGAATTGTGGACTATTACAAGACATGGTATGAAATCCTGTGTGATGCAATCACTACACTGCAAAACTCCCATTTACAAATTAAATTCTTTCATTTATTTCACTCTCAATACTACACTTACAATACATTGTACCTCCCTGAAAAAGATTATCTAGAAAAATGATCGTGAGTATGGAAGTTGAGTTTACATTTTCTTTTGCAAGACAGTGAAAACACATATGAAAAAACTGAATTAAAAATCACTATAAAGATGAGTATATTTGGTTAACAACCCAGAAAATTATTTGCAAAGGCTTATGCTTTCTTTCAGGCTCTAGTGTAGTAAAAGACAATTTTTTGGCTCCACTGAACTTTAAAAATAAGTATTCAGTAATACTACTATAGTATTACTTCTTCAATTAAGTTTCAACTCCCTTTACACTGTTCAAATTTTCTATGGGATAATTTATAATGAAACTACGTGATAGCAATTACTATGAAAGGCCAGTTTTGAATAATGAATGAATTATAGTCTCCTCTTCCTCTTATTTTCCACAAGTCTTTTCATTGTTCTCTTAACAACCTATTTTCATCTCGATGCTTACCAGCATTCAAAGAAAGAACAGCATTTTACTCTCAAAACTGAAAAAAACTGAAAGCATGCAACCAAATGATTTCATCTTCCTTTTAAATTTGGTATCTGGTGCGTTAAAAAAAATTATATTAAAGTTTTCCCATTACAGATGATTTGTTCATCTACCTGTTAAACTTGACTGCAAGACCCAAGTCAGCAATGCAGCAGGTTCCATTTTTCTTTATCAAGATGTTTTTACTCTTCAAGTCTCTGTGTGCAATAGCAGGCTTGCCTTGTGTCCCATAAATTTCTGTGTGTAGATGGCACAGACCACATGCAGCAGAATATGCCAGTTTGAGGAGAGCCCTGTTGTCTAGTGTAGTGCATTTCAGAAAATCATACAACGATCCATTTTCATGATAATCTGTAATCAAGTAAAGCTGTGTCCAGGAGCCAGTGCCTTTAATATCTGCAGCTATGAAACCTATGAAATATAGAAACAAAGTTACAATTTATTTGTACGTAATTTTTAATACAACAGATTTGGTAAGAATTCCTAAAGCTGTATTGTCTTGGACTGTATCAAAAGATACCTGTTCCCCTTATTTTGGAAAACTAACGTAAAAGCTCAGATTTCAACTATACACGAGGTTACCATTCCAGCCTTCCAGCAAAGAGGTTGCAGACACGTTTCCAACCAAGAGCAGCAAGATTCTACCCTTTCAGTAACATTTTATTAGCATACATTAAGGGACACCCATCTGGTTATTCCACAGAAGCCGCCACATACCCCTCAAGCCACCCACTACGAAGTCCTCCTCCTTCACCCTCACACAAGCCCTCCAGTAGCCAAACAATGTACTGCTTCCTTACCGAGGATGTTTTCATGACGCATTAAAACAGTTTGGTAAATCTCTGTTTCTCGGAACCAGCTGGCTTCTTCTGTGGTGAAAAACACTTTCACTGCGACTTTTTCACCCCTCCATTTGCCCATCCACACTTCACCATATCGTCCTTTTCCAACTTGCCTCACCATCTGAATTTGTTTGGCAATAGTGCGCTGAACCTAGGGAAGAAAAAAAAAAAATAAAAAATGAGGGGAAGGTGGAGGAGGGAAACCCAGTGATTAACCAAAACTACCTGGACAAGCTGCTTCTCAAGCTTGGACTGCTTTGAATTTTGATCCCATTGTAAAACTTGTTCTATATTATTTTCCACTACTCCCATTTCAAACTCGTTATTGCTGTCTCCATGGAAGAATTGTGTAAGAAATCCAAAAAGATTAAATCAGCTCAACTTCTTATTTAATTCAGATGCATTCTCTTGCATTCTGTTTGCTTCTATTTTACAAATAATTACAGTCATCTGTCTCGGCTAATTTTTATGCAAGTATTAGACAGGATGGTGAATCAAAAATGATGAACAACTATCAGCCAATAAAAAGCAGATCTATTTCATCAGACAGTGGACACTAAGGAAAAAAAATATCTTTGATTTCGTTCAATTCGATACTTAATACAAGTATCGAATTCATTGCATTTTTCATCTTAATGTCTGTAGGTTCTAATTTTTCTTTATATTTTGCTGATGCCAACAGTTTTCCTAACATATAATCTAATTTTGCACTTCATTTTAGTTAATTATGTGAAGATGGGCTTTCATACATGTTTAGCTTGTACTGTATCTTTCACAGTAATTGCATATAAAATAATTAACATATTGTATGGATAAACTGCTTTGTTCTAGGCATTAGGTACAAACCAAACTTTGTATTCAATGGACAGAAGTGCAGTGAAGAAAAAAAAAAACAAACTTAGTTTATGATTTACCAACAACGGTAGTCCCGAACCACTCCCAGAACTCTGTGACTGGTCAATAAGGTCTTTTAATGACTCCCCAGCTGGAATAAATGCTTCGTCTTGTTCCAGGTCACGATTATAACAGTGCCTTTTTGCCATTGACTTACAGTAATGCCTGCAAAAATAACAGAAGACGTTAAGCTGAACTCCAAAACACTCTTCAAAATGTGGTAAACTGAGCTAGGAAAAAAGCTATTTAAATGTACAAGTTTTCTTAGAAGAAAAAAATAATAATCAGATTTTATTGTTCCTTTTTTTTTCAGAAATGTAACATTTTTTTTTAATATTAAGAAGTTGTTGTAATGCAGGTAGAGGCATGTCAGTTTATTATGAGTCAGGCGGAAAACCAGCATTCTTACTACTCAGCTCACAGCCAAGTGTTACTAGCATAACATCGCTGGTTTTGGTTTAAAGTAACAGACTGAACCTTGAACCATGGCAGATGAGGCTGACACATGCACATTTCTGCTGAAACTGCTAGAACAATGATCACCTCCAGC
Source organism: Haliaeetus albicilla (assembly GCF_947461875.1). NCBI lineage: Eukaryota > Metazoa > Chordata > Aves > Accipitriformes > Accipitridae > Haliaeetus > Haliaeetus albicilla. Next base: position 10,511,230 of record NC_091493.1, on the reverse strand, counting down.
ACAGGGCTGGAGCTGACAGAAGCAGGTATAGTCTCTTAAACTGCACCTGTATGAACTGCCATAGCTCAGCTGGTCAATTATTTAGTTTTGAAACACAGCAGAAAAAGTTACAAAACACATTCTTGTTGCTTTAGCAAAAGCATTCCACAAAGGTAAATCTCAGAAGTAGATGGAATTTAACTATCAAAAGTGACTGAAGATCCAAAACCATAAAAAGCATTAAGATATTCCTGTTTACTGGATGCTATAGCATCCAAGTTATATGTAGCTTAGAAAACTGTAAACACTTAGTAGCCAGAGGAAAGGATCAAATTCACTTAAATTCTATGCTGTGAACATTTAATTTTACCTAGCAATGCAAACTGCTATCCACAAAAGTGTGAAATTAAATTAGAACAGTTTCACTTCCAATCTATTTTTGTCAGAAATACATATGATTAACTAAGTGCATTTATAAAATAACTGTTCTGTTTACATGCATTTGGGAAATCAAAAAGGTTGCCAATAAAGAAAATGCTTTCCTTACTTGTAACAAAAGCAGCTAAATAAGATGATCATGACAATTATGCAGACTGCCATAGAAATCAACACAGCCATCCAACGAATGCTGCCATCAAAAAGTCCATCTATTTAAAAAGAAAAAAAGAAAAAAAAGGAGGAAAGTTTCCAAAGTCTATTAATTAAACATTTATTGTAAATGGTTTATTTAGGGATATTTTAATATACTGTGTATATGAATGTGCACAAACTGAAACACAGGAGTTTTTTTCTGAACATCAAGAAATACTACTTTACTGTGAGGGTGATCAAACACTGGCACAGGTTGCCCAAGGAGGCTGTGGAGTCTCCCTCCTTGGAGATACTCAAAAGCTGTCTGGACATGGTCCTGTGTAACTGGCTCTAGGTGGTCCTGCTTGAGCAGGGGGGGTAGACCAGATGATCTCCAGAGGTCCTGTCCAACCCTCAACCAGTCTGTGATTCTGTGACAGTATGTGGACCCACTTGCAAAATGTCAGAAACTGATGGATATAACATATCAGTTCATATGAAATGACACAAAATTTATAGTGTTTTAGTGTCAAAGTAAGTATTTACACCTGAAGAGCAGAGATAATTCCATTTCGATGACAACAAAAAAAGGGATTTAACTTGAGATTTTGGAGTTGTTGATTTTGGTTCACTCTTGCTGGTTTGTTCTTAGGAACAGAAATGAAGGATTTACAGCAGTAAGATTCTGAGAAGGTATTAAGCAACAGTTAAACCAGTATGACTTGTCTAGCAATGAATGAGTAAGCGCATGAAAATATAAACTCTTTTCACTGGGAACAACAGAAAAAAGAGGATGAATTTACAGTAGGTAACAGTTAACAATGTCAGAATACTGGTTTTTTTAAGATACATTCATCATGACAAAAGCACAACAGAGATTAGGAAAACCATTTTAAAAATAAAAGAGAACAGGCTGTGGAAACAGAATAAAAACAGATCAAAAGATCACATGCAGATCAAGATATGAGCAAACTGAGTAAGAGAATAAAAATACCATGAGTGACTGATGGAGGAAAAGATTAACTTGGAAATAAGAGTATGGAAGCGTAGTACAGTGCTTCATATCAAAATTACTTAGTAAGGGAAAAAAAAAGATCTGTGCAGTACTGTAATTAGATTTTCTCCTTATTTTTATCTGTTGATCAAGAAGAACAGAATCCACATAACATTTATTATTAGTAGTGTGAACATCTAGAAGCTGTTTACCTGTACTATCAAGTGGTGGTAATGTTGGTTGTAAATCCTGATTGCAGAAATCAGTCCGACAGCACTCAATTGTTCGACGTAATTGTGCTTTAGGTGAGTCCTGTTCAAGGAGAATTGAATAAACATTCAGAATTTGAAGTGATCAGCTAGGACGGGGACAGGTGATGCTACAGATACAACACAGCACAAACAAAAGTTTAAGCTATTTTATTTAAAAAAAAAACAGTTCAATGTCACCATTTAATGTATGAGACAACTTCACAGTGGCAGACAGGCATCATCTAATCTCTTTTGGTGCCTGCATTCTGTGTTCACATTTTTTTATTTTTCATGGAACTTTTTTTACTTGGTGCACAGAAATTGATGGTTCCTACTAAAGTTGCTATTTCATAGATTGCAAAATTTTTAAGCTTGCTCAAAAGCAGTTAATCGTCTTAAGAGCAGTATTTATTTAACATACAAAAAACCCCAATCCCTTTAGAAGTTTTTCTCTTGCACTCATCACAGCAGCACTGTTTGCTTCAAGAACATCTTCAAACACCATATAAAAGATGGAGGAGCATGAAAATTAATCTGGAAGTAACACATTAATATAAATACAGGAACAATTTCAGGAGGTCATCATGGCATATCAGGTCTGATTTGCAGTAAGCCTAAACTTTCACAGCTGTAACTGAAGTCAACAGTGCTTCCAAAAAGCAGAGCTACTGACAGCTACATTATATAGAAGCTCAAGTCCTAGAGACTTAAAATTGAGTATCCAAAACAGTGACAGCATTGGGGGGGGGGGGGGGGGGGAGCAAGCAACACAGCTGGTGATTACCTTTGAAAGCTTTGTTTAATGTAAGCAGTTTGAAAAACAAAACAAAACAAAAAAGCAAAACCCAATCTTCCAAGGCAATATTCATTTGCCCAGCTAGGGCTATATCCCTGTCTTCTAAACAAATCCTGGCTTTATTAACTGTTTTCAGTTCCAACTTTTGTAACAGATAAAGAAATTCCAAAGGCAGCAGTCTACTTAATTATACCCCTTTAAATCAAAAGCAAGTTATATTCATGCAATTAACGATACACAACTCTTCTAGAAAGGAAAAAAAAGTTTTATGTTGGACAGGAAAACATACACATTTGATGAACTCTGTATACATGTTTGTGAAACTTTAAGGGAGCTCTTGCGTAATCTGTGAAAACAACTCCTTATGATTATGCTCTTTCTGTCAAATGAACTGAAGAAAGCAAGAAATTCCAAATTAAAGTCAACATAATTGATCTGAAAGTTGTCTCTTCAACCGACGAAACGGCTGACAGAAGTAAAAGGTTGATGTCCTCTGTTCATTTTGTCAGTGGCTTACAGATACCTGCAGAGAACTCTAACAAGCTAGGATGCTATTCCAATCTTTGCTCAAACAACATTAAGCATTCTTTTTGTGTTCTTTCTACCACTACTCACTCACAACTGTTCAGTCCCATTCTCCTCAGTGGTAAATGGCAACAAGCAAAATTCTGCGATTGCAGTTGTAAACTACAGAGATTTAAATGGCTTATGCAGTTTCCCTACATAATCTCCACGGACATCTTAAATTTTAATAACATCTCTTTTTTTTACCTTGCACTGGAAGTCTGAACCTTCATACTTCATGCAGCCAGAAGCAAGTGTGGGTTCTCCATGTTCATCTTCCTCAATGATAGCAAAGCAATGCCCGTTAGTTCTGGAATAAACATATCACTTATGCTTTACCAGCATGTTTGTCATTTAATATGCAGCTTCAGTTGACCATAAACCCATTAAGAATACTAGAATGGCAATATCTACAAAAATTCTTCTTTAACACAGTGGTTACCATACAGTTTGAGAACAAAAGACACCCCCTCCCTCCCCCAGTATTTTCAAATAGAACACTATAGGAATGTTTTCTCCAGAATAGTCGGTTTTCTACTTCCTCACCCCACTTCAAGATCGCTCGTATCCAACCACACATGTGCAGTTGTTCAGAAACAACTGAGGGGGTAGAAAAGCAAGGATCTAACTAAAAATGCTTACTAACTACTATTTTATAGGTTAAAAAAAAAAAATCACTTGTGTCTGTTCTTGAAACTGCAATGATAAACTCTCAAAGAGAAGTCTCAGTACGTGAAAGGTAGCTATTTCAAGGTTAAAAGCTCAGCTACGCTTTTCCCACGCAAGTTCTCCCAAATATTCAGCCTTTAGGGCAAAACAAGCAAACAAACCCCCAAACCCACTTTCTGAAGTTGACAGTAACAAATCAATTACATTCTTTCAAAAAAATGGCACTTCCATTCCCCCTTATCTCTTTATATGAATGATGTGATTTCTCTACTACAAGAGAATGTCAACAATATTTGTAAGGAATCCCAAACTAATTCACAATGGTAGGTCTGTGCTTTCAATACCTGTAAAATTAAGATTTTATTAAGTAAATCAAAATTTATTCATTCCCTCAACACAGATACTAAGGAAAACTAATCCAGAAATGTTTTTGTTTGCCAAAATATTTTTTTAAATGAATGTAAAGAAATGCAGATTTGGGAAGCATAATGCCATAAAATACCCTGCACATGAACACTGCATAAGCGTTATTAACTCTCTAACAGCTTTATTGTCAGAGTAATGATCTATACACCCATTAGTTCAGAGGCAAAAAATTAATATGGTCTATACTGACTGCAGACACTAGAGGGCGATGAAAAGCAAAAAGTAAATACCAAAGGCATTGAAAGACAAAATACTGGATCGTAACTCAACATGTTCTAGGTGCAAAACTGTTTCTAAAATACTACCAGTGTTTACATCTAAAAACATAGTAGTGTTTATTCCACCTCTTTGGGTTCCATAAAAACTGCTTTATCTGCCAAGTGACAGCTTTAGAGAGGCTTAACATTATGTGCTGAAGTGAAGACTCAAATTACAGTAGCAAGTAATATGTTTTCTATTATGTATCTTTATATTAGGTCTTAAGGAAAAGAACAGAAGGGCCCTAAACATGGAACTGTAAATGAAGAGGAAAAAAAGGAAAAACAAGGACATTTCAGGACATGAAAAAAATATCTTGAGCAAGGACATAATCAGTGCATGAGTTTGTTAGGATTCTTGCGCCTGTCAAAGTTAAAACCACCCCCCTCTCCCTGTATGTTCAGAGGCTTTTCTTTTTTTCCCCTGCCTTTCCCTCATACTCTACAACTAATGAACATGTAACAAGAATAATTTTCAGTAAATGCCTATGTTGCTAACATTACCTTTTGACTACCAGGTGGAGAAATATTAGACTAAGGAAGCAGGTGATCATATCAGGTTTTGATTTGGGTCATTTAAAAATACTCGCCCAGTTATAAAATGGTTACTTAAAACCTCAGTCCTTCAAAGCAGTTGCTGAGGGCAAAATGACCAGTTGTAAATGGTTCTAAGGCATGGTGAAAGCAGTACTGTTTATGTACAGATGACTGTGGGTTTTAGTGCTCAGCTCTCCACAGAACCAGTGAGTTTCTAATCAGTTACGGTCAAATCACCTGACAGAACCTCAGTCAGCACTCTAGAGATAGTTTGCCCTCTCACAAGCAAAAATGAGCCTCTTCAAAGAGCCTCTTCTATCCTGTATGCAATACTTACATGCATGTGTTATTAATAGCATCATCTGGACAATGTCCTGAGCAGTAGCACTTAAGAAAAGGTAAGGTGTCCTCTGGAGCGAGTGTCACTCCATTTGCTTGTTTCTTTTGGTCAGGATTTGTCTTCATTCCTGTGCCATGAAGCATGCTGTCTAGATTTTGACCTGGACATTTTAAAAAAAACCAAAGAAAATATTTTTGCATATCTCTGATAACTGTTCAAGAGCTCTACAGGCAAAATACACCAATAGAATAATTATATTAACAAATAGTTGAACTATACAAGACATAAGAACTTCCTCTCCCAAGATTATGGAAGAAATTTGAGTTAATCCTTTTATTCTAGAAATACCTAGCTCAAATATCTTCTATCTTCACAGCAGATCTTCGAACCATAATTGATATAAACAGAAAGACAATATTTTCCCTTTTTGAGGTGGGGCAGAAAAGTAATGATGTAACTGGTAAGAATTTTCTGAAGAAAGCCTTTCTCATTAATGTGTTTAGAAAACCAAGATGCTGACCGCTTGATAACCACAACAGTATAATTTTATGCATGACTGAATGTACTTAATATGCAATTTTCTAATTTTCTGAAGTAATTTTTTATGGATTCACAGTCTCATAGAAGAGCAGTAATAACTCCAAAATCTCTTGGTTTTTTTGATCTCTCTATGCATTAGTACTTCAAAACAGAGCTAAAGTAAATCTTGTTTGCAAATTAAATTTCAGTAAATGACATGAACATCCAAACAAACGAGCTTTCACAGAATAAAAATAGGGCTAAAGTAGCCCTCAATTCTCAACAGTAGGAGAGTTGAGCATCATTTGTTCTAGTTCACATTATTAAAGCGTTTTTGTGAACGTAGGCATTCAGAAGAAAAATTCCATCTGTTTTCTTCTTAGCAAAGAACATCCAGAAAAAAACATTTAGGAACATTACCTGCCTCATTTGGAATATGCTTTGTGACCACTGCATGAGATAAGAACACCTTCACCCATCTCCAGCTTTATCATGCGCAATTTTACCAACAGAAAATCTCTTTCTGTCCATCACCTAACAGTATTCTTGGCTCCAAGTCCTTAAGGTGTGAACCAAATAAAGCTAGAAGAGTTGTGAACGGACTACCGCCTGCACTGACACAATTTACAGCAAGCGTCTGCAGGAGGCTTAGTGTGCAAGATAAGAGAACAGCCAGTTAGGGCCGAGAGAAGCTTTTACAATTCAGTTATAATTAAAAAAGTGGAGGTACCTCAGTATCTCTCAAAAAGATTTTAGTCACAATAAAAATTTCAATTTATCTAAGAAAAATATTTTGACCAGAAAACTCACAGTCTCTTTTAACAGTTCTTGTGGGTTCCTGTCAAACCCACTGAACACTAGGCTGTAATGAGAACATTACTCATGTTGTACCTTGCTTGAAAGATGTGCAGAAAAAACTAGATTAAAACCCTGTGCAGATACCACCCTATGTATCACTCTGTTGTTACATCCACTCTATCATTCAGCCAAATGTACGATTAAGTATTTGTGAAATTTGATCTTATTGCTCTGAAAAAAGCAGACTTGCAGATTTCTTTTTCTGATTAATACAGCACACCCATTGTCCTGATTCAGCAATTTCCCTGAAAGTAATGAAACTGTGCCTTCTTCAGATACAACTAAGAGTATATCCTAAGAAAGCACTATTTACCTAAACCCTCAAATCATTAGCCATGTTTTATTTGAAATGTAGTTTTCAAACAGTACTTCAGTAATGCCTGAGTTAAATATTCCCGATACGTTCAGACTGCTAACAAGAGAGAAGGTCCAGTGCTAGAATAACGCAGAATTTACCTGTGAATAGGTATTTCTGATTTAACCAGAAGGAATTTTGCATGTATGAAATAGCAGCTCCTCCATCTGTCCTCTCTCTTTCTACAGATTTCTTCCCAGCATAAACTGAAAGCTCATTTTAATACTGCGCTACAGATGTTACACAACATTATGTATTCATATTTAAGAGATCTTTACCTGCTCAGAGAACAAGTAATTCTACTTAACATTTAAAGGAAAAGCCACTGCATATGTACAAATATTGTCTTTCCGCCTATTTTTGTTGAACTACTAAGGTATCTTTCCTAATTAATGTTACAAAAACCCCCTTTATCTTCAGGGACATTCCACATGTTAAAAAGTCTGAATACTTTATGATCTATGTCTTTCAGTCACTCATCCATCTTCCTACCCTGAGCACTGAATGCAGCATTTTTTCAATTCATTAGAAGAGAGATCAAGGAACACTTAAAGCATGGCTTCTCCTAGCTGAGAAGAGAAAGAACAAAATTTTTATGCAGGTCTGGGATCTTTTAAAGCAGTATTATTCTTTGTAAACTAACACTGAAGCATGACTACATGTGTACCAACCTTTTATACTAAAACTGAGATGAAATACATTTTTCCTCTTTATTATGATGGATTGTATAACAAGATTTATGAAGAACACATACCAAATAAAATCCAAAATAGATAACCATTTTCAAAGAACCAGCATCTTTGTCTTTTGTACAGTTTATATAGGCAAAGATTTTTATTCAAAGCAAAAACTGACTACAGTTTCATTATCTTTGTAATGTGAAACAATACTTCACGGTACCCTGTTTTCATCTTACAGATAATATCTGAATTGCACAAAGAATGGGGGGAAAAAAAAAAAAAATCACTTCACTCTTGCATTTTCACTTTCTAAGACCATAAAGGACAACTCTTATTAAACAGGACTTTAATTGAGTATCCAGGGAAAGAAGAGAAAGGAAAATATTGAAAATGCTTGGTATCACTTCAGAAGAAAGTTTTTAATAGCCCCCGTCTAGATAGTGGCCCTAACTGTATCCTTTACTGCAGTACCACAATTCATCCTCAGCGTTTCAAGACTAGTGTCTATCTTAAAGATGTTAGGTATGGGGAAGGGAGTTGAATGTGGAAGATGACTTGGCTTCCATTCCACTCCATAGGGATCTTGTGACACTACACTACTTGACGATGTAATTAATGGCATCTTTTCCATGACACCTGCAGCTGTCAGCTCTGCAGTGCAGCTAAGAAACGCACATACACAAATCTTACATAACCTTCAAAGGTGTAAGTGCTATGCATTAATACACAGCTTCAAAAGAACAGAAGTCTGCACTGAAATACAGTACCCAGAGACTTCAGGTACGGCAAAGCTTCTTTCTCCATTATCTCCTACCCTCTACCTGTAAACTGCACAGGGCTGGTGGGGCAAAATAATACACATTAGCTGGAAATGAACTGTCACACACCGGAGGACTTGTTCAAAATCCTGGACCAGTTCCAGCCTTTTTGTCCAGCCTTAAGAATGATAGTATCATACACCTTTAAACATACAAACTGCTCTATAATGTGTATTTTACTACATTGAAAAAACTTACAACATTCAATGAAATATCAGAGTGATGGTGAGCTGGAACATTCTCCTCACATAACCACAGCATAAGACAATAAAGCGAAACAAGCTGATGGGACTTCAAGTCCCCAGTTTGTCATTTGCTCCGTCCCACCACAACATTGTCTCATACATACTGCATTTATTTTAAACTTCTAGAAGTGTGAACAACTGCTACAGATAAGACGACATTTAAATGGCTTTCTGTTTAAAATTAAACTTTTAATAAAAAAGAACAACATCTGCCAATGTATCATATCCAGCCCTTGATCAAAACTATATTCAAAGAACTACTTCTTCCAATCATAGAAAATAAGTTAGACTATAAAATGTATTTTAAAGCAGCACAGTATATTAAAAATCCCACTAGGTTAGAAATATAACTCTACTTGAAAGCATGGCTTCAAATACTAATATTAATATGGATAATCTTTAAAAGGTACTGTGCATGACAGTGAAGTGTTATTAACCACTAAAAACTGAGCTAACTTGGTTGCAACTCAATGCCAGGATACATATATAATTCCATTAAGTCTTCTGATCTAAGAAAAAATTAGTGTAACCCATAAAAAAACCAGGTCTATTAAGAAATGCAGAGACAGAGAACAGTAAGTGAAAGAAGACAAATACAAAAGCCAAATTATGCCTATAATTTCTTACTTAACTGTATCCCCTCTACCGCCACAAATAAAGTTCCAATGCTAGAAACTAGTAGCCTACAGCATTCAAGTTGTTCAATAGCTTCCTGAATTCATAGTATAGATGTTTCACGTAAAAACATTTTTATTCCAGAGTACATTATCCTTAAAAGGGATTTATCCTAGCAGAACTACAGTATTATCAGCAATTCTTTGAAGCTATTCTGATCCAAGCTTGTAAACCCCAATGAATTCAATATTTAAATAAAAAGAACCTTTGTCAGAAGACGGCCTTTACCTGCCTTCCTGCTGGTGCTAAAGCTGTTTGCTGGGGCTAGCTGAAGCTCAGGGCTTGCCCACACTGAGCTCTTTTCATAAAAAGATGAAAGTTGTACCAAAGCTCTTTATGTTAGATATGCCTTCCTTATGAAAAAGGCATACCTTGACATTTTTATGTGGTTGTTTTAAATTACTTTTTCTTGCTTTAGGATGCAGATACTGCAAAATCATTCACTCCAACTAGGACATTCACCTTTTTGCCTATCACAAGCTTTCTTAATGATTTAACATGTACTGCTATGTGAATTAAACAACTGATACTGCTTGAGTAAAATACTAGTACTTTTTCTTCAAACACAAAATAATTTAAAAAATCAGAAATAGACATTTTTATTGTGAGTGCAAAGAAAATATCTTAAATGGTTCTATGAGTTCTGTCTGGCACTTTAACCGTAATTCTCCCTGTAGTGCTTTTTTATATATCAAGGCTGTGATCTCCAAAGACCAGGCATGTTAGAGGTAGCTCCATCTAGCAGAACTGGTTACTAAATATCACAGCACATTCCCAGACTACTTGCTTAAAATCTCTCTCTACCACCCTCCAGCTCTCCCAGGAGCTACACCAGTGTTCAACACAGCCAGGCAATCCCAGCCCCCCTACTTTCTCAACCACCCGTCCCCAGCCTCTGCTTCCACCTCCCTTCCCCAAAAAAGTCACTCTGAAGAAGACTACTCTCTGTTCTTATGTATTCCAATACAAAAGCCAGAGACAAGAAAATTTTATGAGTATTTTAGTTTAAAAAAACCCCCAAAGCTACACTGAATTCTAATTTAAATTTAACAGACTTTTAAAGACTAAAGTTACTTAAAACTAAATGTGAAATCATAGTAAAGAAATATATAACCTTTTAATAATCCATTAAAATAACTTTAATCAGACAAATGTTTAACAATATGTGTTTGCTGCCCACGTTTTAAAGACAGAAACAGCCATTAATTGGGGAAATCACTGGTAAACAGAACTACACTATCCTCAAGCAATGAATCAGCTTCTGACAACTCTAAGTCCCTTCTGCAGATTTTAGAATGTTTTCTTTATTTCAGATTAGTTTTTATGTTTAAATTCAGTAACTATTTCACCTGGAATTCAGAAAGTGCATAGAAGTAAAAAAAACCCAAAAAACAACATCCTTTTCTACATCAAATCTTTGAATAGAAGTATGACAGTGAAATCAAATCTCAACGGATTTTTTTCAGTTCACTAACGGACAATGCCAACTTTAATAAACCTATTTTAATATTTAATATTATCACTAATGATTTTTAAATTTAACTTTTAATAAACCTTTCTTCATACATATTGAATGCTATTAATACATTTTTAGTCAACTAATTTACAAGGATTAAAATACTGGTCTTCTGCAGTGTCTCTGAAGAACACATAAGGGTGTGATGAACCACATATCTAACATTACAGCATATAGTAAACTGACAGTAACAGAGTACAAAATTTAGGAGAACGTCTTGAAGTACACATTAAGTTCTTTAACTACTCTGTTACATATATTGATTAGTTATGGTCATCAATGCATTATAAAAAAAAAGAAAGAACTCGGAAGTAAAACTGCTTCTCTGAACTAAAAACCTGCACTAGTGCGAAGACAAAAGCATGTTTACCACAGTCCTCAACTGCAACAGAAGCTGATAACCTCTTGCCTTAGATGAGCATAAGTAGGTGGGTGAAGATGCAGAGCAAGTCACAGGTCTAAAGATATTGCAAAGACCTTCCACAGTGAGAAAGGAAATATAAAATGTTTTTCCTGAAAAGGTTGCTATTAAATCTAGCCATCTGCTACCCAGCCTTATTTTCAATCATTTCTCAATGTGAGTGAAAAAGTCCCATAAAGAAGATACAATCCAAAGGGTAACCACTGTGTCCCCCTGCTCTGTAGTACTGACCTGAGAAACAGCAGCTGTTCACCAATAATGTCATGGAATTGCCTGTTTTCTGCTGTTGTTGTAAGAATATTTTCACATTAATCAACACATGCAGCCACTTGTTTTTTAAAGTTACCTATTAAGGAATCTGGTGTGTATATATACATGCACGTATACAGACATACTTGCTTTTACTATTCTCTCAGGTCTTGGTAAGCCCAGAAATTCCTACCATTTTGAAGAAGCCTCCAAAACAACTGAGGGAACAAACCATTAAGCTGGGTGTCAGTCACTGAACGTACACACACTGGGTTATTTCTACTTTCTCTGCTTTTCCCTCCTCTTTCTGTAAATCACATTAATTCTCTTCAATTCCTCATAATGTGTTGTCTCCACCTCTACTGGCTCCTTTATGATGCATTTTTGTAATATCCTGTATATATTTTCCTTGTTGAAACTATTTTTTCCACTTCCAATTTCCACTTTTTAGACTTTTCACTTTAGATTTCCTCTTTCCTATAAAAATTTCAAATACTTGATGACTATCAACTTTATTCTTTCCTCATCCCCAAGCACAACTCCTCCATGAATCTAGGAACAAGCAGAAAGACTTTAATGTTTTTCTACTCACCACCCCTAGAAACCAAGCATATTTTATATGTTTGAAGACAAGCCCTTAGGCAACTTGCATCAAAGAACCAACATTTCAGTAAGCTCAACTTTCCCATGGCTTTCAGAACTTGCTCAGTATTGATTTGAAAGTCAGAAATATTCCTAAGACAAGGCAATTTCTTCTTTAGAGGCTGAAAAATTTTTTTACAATCTTTAAACTTAATTTAGCTATATTATTTGTTAGAAGTTATTTATTGAAACATTATTAATAAATTTGATCATGGAAGGAGTTAATTTAATTTAATTTTAAGCCACCATAAGACCTGTATATTTGTATTATTAGTTCTATTTGTACCTAGAGAAAAAAAAAATTGTTCCTTCAGTTGCTATTGCCTTTGAGTAAAATGCTGAAAATTGCTGACTAATGCAAAGGGGTAACCATGACTTCAGTAAAAAGAACAAAGCATATCACTCCCAACCTCTTCGAGGGAAGAAGCTGGTATCTTCTGCAAGAAGCAGCAAAGCTGCTTGAATTCTAGTAGAACAAGCCCCACTGCAAAATACTGTGTCTGAGAGTATTTTAGAGTAGATGAGACCTCTAGAAGTCACCTGGTACCACCACCTGGTCAAAGCAGGACCAACTTCTAAGTGAGACTAGGTTGTTCAGAGTCATTCTAGTAAAGTTTCAACTATCTCTAAGGATGGATATTGCACAACCTCTCGAGGCAGCCTCTTCTAGTGCTTAACCACATTCACAGTGAAAATTTCTTTCCTAATTTCTCACCAAAATTTCCTTTATTGTGATTTGTGCCTGTTACCAATCTAATCACCTTACAGCTACCTGTGAATATTTGAAAATCTGTACTATAAACTTCCACTATACCCAAACTAGGCTATTTCTGTCTAAATAGTTGAGCTATTACTTGCCAATTTAAAATTGCGTGTCCACAACACGAAGAGGGACTGGTCTTGATAATTTCCCTCTCAAAACTTAACTAATGCAACAAAGATGGAATAATCCTGGATTTGTTTGTTTTGTTGCTTTCAACCTTGGAATCTTTGCTGCAATGACAAAGCTTCAAACTAAGACCCAATGCTCTTCCCCACTCCTGAAGTACGTGTGTGCATGCATACACAAACACAGAGTGAATCAAGCCAAACATCAGCACTTAAAGCACATACCTAAAAGTTACGAGACACTATTCTGAGCCCCTGCAGGCTAAAAAGATGAAAGCACTCAAATAACTTGGCAATTATACAGGAACACTTGTCCAGTTTTGGAAGAAAAGTTTACAATTCTGTAGGCTGTACTCAACAATACAGAAGCCTTCAGTGTGCTCGTGGTAGCCTCCTGGACTGAACCCCACAGGAAACTCAAAAGAAAGAATGGCAGTTTTAAGTAAAGTGCAATTCTGCACAGATCCAGAGAGAGGAGTTCTGTTCCATAAAAGCTTAGCTGTGAATGTGCGTGTGGGATGGTACTTGAAAGAGCTTAAAGATGATCCTCCTTGCACTGAGGCACTGTTCATTTAATTCAGGTCTTAGTGTAGTTGACAGCTCCTCCCTGGTCAATTCCAGGTAAGTATCTTCAGTGTCATTTGTATATACTGCTTAATAAAGGTTTGGGTTATGTTTAAGGGTAGAGCCTTGTGCTTCCCCCCACCCAAGTTAGAAGCTGCAGCAGTTCCCAAATACACCTTGGCACTTGGTTACAAGAGGATAAATACCAACACGCGGGGAGAGACAGGACCAAGTGGCTTAAAGGGAGCAGGCCCATTACACACTTGATGCAAGTCTGCTCTTAAAATCAGTTGTCAAGCTATGTATCAAGCATAGTCCTGATAGACACAGCTCTGCTAAATCCTTTAATCTCATATTGCAGGTCCACAGCAGAAAAAGAACAAAGATTGTCATCTGGGTACCTACCAGGCTTCCTCCTCTCCCCATTTTAATGGATTCATTTAATTGTTACTCTTGAAAGTAAATAGCTCAAAGAATATCTCAAAATAAAATCAAGCACTAAGCAGTAATTGATGTAAGCGTGGAAAAAGAATATAAAACCTTTTAGATTCAAGTATTACAGTGGCAGTACCAAATTAGTCTTGTTTATTTCCCTCAAAACATATGGAAAGCTCTGTATATTCGACTGAGATATATGAGAGGTGCACAGCAGGGAGAACAAGAAATCTTACACAGAGACCAGCTATGGATGTACATGCTTTATGGACATGCAGAGCACCACTGTTCATGTCCCAAACATGAGAATGCAATACCACTAACAGCTCAGATACCGTTCTGCTATTCTGACACTTCTCTGAACTACAAGCAATTACAGAATCAGATCTACCAGGTACAGTTGCTAATGAGTAAGGAAATAATAATACAATGGATTTTTCCACAAGCCAGTTATAATCTTTATACTTAAGCTTCAATTCCTGATAGAGCATGAGATATTGACATTGGCTGGTTCCCAATACTTCGGTTCCCAACACTTTTCTTTTTAATTCAACCCAATTTGACAGAGGAGTTGAAGTTCTAATGACAACTGGGTTTCCAGAAGTTTTTCATAACTGGTGGCTGGAAAGACAACAGATGTACAAACAAGTATCTTCACTAACTGAAAACCAGGCTATTGTGAACATCCCATAGCCTCATCTTGGCCCATCGAGTAGGCATAACAAGTTTATTTAGACTAGTTATACCACACTATCTCTTGGCTGCTAGGAGCACCAGAAGGCACAGGGTACTGCACACAGCAATTTCTTCAGTGTGTCAAGTTTAAAGGGATCAAAGATGCACACATACAGGAAACTGAAATTCAGAAAGTCAAACCTTCAATTCTGCTGCTCATATAACCTGCATCACAGTGTACTATACACTTCTGGTATTGTCTCCACTTAAGCATTTGCTAAAATAGACCTAATCTATAATGTATACTACAACAACAGTTTAAAAGAACAGAAAGGAAGAAAATAATAATGATAATAATGACAACAATAAAAGAACTGGAATTCTTTTCACAAAACAAGTGATGCACAATGCAATTGCTCACCACTCACCAACGGATGCCCAGTTAGTTCCCAACCAGTGATCCCCACCCCCCACCCTGCCCAGCTCCCCCCAGTTTATATACTGGGCATGATGTCACATGGTATGGAATACCCCTTTGGCCAGTTTGGGTCAGGTGCCCTGGCTGTGTCCCTTCCCCACTTCTTGTGCCCCTCCAGCCTTCTTGCTGGCTGGGCATGAGAAGCTGAAAAATCCTTGACTTTAGACTAAACATTACTTAGCAACAACTGAAAACATCAGCGTGTTATCAACATTCTTCTCATACTGAATCCAAAACATAGCACTATACCAGCTACTAGAAAGAAAATTAACTCTACCCCAGCTGAAACCAGGACACATGGCCACTATAATGTCCTTCTTTTTAGGGAAGTGGCTATATGACATGTCAGGCAGATAAGCCACCTGCCTGCAAAATTAAAAAAAACAAACCAAAACAAACCTAAAAAACCAAACCCCAAACGAAAAAACCCTACCCCAACCACTGGAATACACACAACCCAGTTACAGATGAAAAATATAAACTTATTTCAGTTAGTACATATTTACCTTGAACATGGAGAATGATAAGCAGATAGGCTCCAAGCAATTGCTCATAAACTCTCAATCGAGTCATTGTTCACTTCTAATCCTTCCCGTGCAAGGCAACTGGCCGTTCTGCTTGACAAATGTTAAGCTTAGTCTGTTTGGTAAAGCCTAATACAAGGTTTGGTGCTTGACTGCAAAGATGCTTTTGTAACTTTCCAACTTCGTTTCCTGAAAGATACAGTAAAACAAAGTGTTATGAAACTGCTTGCATTTCTGAAACAAGAGAAAACCGTCAAGATTTTTCATCCCACTGATCATAACCACGTGGCTGCAAAAAATAATTAGAAACGCATATGTTTACTAAGATTAATAACTGAAAACATTAGCCATATTTACTATGCAACTGAATAGCAGGGTTCTTCTGAAATATACATTTTTGGTAACAACACACAGGAACGTTTTTGCATTCTTGTAAAAAATATTAGATATGTTAACTCACTAGTCACAGCCATATATTTTAGACTTACACACAGCTATCATAGGTAGTATTCAACAGATTAAGATGTAAAAGTGAATCTGTTTGAAAACCATTTTCTTTACAGAAATTAAATCTATAATTACTATTTTTCTTAAAAATGAAACTCAGTGGTGACTTCTTATAATATTGCAGGGAAAAAAGCAACACTATGTTGAGCCACCAGTTGAAAAATGCTTGCAGAAAAGCTTTATTGCAGTAAAAACCCAGCCCCTCTGCTGGATGAAAGCTAAATTTGTATTAAAATAGTTTAGTTACCTAATTTACTTAGTGTTACTTTTGTCTTCTAGATAGTGCTACATGTTTAAAAAAAAAAAAAGCACAATCTCACTTAACATTTGAATGAAGAAATTAATTTCTCACTTAGCATGAACTATATTCCAGTCCCTCTTCCTACAGACTGCTACGTTATATAGCGCTTTGTGGAGAAGAGAAAGTTAGCTCAGTTCACAAGACCAATGAACATTTATTATTAATCTATGTTAACTCCAATTCAAAATCCCGATATCCTTCTGGATTCACAGGTTTTGTGCAAATTAACCCCTCCTGAAAAATTATGCTACTATATACACATGCCATTTGCTCCAAAAATAAAATACAGGCCTACTCATCCAGTGGATAAACACATAGCTAAGACAGTTGAATAAGAAGTTACTTTTTCAGACTGCAGTAGCTGTGGTCACGTTCTGCTTAACGAACTTTCTGCAGTGATTCACAAGGGAAGCATAATTGGGCCTCAAAGGACTAAAAAGCAGCTCGAACACCTAAACAGTTAATCGCAACAAAAGCGACGTTGCACAAAGACGAACAGAGGGCTGATTTTGCCTTTCCTCGGCCTCTTGTTTCGGTGGGCTTGACCCCCCTGACCCCTGTCAGCCTGGCGCTGCTCATGAATGCCAAAACTGGCGTTCGCTCAGGGACGGGCTGCAATTACTGTTGGTGGCCGCTTCCACCATCAATAACTCAATCTGTCTGTCGGTGAGACCCAAGAACTTTTCATTTTAATTAGTGCTTCGGAGGCATTTAACATGGAGGCAAATTAGCAGCCGAGCCGGGAGGTGTCCGTCACTTCCAATTTCGGCGGGGCTGGGGCAGGCCGCCCCGACCCCTGGCCTACTTTTCACACGTCTCTGACTTCTCCCTAACGAAGCCACAAAGTGCCTCCGCGCCAGAGGAAGCCGGGGGCGAGCGCTGGGCCGGGCGCCTGCCGGCCGCCGGCCATGCTCCCCGGCCGCCGCGGCCCCGCCGCTTCGCCGTGATGACTGCCAGGTGACGGCGGGGAGGACATGGAACACCACCACCACCACCACCACCACCACCACCACCACGCTTTGCGGACGTCCCAGGCGCTCGAAACTTCAGAAGAAACTTCCTGGCGAGGCAGAGGTAAAAGCAGTACGGTAACAAAAATATTCGCTCTCTTTACGCGCTTCGTAATCACAGGAAAGAGGACCAATTCCGACAGCTGACAGGGAACGTCTTTCTAGCTATAAAGACATCAGGCCAGCAGCGGAAGTCTGGAAGTATCAGTGCTTTATTCCGTGTTTCAACTACGATGAACTTCAGTCCTCAATAAAGCACGTGGAAGGCGAAAACTTCCAACAGCTTGTATGTAGTAAAACAACAAAGGCTTTATTTACAGTATTATTTTTGCAGTCCATCAAGGAAAAACACCCACTAATAGTCTGTTTAAAGTACATTTACAAATAATTTCTGTCCATCTTCTGCATGCAAGTTTCAATAAGGACTGCTACCTATGCTCACTCTTCCACATTTCAAGAGCAGGAGTGTTTTAAACTTTCAGAAACTGGTGATCTCGCTCGCCAGTTCAGTGAGGTAAGAGAGCACACTGGCACGGGAACTTAACATGCAACGTGTATTTACCACTGTACTACACAGTACGTTATCAAAAAATCAAGAAGAAATGAGAAAAGAAGAACATTTTAATGCAACTCGCTTCCAATTTCATGGTGATTTTTGTTCAGTGAGACAATTTAAGGTAGCTTTCAAAAATGTTGTCCAAGCCTATTCAAGAATATAACGCTTTCCACTTAGGACCAGTATTTTGTACCTGAATCTTCCTTTCATTAATATTTCATTTTTCACAGATATGTATGTATTAAAATGTAAGTATGTATAAAAACATGCAATAAAAATGGCACTGAGAACAAGTTCTGTTACAATTCCCCATTTAAAAATCATTCTAATTTGAGAAGGCTTATCAGCCCTTAAAAGAATCTCAAAAATGGAAAGTAAAACGCAGCAAGGCTGCAATTCCCTTCCCTTCCCCTGAAACGCACATATGATGCCTTAATACTGTTACTTGAGTTACCTTTCTGCCGCTGCTACTGTCAGTGTCAGTTTGCTCTTCGCCAGGAAAGCCCCGCCGCTGGCTGCAGGGCTTGGGCAGACAAGCACTCACCAGCCTCGCTGCGCCCACAGCACTGACGGTAACGTTTCACTGTTGGGCAGGTGAGCTTAGGGCGCTGATGAAAAACTAGCGATTTACAATAAAATGTCCCAATATGAACGGCAGTGTGGACACATGCCCTATTCTACCGCCCACACCACAGGAGCAAGAAAGCTGTGTCCAAAACATGATGTGGATGGATTGAGGCAGTTTTTTCAGTCACCACAGTAAAGTTCAGCAGAGCTTTCCTGCCACAGCTATCAGAAGAGATTTTAGGCACTTTTTACCCATCCTTTGAACTGTTCTTCCTTTTTCTCACGTAAGTTTCTGAGCTAAACAAACTAAGATAATTAGTTCTCTAATAGGCTATGTTGCTCTTTTGCAGAAAGGGAAACTGTTTGACAACATTTTATTCCTAAAGATCAGCTGGCACTCAGCTGGCACTCTGATATAGCTATGTAGTTTCACAGCTTAAAAAAAAGTTTTAGGGAACAGACTAGTTGTTCTAGTGCTTCTAACAAATGCCACACCCCAAAATGATGTAGTTATGACCTTTGTATGAGAATATCTTTCACTAAACACAGAACAAACCACAACAACAAAAAATACATTTGACAAAACTGAAGAGGCTGCAATGACACCTTTTCTGAGCCATTTCTGGATTCCCATTAAAGAGGAAGACTGGCAGCCCCACTAAGGCACACTAAAGTAAGCAATGGCTGGAATTTCTCCAAAACCTGCCTGATATTAACAGTGTAAAATGACACAACTAAATGACTACTTCAAATGTGTTAAAGCATCAATTAACACCTGGAATGCTACTCTGCCAACAGAGCAATGCTGAAGAAATTCAAACCCATAAGCCAATCAGCTGATTTCAAAGTCCTCAATCTCTCTTTTTCTTTTTTTCTATTGTAGCCATGAAGAAATATTCAACCATAATCCATTAAAAAGTAATTTATTCATCAGTTGTACTGCCCTATTTGTCTACAGTGTAATTTATTATCTTTCCTAAAAATAGTTTATTGAAGAAAATGCTTTTGTTATTAAAACTGTGTGGGGTTTTTTCTGAACTGGAATTCAGCTGTGAATTCATGGCACTATCATGGCAGTCTAGCCCTACACTCCATATGACTCCAAATATACGCAGCTGAAGTGTGCAAGATTTGTCATATGGTCCAAAACGATTCTGAAAGCAGGGAGTTCAGTGGTAACAGTTCTTTAGATGTGGTTCTGTGATATTTTTAACAGCATGATCCCCAAACCAAATGAGCTGCACTGTCCCAAATTTCAATAAAGAATGATAGTGCTGAACATAAGAACAAAGATAGTATTGTAAAAGGGGAACACATGAAAAAAGAAACGTCAGTCTCAGACTTCACAACAATTTGAACATTAAATCCATTTCAACAGACAAGATGATTCAAAACATTTGCAGCAGTACATACAATACCAAGTAAATGTATTTGCCAAAGCAAAACTGAAAAATATTAGATGTTTCTCCTACATGTAATGGGGGCAAGAAGTGACTTAAGTAACCGTAAGCATATTACCTCAATCACATGTACAGTTTTGAACACAACTTCGAGGTGGAACAGAATGCCAGAGATAAATTGGACTGTCAGTCTAAGGCAGTATGCAACAACAACTTTTCTATTACAGGTTAAAAAAACCTGATATGGTGCCACAAAGAAAATTATTAATTTGGATGGAGAAAAGAGGGATTGTAAGAACAGTAAAGAATTCACTACAGGGCAGACAACAAGTAGTTTCAAGAACAGAGATTACTAGTGTAGTTCAAATGACATTCAAGGGCCTTGATTCTTCAGTCAGCTTGATTCACGAATACTTACCCTTTTCATTAATGAACTAAGCCCAAAAAGCAAAACTTTGATAAACTTGCTGACAAACATGAATTGTCAATTCAGTTGAGTGTTGTTCTTCTGCAGGAAGATTTTGATCACATGAAGAACTGAAGTAACAGAAATGGAATGAAATACAAAAGCATGAAATTGGGAAAGTTACGCATATTGGGAACTCTGAAGCCTTTCTGCTTCACATAGACTAGGAGTTCATGCATAGGAGATAGCTACATCCAAGGACTCAAGTACCCTAACTGATTATAGAATGTCAGAGACATCCATGTGATGTTGCTGGGAGAAAGAGACAAACACAACTCTAGGATTTCCTAGGGAAATTTCCCAGGGGAAATGGTAAAACACGGACAGTGCAGAGACAACACGATTGATAAATTCAGCATATGCCTAGAAGGACTGATAATACTATCTGGAGAACAGGAAAGCCCTATGAATGGAGACAAAAAGGAAAGAAAAATATCAATACAGTGAAAGTTGGCAGGGAAATGATTACTCTTTGAAAATGTAACATAAGAATAAACACAAGGAAAGACAGGCAGCTATTCAACCTGAACAAAATTACTGGTGCCACAACAACTAGGTATGGATTAGCCATTAAAATTTATTTAGATCAGAAATTAGAAGACAATTCCTAACCACTGATTAGAAGGTTCTAGGGCAGATTTTTAAACTAAATAGAATCCAAAAACTTAATTAGTCTTTAGTTTACAAAGGCCACCACCTCATGTAGCTGCAGGTGACACGACAGGGGCAGACTCTGTTCCAGGAGAGCCCTTACAACTCCATTTTGTTATTCATAACATAAAAAAAGGTATAGCTAACTTTAGCTTATTCAAAGTCAAACAGTCAGATTTAATCAATTCCATAACAAGAAGAAAGTTTAAATAAAAGTTTCAGATTCATACTGAAACAGCTGAACTAGCTATGCTAAGTGCTGTCAAATATGCTAAGTTAAAAATGCAGGTAAATCCACCACCAACATCTATGAAGAAATCATACAGTTGACAGAGAAGACTGCTGGCTATTGCAAGCTAGTTGGTTGCACGGCCATCAACAAAAACTATTTCAAATAAGGCCCTATTTGTTTAGGCACTAATCTGTGCAATCTCACAAAATTAATTCCATTAAATTGCAGATTGTATTAGAATTGTTTAAAACTATTATTGACTGCACAAATCGAAAAGCCAAGAGGTTGTGTAAATTATTTCAATGTTCTTTCTCCTATAAACTGCTACAAAATCTGAAATGTTAAATGAAGCATGTTTGTGGGTGTGTGTATATTACACACTTCTCAAAAGACTGAAATGAAAAACCTATCTATTTGTAGGACATTTATAACCACGTGTTTATAATGCAGGTACTGCAATGGTGGGTTTGTTCATTCAAAAACCACGAGCCCCTAACAACTGCTTTCTGCAGCAAGAGGCTTCAGAGTCTTAAAAAAGGACTTCTTATTTTTGAGCAGCTGGAAGAAAAGTCACCAAAATCTACCTTGAATACTCTAACAGAAATCTTACGCAAGGAAGATTTCACACTGCTTGCAAATATCAAATGTGTGTACATTACTGCAGAATTTAGAAGCCAAACTACTAAATTATGATATATCTGTCTGCTTCATAAACAAAGTTGTTAGCCATGAAGAAATTAAAGCCTAGCTGCTCTTTACCATGCCCAGCACAATTAGGTAATTGGGGACGCCACTCACTGGACTCCTGAATGCCCATCTTACTGTTACTCTGGAATCCAATTAACTAACTGCTACAAAGCTTCTGCCATCAAATTAACAGTAATGAAATTCAGTAAAATTATTTTCCCAGTGCCATCAGGTATTCAGACATTTCCTAGTGTGTTACAAACACGACACATTCTCTCATTTGAACACATTCAAACAGGATTTCGCTACACATTTTTATTCATCTTGACCCATTTCCACTCTTTCAACTCCATCACTTTGGCGATTAGCTGGCTGAGAGCTTCTGCCCTCAAGACAATTGGCAAAGGAACACCCATGCTCCTTCTATCATAAATGACATCAACTCCTGCTATTCTACCCAGAAGCTATAATTCTTCAATGTTTTTATTATCTATTTATCATTTTTGCTAGTTCCTTACTGTCATACCAGTCTATGTGAACAAGGAGAAAAGTCTCCACATGTAATACATTCCATCTCTAACAAATCCAAACGAGGAACGTAACTTAAACCTTTTAAATTTTGTTCACAAAAAAATTACTTAAAGAAAGCCTTTTGTTCCCTAAACAGCACGAGAAGTCATTAAAATTGTTACAAATTTCACACATCACTACTGCAAATATTATGGTCATACTATACCGTGTACAAGACCTATCACATATTTTGGCTCTGAATTACAGCTATTTTATACAAACACTATACCTAGGCTGAAAAAGGGAAAAAGCTGGGCCTCAATCCTGAATATATATTTGCTCACTTTTTTTTTTTTTTAAAGTGAACAATGGACCCTAAAATCAGGACCAGTGCCTTTAAAAGTACAAATGCTTTCATAGGAAGGGTTTCTAAAGTGCGACATCCCTTTCAGCACTATAAAGATGACTAATTAATGTTTTCACAACCTTACAGTAATTTTTTTGTAATTTAAGGACAATTGTTCATTAATCTATGTCACACACGCGCGCCCCCCCCCCCCCCCCCAACCAAAAAACTGACAGGGTAAGCTTTGATTAGACTTAGATCCCGTGGCCTTTGCTTGTTTCTGTTAAACCTATAACCTTTGCCCAGTCTACACAAAGAAATTCACAACTACTTTTTCTCTCCAAAGCAAAGGTGACTCATGAAGAGCTCTCCAGAAAGTGGGTTTTTGTTTGGTGGTTACAGAGCATATTTTTCATTTCATGGTGCCTAAGTAAAACAGCCTGTCTTTTTCTGGTTACTGAATTTAATCAATAATAAAGCATACTACACAAACCCATGCTTTTTCCCCGATGTCACTGACATGGGTTTCTCCTACAAGAGGAGGAGCAAGGAATGGAAAACCAAAAGCCCCCCCAGCGCCACCCCTGGGCCAGCCTGAAGCTCCAGATTCCAGCACACTTTCTGATCCAAACCTTCTGCCCACATGAGGGTAGTGTAAGCTAATTTCTGAGTAGGGGCACGTTGCTAAAATCCACATCTCTCACACGGAACGCTGTTTAGAGAAAGCGGTCACTATTTAAAAAACAGATCACTTGAATTTCAGTTTCGGTGCAAAGAAGAAAATAGCAGCCACGCAGCTGAGACAGTTCAAGGGGGTTTTGGGGGGCCTGTTTTTCTGAACACGCAGAGTCGGCCGCAGCGACTCCTCTCCCCCTTCGCCCCACTCCCCCCCTTAATTCTCGTCGTCTAGGTAGTGAGGTTTC
Organism: Haliaeetus albicilla; assembly: GCF_947461875.1. Lineage (NCBI taxonomy): Eukaryota > Metazoa > Chordata > Aves > Accipitriformes > Accipitridae > Haliaeetus > Haliaeetus albicilla. The sequence goes on along the minus strand of NC_091493.1, from coordinate 10,487,149 downwards.
TCCAAGCCCTCTGGCCAGCTGCCAGCCCCATGAAGTCAGCCGGAGCTCTCCCCTCCCCTGCGCAGCCCTAGGCGCCCTGCCTGACATGCTTTTCAAGGCGTGCTAGACTGCCGAGCAGACTTTCTGGCTCCACTTCCATTGTTTGCACGGCCGCTTTGCTCCTTATCCAGAGCGTGGATTAGCATAAGAATACTGTCTTCCCCCTCTGCAAGCCAGCTCCCCTCCAGAAGACCTCCACCCCTTAAGAAGAAACACGGGGTTGGGTTTCTTTTTTTCAGGTTTTCTCTTTAAATCCTCTTTTCCTATTCGAGACCTGTAAAACCCAATAAAATAAATAAAACGCTAAACAAGCAAGGCTGACAGGGCTCAGAAATACCCGACTGCATAGATTAGTAATCACCAAGGTCAACAGAGTCAACTTGATAATGCTATTCACAGAGCCTTCACTCCTCGCACTCACGTTGCAGGTATGATTTTAGTTATTAAAGGATATATTTCCAAACAGAGCAGAGAATAAGTCAGTTCTAGGAAAGAGTAACAGAAAGGAGACCTTAACCCCCCTTCCTTTTTTTTTTTATTTACCCCTGGAAAACAGTTTCAATTACTGAGAACAGACAGAAAGCATTACTTACCAACACATCCCCCAGCCAAAAATACAAGCAACCCCCCTCCACACTGCTAGTAGCGATGCCTTAAACATGGGAATCTCTGCTGCCTACTTACGTAACTGCAAATCCCTTCCCGCTGGTATCTGACCAGGACACTATGGTGTCCCTTGTAAAGCAAGTGACATGTGACCTGGTATTAAAAAAGGCCAACAGAGGAGCATTTCACGAAAAGCAAACTGCTTGCCCTCAAAACGCTTAGAACTGTCAACACGGACGTATGGTTTTTTTCTGCGACCCATAAGATAACTGCTGTCCAAATTAATTCATACATCGTTTTGTGAACGAGATAAAAACATACTTGCAAATGTTACTTCATAAATAAGCCACATAATTTTAAAATCATTAAATTCAGCACTTCTCATTGCAATGCGCAGGAGGAAAGCTTTCTTTAACAGTATTTGCTCAATGCATACAAACAGCAGAGACAAGACTGGCAAGTTCAACACCATCACAATTTGCTAATACAAAATGCTGCTTGGCAAGGTAAGCCTTAATCCTTATTTTTCTCACCTGCTCGCCATGCCCATAGAAACACCGTACTCTGCTCATAGGAGAAACTCTCAGACTAGCTGTTCTCGCAAATCCCTGTAAATAACATACAGATACTCTCAAAGGAGCCGTATGCCATCAGTCTTCCAAAGAGGTCATTTAATAGCTGGATAGGCCAAATAAATGAAGTAGTAGATGCTGCTCCTTTACACACCTCTAAAACATGGATATGGCAGGGGGAAATTATTATTTAAAGTGTTCTTACTACAGAAACAGAATTTTAGATATGTACTTTGCAAATTGCCATTTAACTGTTATATTTGTTCTTCGCGTTAATTATATTGCCCTTCTAACTTTAAATTGCTGAAACGCGCCCTTTCAACCTCTCTTACAATTCTTTTGAATTATATGAATAGTCAGCTAACAGCTTTTCTGCTCACAGTCATCTGTGAGCCTTGACACTCACCCTAGAAACTCATGTTGGGATATTTTTACGAGGTTACAAGCTCCAGACACAAAACACTAGGAGGTTACCACCTCCACAGCAAGGGCAAGAGAAGTGAGCAAGTATTGTCATTGGCAAGTCTAGCATAGCCTAAACCAGAATCAATGGCAGTTTAAATTAATATGCCAGGCTCTGAACAGCAGTGGCTGATGAGCTGGTGCTTGCTTGATACTGCCACAGAGGCAATGACCTCCAGCAAAAGAGCAAGGTGGACAGCTGGGGGTAGTAACCTCACAAGCAGTCTCACTAGTAACTCCCAGAGCTTTCAAGGAGAACCCTGATACATACATACAAGCAGGTTAACAAAGTTTCAATAGGCCCAAGCAGAAAAGGAGGGAGGAAAAAAAAAAAAAAAAAAGAAAAAAAAAGAAAAAGGAAAAAGAAAGGAAAAAAAGAATAAACCCCCAAATCCATTGGCAAGTAAATATCTTGTAATGACAACATTCATTATCTTACATAGAACCTGCAAAGTATTCGGTTATTCTCAGTAACATAGAGTGATAAATGCTTACGTATAAAGCATGACATGCTCACACACAGAGTTATTTCTCAAATACTGGAGATATTAAATTAGATGGGTATATTAAGAAAGTGCTTCCACAGTACAAATAATCTAAAATTAGCTCTATGCTGCATTCAGTTTCTACTTTCATCTGCAATACTTAATTTTTAATTGTGAAGTATGTAAGAATTATCTCTCTGGGAAAAATTTCCAGGACTCTAGATATAGGTGTCTGAGCTTATCTTACCCTGTTAGTATTCTGCAAGTTTTGCCGAGATGAAAATACATTTTAATGCAACCCAAAGTTAAACTCTTAAGTACATTGTAGATCCGCTTGGTTAAATAACTACAGAAACAACATGGCATGCACATATACACAAACTACTCCTCTTAAGTTTAAACAATGTACTTTCATCAAATATAGCTTCAAAGACATTTCTCAATCCAAACACAGTAATCTTTCAATAAGCAGACAAAGACAGAGTTCAAAGGTAATGTTTATACTTTAACAGTTATAATCCCCTATTTCCCTGCTCTGAAGTGCTAAAGCAATACTGTTTTTTTTCCTGCACAAAATTTAAAAACAAAACATACACACAAGAAGCATGACTAGAAAGCCCAATGAGATTAAAATATTTAGATACTAATAAAACTACTAAACTCTATCTCATTAGTATTCAAGCAATCACACCATTTCTTAGTGCAAAAAGGTTATTTTAAATAAACTTCAGAAATAAAAGTTTTTCAACAACTGTTGCATAGTAGAGCTAAGAAAAGCAAAACATCAACATGCAAGGTAGCAGTTTGGTTTTTAGATTAAATGAAACTTCACATCCAGCTAATAAAAACCTTAATTTTTTTCATTCAAATCTTTGCTTTTCTCTCCATATTCTAAGAAAGCAACTGAACTAAGACCTAAGGAAACTAAGAAGGTACAGAGATTATACTAGATACTCCTTCTCCTATCAATTTTACTTGCTTTCCTACTTTTTCTCTTTGACCCTTGTGATGTGTGACGGAAACTGCCCATTTTGGCAACACCAATGATGCAGGATGTTTTTCTGAATACAATGGCCTTGCCGTTTCTTTGCCTGATTGTTTACTGATCAGTAGTGGATGGAGGTTCTGTATGTTGCAAAATGTGTGAGAAATTACTTTTGGATAACCTTGCAGTTTCTGAAAAAGATAAGGAGGTCCTTAGGTAACTTAGCTTAAAAATATCCATATAAATTACGTCAAAATATAAGCATAGATAATAGAAACACTAACGAGCATTCTTTAGGATAAGATATATCAAACATGCAGAAGATCACACTGCACAGAATCATCCAAGAAGAGTCAAGTAACAAACAAGTGAAGACGACTATGGAAGACCACCAGAAGACTCCTGAAAACCACTAGAGACCTTCAATGCACCTATGTAAAGGACATTTACATATGCTAATACTTTCCCAGAAAACTAATGAATATGTATAACATTTCTCGGAAATCTAGTTAATATGTAAAACATATTGTATTTAACTTACACAATTAGGCCTGATGGTGTACACGATAGGTAGAGCAATCCCCCGTGCACCCAGCTCTACAATAAAGAATGCCTGCTTTCTAAAACTCCAAAATCGAGTCTTAAAGAGTTTCTTTGACCGACTTTTTTGATATAACCAAAATGCTTGTTCTGGTGGATGTAGCAGCAAGGCCCACTTTTTCTTCCCTAAAGCAAGTATTTGACCACATCTTATCCTACCTAAACAGTTACATTTTCCTTACCCTAAATTCATACTAAAGAGCTCAAGTAACTTTTTCCATCATCCTCGCTTCACCGGTCATTCTCAAGCTGTGTACTTCCCCCCCCCGATTCTCTCCCCCATCCCACTGCGGGGGTGGGATGGGGGAGCGAGCGAGTGCCTGTGTGGAGCTTTGTTGCTGGCTGGGGTTAAACCACAACAACTTGCTTTACTTTTCCTCAAACTACCTTATCTTCCCTTTTTTCCTGTTAGCTTGCTCTTCAGGTTATTAATTAATACAACTGAAGTATTACTACTTTTTGGCATATAGTTATCTCACCTATCTTTTTTTTCTTTTTCCACCAGAATATTGTTATTCTGTTTTCTTACTCATTTTCCAGGCAACTTCTGCTTACTTCTAACTATAACTAGCAAACTTACTAGCAGCCTAAGACTTTAAGTAGTGTGTACAGTTTAAGACTTTGTGCACTTGCACACAGTAGTGGAGCCAATGTTTTACATCTGTTCTTCCCTATACATATCAAGCACACCAGCCTAATATTTGGATTACATTACTAGAAATAACTACTCCAGTATTACATCAAGTCAGTTCATGACAAAGCACACTGAAGAAAAAAATACTGGTTTTTTTTTAATTAACTTGTACCATCAACAAGTTATCTTCCATTCTATAGTATTAACAGATTTCCCTGTTTTCCAAAAATGGCAAAATATTTAAATTAAGTGTCATATGAATAAGCATTTCATGATTATTTACTTCCTAATTATTCAGATTATTTTTCACCATAGGTATTTTAACAACGAAAAATTTCAGAACAGAACATTTAAGTTTTAAAAGATTCAAATTATTACTGAAGATCCTGAAATTCCTGTACTGTGTTGTAAATGGTAAACATACATATTTTAAGGACGTGATAAAAGTATGCCCTCTTCACCTAGACTGGGCTATAGTACACATTTAATTTTTTTAAAGGATATGACATATCTGGATTAGAAGAAAACTAGCAAGTTTCTATCACACTGTTTTTTATGAAGATTAAGGATATTATACAAGGACATTTATCTAAATCAATCTTAGGTTTTAAGTTAACAGGTACCTGTTTATTATTTTAAGATACATTTTAACTGGATCCCTAGATTTATCTCCATGCAACTCCACACCAATTACAACACTTCGGAAACATTTCACGTAACATTTCATGAAACTTATCATAACATCATAAACTTGGAACCTCTGGAGAAGGACATTGTTAACTTTTAAACCATAACTGACTTCTTAAGACTACTTCAAAATAGTACCATCAGAAAGAAGTATTTATCTGCTTGGTTTTGCCTCAAGGCGGGGGGGGGGGGGGGGGGGGCAGGAAAAAAAGGAAAAGAAAAGCAATTCTTGAAAAGCAAACAAAAACAATCCCTGTGTTAACGTTCAGCAGATAACCACATTTTACCATTCTTAATCTAAACGTTAAGTCAACAAATAAGCAAAAAAGAAAATCTGGTATGTTTCTAATTACATATCCATGTTACAATAATCTGATTGTAAAATACATTCCTATCAATACAAACATCTTCAGACTGTACTGTGAATGCATTGCCTGTATACTTTTCTCACCATAAGTTCTTGAATTAGTTCTCTATCCTACCGCATAAAATTCCCATCCTCAGACAAAAGTAAAATACAAAATTTAGCCTCTTCTTACTACATAGGAACTTGCCCGGATTTCTTTGAGATACGTTACCCACTACTCTTTCAACAGGAACTTCTGAGCCAGACAGAGGCAACATAAAAACTGTAAAATGAAGGGATTCTTGGACAGCTTAACTCCACCTTCCTGAATCTGACAATCCTGGCCTAGCAATAGGGAAGGCTCTTGTTTTATGCCATCTGAGATCGAGATGGTCACACTACTGGAACAACCTGGGCTAAGCCAGGCCAAATGGAAGTAAGGAGAGCACTGTTAGGAGGATACTGGTCAAACTACCAGCAAAACATGTGACAGCACGCCGCAGAACAGAGCGGCTCTGGAGTGGAATCACTGGCGCTTCCTGTTTTGATCAACTGATTCAAAAGACGACACAGACTTCTGGTTACTCCACTCCTGGAAAATGCTTTGAGCACACTGACCTGCATTTCCCATTTGTGGTTTGAGCCTGAAGTGGCTCTGCCTGTTTGTTATGGAATTAACTCCTAGCAAATAGTTTGCCACCAAGGAAATTCAGTGGCAGCTAACCCAACCTTACAAAATAATTGCTTCCTAACTGAATGGAGATCTTACACAGTCTTGATGGTTAATAAGAAAACCATTGCAGGAACACCACCTCATCAGTGGCAGATTTCGTTCTGAAACACTTGGCACATGTTCCTGGCTACTGAACAAACAAGCTCCATTCACATGAGAAGAGATGGTTCTACCTCCACTGGTTTGGAAGGCGACAGAAAGATAAGAACTCTACAGACACTAGAAGCTGAAAAGTAGGAAGTTATTCCTAAACCGTCAACTACAGTTACCGGTTCCAGCAGTTGTACGTTAGAGGTCTTTAATCTCCCTCTAGCTCATGCCTTGCTGCAGGCAAGTCAAACTAAGGAAGTATTTTACATTTAAGGGACGGCGGGGGGGAGTGGGGGTGGGAGGTCATCCAAATCCAGTTTTCAATACCCCAAAGAAAACAAAGTAATCATACAACCAAAATCTTTATGGTAAATAAAGACACAACATGATACAGGAGACCAGCTGCAGAAGGTAATTAAGCATACATAGCTATATTGATTAGGTATAATATACTAAACTGTATTTCTGTAGTTCCATCACACTAGAAATGCTAAAGACTTGCACAAATTCACAGTTGCAATTAAAAGACAGACATTTATGCTACTAAGATGTAAGGAAATTTTACACTGTCTCAAAAAATAGAGTAGAAGTAACAAAAGTACAATGAAGGGCCGTATTACAGAGAGATTCCATATTAAAGAAAGATTAAAATAAACCTTCTTGGGAATTGAGAGATGTATAATACTCTTCATTCAACCTTAACATGGAGGAGATGACCAGAGAGATTTAATCACAATTTTTCTCTGTATACCACCAAGGAACTAACAAATAAATTATCAGGCAGCAGTTTTAGATGCAAACAAAATGCATCTTTTGTATATAACAAACATTTTAAACCAAAGCACTCGCTTTCACAGGGTTTTGTGAGTGTCAAAATCATAAATGGGCTCAAAAGACACCTGAAAGCAGGTCAGGCTATAAAATACAACACCACAGATCTGCTGCTTGGGAAGTACATAAAATGTCTGATCAACGTCTAGGACAATGCACTCTGTCCACATCCAGTACTTATAGTTTTTCCCTCTTTTGGCCTTAGTAACCTTATTTTTTTTTTGTCTTTGTCACCTTGCTACTGAAATTCAAGTATAAAGGTATGAAAACAGGAGGTAGAAAATACATAGGAACACAAATGATCAGCAAAATGACTTGTTTTTATTTGGTTCTGATAAGCTCCCTTCTTGCCATTTGTGTGCTTGTTGACTTACAAGCACATAATCCTTAGTAAAAACAGGGCAAGCTGTGTCAAGGTAGGGAAATTTCATGGTGGAGTGGTGTTGCCATTTTATTTCTTGCCAGATCAGCTACTTACAGGGAAAACATAAACCAATCTCCTTCCCCCAATCATTGCTAATGGTATTACTATTTAAAAAAACAGTGGACAAGAAGGGAAAAAAGGTAACTTGTGAAGGGGGACACACAGGGTGTTGGGTTTGTTTTGTTTTTCCCTTTTCAAAAAGATACTGCATCCAGAGTTTTCAACCCAACTGTATAAGCTTATGCCCCACCACTTGACACCAGAAAGGTTTTACCCAGCTGTATCAGCAAAATAAGAAGTATCAGCAAAAAAAGCCCTTCTCTTTTTCCCCTCTCTGTAACAGAAGGGCATCCACCCATTTTTCAGTTCATTTCAATTCAGGATAGCATCTGAAAGACACTTAAGAGGGAAACATGTATGGTATCTAGAAGACATACTAATTAGCATTTATTGGTATTCTTTATTCAGAGAGCTCACTTATACATGGCATCTCCAAGCATTACCCTTCCCCTCAAATCTCTCATATGAAAGGAGTGAGATTTTTCATTAATAAAGCTTACAGCACTACTTCTCTAAATACTGCATCAGCTCTAAATACTTTGGGAGTGGGATCATTAAGAACAGAGGGCAGAGTGATGAAAAAACTGTTTTATGATGACCCATTCTCTACCCTCTACCATTCTCTAATCCTATAAAACCCTGAGATCTACCCAAACACAGACTTTCCTTTCACTTTAGCATATTGATCACTATTCTAAATGACTGATGTGGTTCTAGTGTCCACAGAAGACCATATAGGTTAATGTAGCTATTTAATGCTACAAATAGGTCTTAAAATAGAGTCTTCTATCAGTATGCATGTTTACCAAACACTTAATCTCAATTTTGAAATTTGCTTGGAATTACAAGCCTGAGAATAGAAACTGTTCTTCCAATAAACAAAAGAGTGATCTTTCAAGACAGTGGCTCATCTGCAGAGTCCTCTATTGATAAACAATTTGAGGACTGTTATTTGTTGTTAAACTTCTCTCTCATTGGAGGAGAAATGAACTGCTCCTCTCCTCAGGAAGAAAAAAAAGGAAGAAATTAGTTCCTGGTTTTAGAGCAGTACAAAGTCTGTAATTTTCAGCACTGACTCCAAGTCCTTTAGTTTTTAGTAGGACACAAGTATTTTAAATCTATGCTAACCATTGCTTTGTTTGCAAGATGTATAGTACAACTAGCCTTTGAATTAATCCAACATCTTTTTAGGAATATGTGATTGAATGAGAAGAAATAGCACTTGCCTGTGTTCCTGTCTTGTCAGGCATAAAATAACCTAAGTAAAATAGGAAGGTGAAGGAAGCTAACATACATCATCAAGACATGCATTCAGCGTGTAGACCAGATAACAATCTTCCTCACCTGAAGTAGTGTAGATTGACTACAAACATTTCACTTGTCAACATGAGTTCCAACTTTATAGCTTTGTGAATTTGTTTATGGTGTACAGAAAGTTACAGGTTTTGAGCAATAAGTCAGCTAACGATAAAATATGCGTTAGCTGAATTCAGTGCTGATCTTTCTCTTGGAATTGTTTCTTTAAAATTTGACCTCCAAAAGAGGGCACATGCTTCTCTCTGTCAGACAAATGTATGAATGTCAAATGTATGTCAAGATTCCTTGGCTGATCTCTGTAAGTCAGAAGCACAGTCCTGTTGTAAGTAAAGTTTCTGTTTTCTTGAAAAGGGGTTCAACATCTGTTTGTAACAGTGGCCAAAATCTGCAAGATGACATAATCCGAGACACAAACTTCTGTTGAGAACAAGCAGATGACGACTGGTAAAACCTGCTAGTCTAAATGTCTGAAGTTGTCCCACCTGTTACAGAGACCCCATTTCTAACACAAATGGGAAAAAGTGAGAAGGGCCAACAGCATCACAGCTTAAAAACCACTGTATGTGGACACTGCCTCAGCTCTAGTTAAGCAAAACTGGAACAGTGAGAAGCTAGATGTAGGAGGGCCAGTGCTCACTATCTGTTTTTTAAACAGATTTAGTGTTGCAGAAGAGAACTCTCAAATATGTCAGAAATCTAACATTTCAGGAATATGCCACTTAGCCTCTTGGTTACATAAAGGAAAAAAAAAAAAAAAAGCTTTAGACACCACAAAGCAGCAAACTATGAACCAAACACCCCCATAACTCATAATCAATCACAGGAACGCCTTTAAGATATCGAGGCAGTGGAACTTAGTATTAAAAAAAACCCATAACATTTTATTAATAGCAGTAATAAAAAAAAACCCTGCATAATAACATTTTGTACCAACCACTGTGCTGGGAGACAAGATGCCCAGCAGGCATGTCACTTAGTTGTGTTACCAGTCCTCATATTTCAACTAAAGCATTAATAACAACCATGACCAGACAGATTGTACCAAATAAAATTTGTCTGATATGGTAACTGTTTTCCAATGTATCTTTCTACAACAAATGTCTCTGTAGTTGAGGCTGTTTTGTCTTTTTTCATAACTGAAACATGGACAGAGAGTAGATCAAGCAGCTGTTTCAGCATGGTATTAAAGACTGCCACTAGCATAAAAAAAAAGAAGGCTCAGAAACATTTGTAAGAAAGATATGGTGACTGCTTATCATATGCTTTTTACCCTGAAATACTTGAAATAAAATTTTGCATGCATTAACCTTACCTCAGAATTACAAAACTGAATGAAACTGTATTGTACTTCAAGCTTCCTCCAGACTGTTTTCATCTGTACTTCCACTTCATTAGTTCAAAGGTGATATTACGGAAATGCATATTTCTATTGATCTGTAAAACAGGAAGAGAATTTGACTTAAGATATCTAAAGAAACTGTATTGATAGTTTATAGTACATAATGTGAACTGCACATTGCAGATACCGGTATCTGGAATTATGGAAGCCATCTGCTATTATGAACTGGTCCTAGCTAAAAAAAAAACTTCTTGGCCTCCTGTGTTTCTAATAGTTGCATGGTTGCAGTATATTTGTAAAATACTGATACTAAAAAGCATTTAAAATAATTTTATTTATATTATTCACTCATATACTTCAAAACTAAAAACTAAAAAAAAAAAAAAAAATTTCTATCCTTTAGATACAGGTTTGTCTTAGAGGAACAGCGATGTCAGGGAGGAAGGGTGTTAAAAATCTCTGTAGATAGTTTTCCTATGAAAATAAGCCTTTCTGATCTCTCCCAGTGACTCCTGGATTCACCTGGTCTATACCAGCCAGATTTGCAAGTGTCCAGATAGCAGGTTTCTCCAATTTTTAATTTTTTTTTTTTTTTTTAAACAGGCAGCGCACTAGACAAAGGACACATTGTTGGCGACACCAATGGAAAAACCAAACAAACAACACACAAGTCAATCTTTATTAAACACTGGAGAATCTGTAAGACTGCAGCTTCACAACAAAAATCCACTGGTGTCACCCCATTAGTTCCAGTACACAAGGAACTGCAATATACTGAGAAATAATCAATAGGTTTATTGTAGCTGCACACAGGCATGATTACTCCTGGGAAGAAAAAGCAAGTCAAGAATTTGGAAAGAAGTCCTGGCAATACAGTGGGTTTGATTTTTTGTTTGTGTTTTTGAACTGGCATACATCCAAGCATTAGAGAAAAGCACGGCACAGGCTCTTACCTGGCACTCTTAACAACTGTGAGCAAGCCTGACTCGTGTCAAGTCCCAAAGTTTTCAAATGCATTGTGGATAGCTAAGTTGGGCTTATCAGCCTTACTACTTAGATTCCATCTTGAGTATGTGCCACCTATTGCCAACTCCTCCCATTTTGTCACAGTGTCACAATATTTTAATGTTTCCATCATCCAAAGCTTTCAAAAAGATCATACAAGAATTTTATCATTTAGAAGTCCCAGTCTTATGACTGCAGACATAACCTTGAAAATAACACAAAGGCTCAAACACCAGTAATCCAGCTATACTGTTAAAAAACATACAGCCAGTCTTACAGTGTAGAGATTTAATGAGTTATTTTTGAATGCCAAGGCCAACAGTACTGGGAACAGGGCTGGACAAACCATGTGCCTGCATGATTTCCAACAGAGGAAGAGTTTCAGCACCCACTTTCCTTCTCTTTTCCTTTCTAAGCACCACAAAGACCTTTACCATCACAAGGTCAGAATACTTCTGTCCCCATGTCAATTTATAAGCACTGTTCCTCACACACTGAGGTTTAATAGTCTTGGTAATAAATAATAAATTTGTGTAAAATGGTAACCTGAAACCATCCTGAATATCAGATAGCACCAGTTCTTAAAGACAACTGTCTCCACTGAGCAGACAGGCTGACACTTGACTGTTATTTCTTCCATGGTAAAACTGAAAAAACATTCTTGCCATGCAAGTGTATTTGTGGAGATTGTTTTCTCTTTTTTAAAGTAAGCTTGTAAAGAATGTGAAAAATATATCCATCTCTTTCTCTATAATGAAGGAACTTGAGTTCATGTTCTGTTGGACTCCAAAAGAAACAACTATAAACAGGAAAAGGTTGGTGTGTTTTCTGTTTTTACAATACCTCCAATCCCCCTGTATCTAGTATCTGATTTATGCAAAGTCCTCTTTGTATTATTTAAAGAGGCTGCTTTACAAGGCTGAAGACATTTCTGAACAATGCTGGTCTTCTTTGTTTTGTTTTTAAAATTATGTCCTCTTGATATTTTTTGCAAACTCCCAAATTGATGAAATTCTCAGTAACTGTTAATTTTTGTAAGCATTCATTGCATTTCCTGATCCCACTCCCATGTATCCAATATCCAAGCTCTCTTACCAAACAAAATTATTTTAGTGAACTTCCTGACCTGCACAACTCTAGATATGTCTAATTAGCATTTTAATTCAAATCAAGACTGTGCTTTTGAAGTCAATCTCCCAAACAACCCTATTTTCCTTGCTTTGCTTTACATTGCAAAGCAGTCTTCAAGTACATGAAGCAGATTTCTTTTGAATAAAACTAGGTCAGAGAATAAGCTTCAGGTGTGCATTCTATACGCTCCAACCACTAACAGGAATTCAGCCACAGAATCAAATGAGGACCAGCTTGAAATAAAACTCTCACAACCTGTATAGCATGGATGCCAGGTTCTCAGCACCTGACAGATCTGATCCTATTACACCACACTGCTTGGTAACATGGACACAGCCTCTTTTATGACTTATTGAATTTTTGTGTCAGTTCCAAATTAATCTCTCCCTTTTTTAAAAGGGGTACTATAAAACCTCCGTCAGAGGTGGAACTGAAGTTAATGGTAATTATTAATTTATGCGAGTGATATCACTATGTTACTATTTCTTCCATGTCTTTATCAGCATGAGATGCTACTTAAGAACATACTTAATTTTATAAAAATCCATTGACTTAAATATTTTATTTTATACAGTTATCCAACATGCATAATTATTAATGGATTAGTTTTTAAAAATGTTTAGTGTCATTCTTGATGGTATCTTCCAGAGAAGGGGTATCAAGAACAAAATAAAACTACTGAATAAATTATTTGCACAACTCCACCTTCACTTTATTAGAACTTGGTCTACTATAATGACTACAAGAAGCACAAACAAATTCAAAAGTACAGACCCTCACAGTGCTTGTCACTAGTTACATATTAATTCCAGATCTGTCTGGGAATTTTTCTAAGTTTTAAGATTAAATTTGGGATCTTCATATACTATTAACTCAGAAATATCAGCACCCAATATGGAAAAATAAAAATCTGAATTACATTAATGCACTAATTACTGAGTTAGATCCAGAGAACTGTAAATTTTCTGCCATTGGCAGGTCCCAGGGAACAGTCAGAATATCTAAGCTGAGCTGATCTAAGCCTCATTCTGTGTGTAGGGGGGAAAGGGCTACCCTGCTAGCACAGGGCAGAGGGCAGGAGCCAACAGCCATGAGCAGGACAGACATACAGCAGGGACTTGCAGTGGGCAAAACTCAAGTCAGACTGACTCACCTAGAGGAGGAAACCGTACTGTGGATTCCTTTTTCTTGTCTTCCCACTTATCTCTAGATCCTCCTTCCCTTTGCAGTACCTCCAGTTCCTCCAGCTCCAGGGCCACATCCAACTCATTTCCTCACCCTTCTCCTCTTTTGAAGCAAAAAACGTTCACGGCACTTGACTCCCCCTGTGCTCTGTTCCTCCAGTTCATTCCCCCTTTGCCCCAACTGCCTCACCAGTTTTCAGCCCAATTACTTTATCTATCTTAAATTATCTCTTCCTCCTGAAAGCATCTTGTTACTTGTTACTGTTGGGGAAATAGGCCAAAATTTGAAAATTGCCCTTTATTTTGAATTAAAAAAAAAACAACAAAACAAACTAAATTCAGTGTGAATTAGAAATTTTACAGCAGAATAAGGCACCAGAGGTAGATGAAGGGCATTCCTGATGTGGCTATAAACATGCAGTACCCTGACAAATCTATAGTTGAATAAGCATTGCAGCTTTTAGCCGAGAAACAGACAGGAAAGGCTGGCACATGGGAAATCTGCAACTGCAGAAGACAAGATGCTCAGAAGGGCTTTACCTTTAAATGAAAATTGACTTACCACAGTTTTTAGAAACAGAAGGGTGCAAATGGCAAATCCTTCTGTGATTAGACATCTCTAACTCAAGTATGCATTTTAAATGCAAAACTATATGTATTTAAGGAACATAAGTTTGGAAGGTAACTTTAATTAAAGTAACGTAACAGTTAAAAGCTATTCAATTGCAATTAAGTACATGATCATACAAGGACTCATTGGACTATGGGTGAAATACTTCACCATTCACTCCAGCTTCCAGTTACTTCTTTCCTGCTCTTTTTACTTCCTCCAGCCACCAGCGCTTCACTTCTGCAGGGTTAGCTGTTCAGCTAATCATACCTTTACTCCAATTTATGAAACAGAACTTGTTTTAAAGTTCCTGTAAATTCTGATCATGTCACAGACATGGGCTAGGGTGATAACAGACAAACACTTCAAACAGAAAATAACAGGGGCAATAACCTTCAGCATCTGAGAACTGGGGTGGGAGCAAAGGGGAGAAGGAGAAAAGCAGGTGGTGCTAGCAACATGTGTCTGTATGCAGTGTCAGAGAGTTCACGGCCAGCGGATGGCTCTATTAACCATAGACGGGAGAGGTTTCGTAAGCAAAATTATTCATTTTCAGGTAAACTATAGTCCTAAACAAAAGGCTTTTTGTCAGAAATCTATGCACAAAGAAAATACACTGCAGGCCCAGACGGCAGCCTAGAAGATGTTTCAGTTAACAGTCTCATGACTGCCACTAGAAAATTTAGCCAGAGTTGCCGTAAGCTAGAAAGTTTGAAAAATAGTGAGTATACTGCTTTTAGAAATCTACTATAGCTGTGAAATTTGAATGGAATTTTAAAGGGAAAGCAGCCATCCCAAATTTCCAAATCCTACTTCAAAGTTCATGTCCAAGGATATGAATTTCTTAAGGAAAACCTTTTCAACAAATTTACATGTGAGAAAAACCCCACAGTACGCTGGGAAAAGCAAACATCATACCACCTGTGGCACATTTGGGGCTTGGTAGTTTTGTCTGTCAAACAGTTAGGTGTATGAGCAAGAATATCTCATTGAATAAACAGCTCTTCTAAATTCAATGGGACCATTATATGAAATAAAATTAACTGGCTGAACAAGCATATCGCTTTCCAGCCTCTGGACACCAAGTCTTCCAGGTAGTAAGATGAGAAATAACAGCCTGAAATATGTTTCAAGCACATTTATCCAATACTTGAGGCAAGCTAGTTCAAAATCATTCAAAATCGCTTAAAAAAAAATATACCTACATGAAAGCAATTTTAAAAATTAATTTTATGTCTACATTCCCTTGAGTTTTAATAAACAATCACCATTTTATTCTTGCAAGTTATTAAAAATGCAAGGAATAATACAATATTCTAGCACATCATGTCATACTGTTCTTCATATCTGTATTACAGTGGTTTGGCCTTTCTATATATCTGATCAAGACTCTCAAATTACTTCAGGATACCACTGATCTTTCCAGCACTTCCAGGTTGTTCTTGGAAAGCCTAGATTTTGCTGTGTTTGATTACTGCATGGATCCTTTATGGCAGAAAAAATTTGTAATCATTTGTGGGGAGGTTTACAGAACTTCAGAAACACTACCTTGGAATAGTTTGATGAAAATAAGATATCACTTACAGATAATACAGACTTAAACATCAACTGGTCAATTTAAGTACTAATCTAACCTGGCTGGTTGCTTGTGCAGGCAGGTAGAATAATGAGTGCTGCTGCCACTAATGCAAAATGTCTTGATTCACCTTTCATTTACAGTCTGACAGAAGATACAGGACAAATCTGTACAATTAAAAAAAAAAAAAAAAAAGACAGCTGCTTTTCTTTAAGTCAGGTCTCCCTCTTTTTAGGAAAAATTTATTCTCTATCAGAGGCATGCAACCTTCTTCTTATCAAGACAGAATTTTTATTTATTTCATGAATGTTTTTGCAGAACAGAGACAGGTGCTCTTCCAGGTTCTTAAAGAACTTGTCTACTCAGGAGGTATCAGAGGACTCTTCACATGTCACATCATTTGGTCCCTTTACACAGAAGGAAAGAATCTGCACCCTGAACAAGCTGAGCTTTTTCTTCTGAGGCCTTACAACCAAGCAAGCTCACACAGAGACAGAAGATGCCCTGAACAGGTAACATGTGAAGAACCAACACACTGCTTCACAGCTAGGCACTCTCCCTCCCCTTGTTACACATTTCTGTTTTCATCATCTCAGCTTCCTGATGAGGTATAAGAGAAAGTGTTCTACACTATCAAGCTCCTGAAAAATCCTTGCCCCAGGGCATATCTAGAAGTATTAGAACCCAAATAAATTCTTGACTGTGCAGTACCAGACAGATAGACAGGATGCATTTTCCAGAATGACATGAATCTGCATAAATCACAATACACCATACTCTCCACAGCATCTAGTGACACAAGGAATTCATTACTGGGGCCATAAGAATCCAGACATAAACCTCCTTTGACCCATAATGAAAGTCTGCCTCAGCCGTAGGGCCAGAAAATTCCATCAGGCTTTTACTTTGCCCTGGCAGATGTAATTTCCTATAGTAGCGAGAGTTTAAGCCTCCTGATTTCTTAGAGGGTATCCTGAATATTTTATTTTGGCATACCTAGCTACATCATCTGGAGCCATCTGAAGGACTCCACAGTCTGCTGTGCTGTGAGAGTAGGCTCTGTACTCCCAGTGAAGTAGCAGTATTCCTCTCATTTGTCTTAAATGTTCTTTGTCCAGTGAGCCAGTATCTGAAAAATCAGCTGAATCTCCACACTTTGGGGCTAAAGGGAATCTGACAACAGCTCGCTGTTAAAAAAACAAGCGGTTACATAGCAGGCCACCCTCAAAGGCAATCCCATCAGCCTGCAGCACTGGTGATGCATCAAAGCCAGACAGTTCATTCAGTGTGGAGAGGTCAAGTCAGAATCTGACTTGCCAAGCTTTGTCAAAAAAACAACTGGGCTAAAGCTTTTGCTGTGCAACTCCTTCTTTCATCATATCCCACAGCTCTCCAAGTATCCAAACCAGTTCTCTAACAAGTACTTTTGCTTTTCAAGAGAGATCTGAAACTCAGCTGTTTTACCTGAACTTTGGAGGTACTCAACCCAAAGCTCCTCCATCCACAATCTGAACTTCCTCTCAGGATACCGAAGACAGACTGGCCCCACGATTAACAGTCTTCTGCATTTGACAACCCTGAAAACATAAGGCTAGTTGTGATACCACGGACCTCATAAGCCTTCCTGAGTTTCAATAAATTTATCAAAAAATACCTAGGCTCCATGCTGTTTAGCCATCAGGCAAATTTCATAGTCAACTTTCCCAGCATGCTTCAGACCCTTGCTGGGCCCTACTCGCCACCTGGCTAATAGGTTGCCTTGCATGGATGGAAGCAACAATAAAATTTGATCACTTGGCACACAGACCCAGAGGCGTGCATTCTTATCATAATGCCGATCCTGGGAATGTTGCCCAGGCTTCAATTTCTCTCTGACAAAAGAGACAATGAACTCTAGCTTCTGCCTGTGCCGTGGCTTGTATTAGACCTCATTTTGATAGGTGATCCTCTTCTCCCCCCCTCTAAGATTCCTGCAAAAGGTCAAGTATTTCTTCAATTTGTCTTTTACAGAGTAATTCAAACTGTGAGAAACATTTTCAGTAACCCTTTGATTTAAAAAAAAAAAAAAAAAAAGTTGTGCCACAACTTTAAAATCCCATGGACTTGGGCACTATCAAAATACTACAGAGCAAACGTGATTCCAAAACTGCACTAATGTTCTATCACATTGACTTATACCTCTGTGTGCGTGTGTAGGATTAATATCTGGTTTCTTTCGTTTTTAAATTGAACCACAGTGTGGTGGGCTGACCCTGGCTGGACTCCAGGTGCCCACCAAAGCTGCTCTATCACTCCCCTCCTTAGCTGGACAGGAGAAAATGTAACAAGAGGCTCATGGATTGAGATAAAGACAGGGAGAGATCACTCAACCAATTACCATCACAGGCAAAACAGACTTGACTTGGGGAAATTAGCTTCATTTGTTAACAATAAAACCAGAGTAGGATAATGAGAAATAAAACCTTCTTAAAATCTTAAAACACCTTCTCCACACCCCTCCCTTCTTCCCAGGCACAGCTTCACTCCTGAATTCTCCACCTCCCCCCCAGCAGAACAGGGGGACAGGGGAATGGGGGCTGGGGTCAGTTCATCACACGTTGTCTCTGCTGCTCCTTCCTCCTCAGGGGGAGGACTCCTCACTCGTCCCCTGCTCCAGCGTGGAGTCCCTCCCACGGGAGACAGTCCTCCATGAACTTCTCCAACTTCCCACAGGCTGCAGTTCTTCAGGAACTGCTCCAGCATGGGTCCCTTCCACAGGCTGCAGTCCTTCAGGCACAGACTGCTCCAGCATGGGTCCCCCACGGGGTCACAAGTCCTGCCAGAAAACCTGCTCCGTGGGCTCCTCTCTCCACAGATCCGCAGGTCCTGCCAGGAGCCTGCTCCAGTGTGGGCTTCCCACGGGGTCACAGCCTCCTTTGGGCATCCCCCTGCTCTGGCGTGGGGTCCTCCATGGGCTGCAAGTGGAGATCTGCTCCCCCGTGGACCTCCCTGGACTGCAGGGGGACAGCCTGCCTCACCATGGTCTTCCCCACGGGCTGCAGGGGAATCTCTGCTCCGGCGCCTGGAGCACCTCCTCCCCCTCCTTCTGCACTGACCTGGGGGTCTGCAGGGCTGTTTCTCTCACATGTTCTCACTCCAGCTGCAGTTTCTGTCCCACAGGAACTTTTTTCCCCTTCTTAAATATGTTATCCCCGAGGCACTACCACCGTTGCTGATGGGCTCAGCCTTGGCCAGCGGCAGGTCCATCTCGGAGCCGGCTGGCATTGGCTCTGTCAGACATGGGGGAAGCTTCCAGCAGCTTCTCACAGAAGCCACCACTGCAGCCCTCCCAGCTACCAAAATCTTGCCATGCAAACCCAATACACATAGCCATGCAGAATTATATTAAACACAGCTTGTGGGGTTGGTAACTTCTGACAAGAAACAGAGGTGACAGGAACACATAGTTGGGAATGAGAAAACTTTTCCATGGAGACTACTGCCTTCAGCCACCCACTAAGTCAGTGCCATCACCTCAACAGCTCTGAACACATGGAAACATGACAGGACCTTTAAGGCAATCAGGAGACATGTCGGACACCCCCCCCCCAAATGGTTAAAGGCCTTCACCATGAGCAGACTTCTTGGGCACGTAAGTTTTTCTACAGAAAATGATGTGGACTACACCCTAACATTCAAGAGAGTAAAATAACACTTCTGGAGGAACCAACACAACATATGCTGGAGCTCAAAAAATTACTTTTTCATTCAGATATGAGAATACAAACATGTCTAGACATTTTTGGCAGTTTAAACAGACTTCAAGTACTAAGCATCCTTACAATTAATGTTCTTCTAAAAATTGTAAATTCACTTATTAGCTCAAAAGCGTTCCTTCGCAAAAGCAAAATAAACACCTATGTCTCTGTCATAACTCCGTCTTTCACAACAGAACACTCAAAGTATGAATGCATTCCCCTATTGGATCTGACAGACAGAAAACTGTTGAAGGTCAGTCATCACGCATTTTAGTTGTCAGTGATAAGAACTATTTAAAAAGAATATGGAAACCTTAAGGTCCGGAAGTTAGTAGCTGGCACAGAGACAGAGTTAACTTTTTTTTTTCCCCTGGAGCTACAAAAATGCATATATTCTATAAAATGGCCTGTACCAAAACCAAAATCTTATTGGCATTTGAGGCACAAAAGCACAGAATTCTTGCCTTGCTCAATAAAATCTGTTTAAGTTCTGCTAAAACATATAAACCTTAAAATTTGCATTTGTTTCCACTATTGTAAAGTGAAATGAAAGAATCGGTCAACCATCATTAAATCTTAAAATTTGGCAGTGACTACAAAAGCAAGGGAAGTACATTTAGATGAAATTCATGCAGCATGCATCATATCAAGAACGTAGAGAAAAGCGCTTGTCGTTATACACTAAACCCGAAATTGATGTAATCCCTAGTGATAAAAGCACTACAATGCATACTTTATTTTCTATAACTGATTAGTCATAGTTTAATCAACACTAGAATTTTATTAAAATGTATTGCAAAGTGTTTTCCTTCTGCCTAGTTATGACTTACCAATACTGCTTTGGGAAAAACTGACTACAATAAGGATGCTCAAATAGGAAGCAGATGTGGCGGCTTAGAATGCTGCAAAAGATCTGTGCATCCTTTGGAGATTCCAGCTGTTGACAATCATCTGTATAAGGATATATAAATACATAAAGCTTGGTTCCCAGTAGGCCCATCCATACTCCCCAGAATACAACCTCATTTCTGTGAAATAGTGATAGGACATTTGGAGAATAACCAAACTCCCCAAAAAAGTCTTTAGAAGAGACAACCAAGCACAGGAGTCTTTTGCAGACAACAGCTTTTAGCTAAAGATAAAAGACATTACATCCAGTCTCCTGCTCTCTTTAAAGTCAATTAACTATACAATACTGTATAACAACAAAAAAAAGAGACATTATTCTTCTAATGCACAATGTTCCACATGGTTATCTAAAGTGATGTTCCAGCTTTCCACAATGAACTGACATTACAGAAACAACTGTAAGTCTTTGGCAGAGAAGATACAGAACTAAAAGTTTTACCATTTTTCTTAATGCAATGGTACAAAACCCCCCTTCTTATATATAAGGAAAAGTGAGACGTATGAAATTACCTTGATAGTGTTCAATGATATCTGATCAAGTGGACTGAACTTTCCTTCATCTGTTCAAAAAAACAGGGTAGTACTCTTCTTGATACAATAAGACTGATCTGTCATTCAGACAACTGTTAGTCCCATCGCCACAAAACACAAGTCATCTTTTTTTGCCGAAGAGGTTACATGTTAGAAAAATATATATATAACAACTCAAAAGTAAGCTATAATTATGGAATCAGAAGTCCTTTATTAAGAAGTTTGCACTAGGGACTTATTCCTGCATACTTGGTCCCTGAAATGTCTTCAAACATTGTTATTTCAGAAAAAAATTAATTAGGGGAATTAGAAGAAAAATCCCAAGTAATACAGCAAACTGGATATTGCTGAAGTATCCTTTTACTTATTAGGATCTCAGAAGATATGACTGTAAAAAGGATTTCCATCCTTACCAATTGCATCATGATACAGAACTCTATTTGCAAGCCTAAATTCAGGCCACCACAGCCTCAACTTCTGCTCCAGATGAGGTGAACAGGTTAGAGTAAGGCAAAGCTGCATCATGTAGAAAGTAATACACGTGGGTAGTTCAGTGTAGGGACTAAGCTGCTTAAAAATCCTCACCATTTCAGCTATTAAGTCTAACAATTATACACTCAGAACGCTAGAATGCTATACTGCCTGTAGTTCTTTGGCCGCCAAGTCACGGACCCTTTCAAATCGACCTAAGATTTCTAATGACGGATTTGAGACAAAAAAAATACTACATACAGAATTACCTGAAGGGTTCAGACAAACACAAGGCAGAAAAACTCAGCACCACGTTCTTGGACATGCTGTATAGTTATCTAAATATCTAATCTGGCCTCTCGCATTTCCTACCAATTTATATATTCAGAAGTAACAGTAAAGCATTCCAGTTCATCTGATCTCAAATTCTCTTCTCCAAATACACAGGACTACTGGTGCCCTCATCAAGGATCTGAAAGAAAACCAAGTTTTGGGTTTTTTTTAAAACCCACAATAAAAAAAAAAATTGCAGTAAATACTAGTGACAGGCTACTTACAGAGAACAACACAGATCTCTTCCAGTTAACTGCCTGGGAACAGGTTCATTTTATATAGCAAAACCACCTTCTGTAAAAGATGGACAGTATCCTGAAAAAAAGGACTTTAAAAAGAATGGCTAAATTAAATCCATAGCTTCTTCAGCCAGGGAGAGGTTTTTGTCACAAAGCTCTACAGGCACCAGAGGTGTGCTACCACCTGAGCTAAAAAGCACCCATCTGCTTAAGTCTGCTGAGAACTCCGACACACATGGTATTCTGCACGTATATACCTTTAACCACTCTGACAATGCTGACGTATGCTAACAAATTTAACTGACAGACATTTTCCTTCAGACACATTTTAATATACTAATACAGAAGTTAAAGCACCATCTGCAAGTGTTCCAAGATAGACCTGACGAGTACAAGTGATCATCCTCTGCTGCATTTGCTAAACACACGTCACTTTAGAGAGATGAGCACAAGGCTCATGGAAGAAGGGGCAAAAGGGAGAAAACAAGCATAAATTGTTTTTTAGCCAATTAAGCATACTTGGGGTGGGAGAAGACTCCTGAAATATGATCATGTATTTTTAATACATGCTTTGTAGCAAAGTACACTCCAGCCAAGAAGTTGTTTTATTCTTGGGAGGTAGAAAAAGTAGGTTAGACTTCACTGTGTTTTCCAGAGTGGCATAAGGAATAATATAAAGGCTTTTCCACCAACATTGAGCCACACCATCAGGGAAATATGTACATTTGTGATAGTGACATTGTTCAGTAACATTTTTGAAAATTTCATGTTTATTTTAGTTCTGGAAAGCTCGCCCTGCTGCAAGAAACTTAAGATACTTGACATTGTTGCTTTAATGTGACTTCTAACAAAAAAAAGGAAAGAAAAAGACAAAACAAACCCCTCTGACACTAGCAGCTTTTTCTATTTAGTGGAGGCACAAGAGCCAGCAGCTGACATTTGAATCTCATCTAACTTTAAACAGGAAATACACTTTAAAGACTTATCAATTATAGACTGATTCACCCATGACTGCAGTGGATTCTCCATTGCGAGAAGATTGCTAAAGGCATACTGGATATATTACAGTTAAATGCATTTACAGCACAATGGAGTAGGCATTTATATGGGTTTACTTTTGCCCTGAAGTCCACAAACAGAGAACAATCTCAAGTAAAATTCCTCAAGCCTGAAAACACCACACACACCTCTGCTCAAACTAACCAAGCAGAGCTCCCCAGGTACAGGACCCACTTTGAATTTAGCAGAGACAAAGTTCCATTGCACGGAGCATGAACCATCACAGAGAGATCTTTTATCTTTCCAGCACTGTCCCATTTGTTGCTAATTAACGATACTTAAACTTTAAAAAAACTCCAAACAAACTGAGTTTGAAAAAAGATGAAAGTAGAGCTATTTCAGATGTATACATTATTATACCCTGTAATGTATATCTTTTAACAAAAAGCTAAAATAAATTTTACAGAGACACTTTAAATTATTAATTACCCTAAGTAATTGCTGCTCCATTATTATTTTCTGGGATATTCAAGAGAAAGGAAAACAGAGCATCTTTGCATGTTCACTTAACTTAGGTATTTCATCTCCTAACCAAGTAAGTAAATAAAATTCTTATTTTAACCAAGGAAAAATGCAAAAAGGAGTTCAAATATACAGGTAACCTCTGTGCCTCTCTACACTGAGAATCATCTGGATTCTATTAAACTGTCAATAAAAGAACCAGCAAAATGTTTAACATTAGCATAGCCTATAAAGAAGCTACCAAAGTTCTATATGAACGCCAGCTGATTTAACACTTCAGATGCATGACATCTATTTTATAAAATTATACAGGCAAAACTGCAGCTAAATATTTTAACCTACTATCCTAGCCTATAGAGCAGCTGCCTCCTCCTCCTAAGCAACTTATGAAACTGTTTATAAAACAGCAATCAATACTGTGAAATTTAGGGGGAGGCAACAAAGACTTCCATATAAGGTTGTCAGATTATCTTATCTCATACGTTTCTGTGTTTTAATCTTCTGTAACACAGAATACAGACTATACTTAGCACTACTCAAAGATTCAGAGAAAAGGGCCCAACTGCAGATGAATATGTCTTGGGCTCTAAAGAAATTCAGCCTCATCGAGGCGTACGCTCAAGTGACAAACTTGCATATGACTTACAAACCTCACTAACAGGAGCGTTCCTTGGAATACTTTCATACTTTAAATAGATAACAACAATGCAACTGAAGCGTCAGTCTTCAGGTAGGCCTTTTCAGCGTAACATCATTCCCACCAAACTAGAAAGCCATTGAATTTCCTTACTCCTTGCAGAAACAAATTTCAGCCCAGTAATGACTTATTGGAACTTCAGCATTCCCTGTTTGACAAGAATGCAAGAGACTTGCGAGTACTGATAGATTTCAACACTGGATAGTTTTCTACAGCATTCACTGAAAATAGAAAAGAATCCCAGTTCAGGGTAGCAGCTTCTTTATTCAGGTGAAGAAAGGTGAAACGCTATCCAAGAGAAAATTGAAAGTTAACAACAGAAAAAAGTAAGTTTTTCCTGAAGTGTTTTATAAAGGATTGGTTATTTACATTTTGCCTCACTTTTTACAGCAAGGTACATCAATTAAAACTCCCATATATATGCCATATAATTAAACAAGATTATAAAAGGAAGAGATATATACACACTATCATGACTACTTTTGCTTGTTCAAATCTGAAATGCAATTGTTGGGACAAACAATTGCGGGAAAAATGTACAGGTTATGTATTTAAAATTTGTAAGATTACATGTCTTACAAAGCCAAGAAAGAACAAGTTCAATATTACAATGTTTTTAAAATACAAAAGAACATTAAGAAATGTTATTTATGTAGCCCCTTCCTTATAGAAACAACACAGAATGTTAGGAAGGATGAAACAATCTTCCACCTTTTTATAAGTAGCTTTGAAAAATCACTAAAATTGACACAGAATTACATAGCCATGCAGCAGCAGGCTCCATTTATAGGAGTATCTTTCACATTGCCCCATAGAAGTACACAGCTTTCCTAACTATCAGTCCTACCAACTCAACCCAGGGTCAAAAAATGGGTTACTTTCTTGGGATTGCATGAACTGTGGAAGATTCTGCAAAAGATAGTATATATCCCAGATATGTCCCTGCATTTACTGCAAGTGATTTATCGAAGTATACACGACTGCAAGTCAGGAAACAGCTTTCAAGCACACAAGGAAGATTAGAAAGTCTGACTTGGTTCTGCTGGCTCTAGAAGAGTCACAAGATAAAACAAAAGTTACTGAAGTGAGCAGAAATAAATTAATATGTTTAAACAGAAGTTCTGCTGAATAAAAGCAGTACTCTTGCACATTCCTTCTCACATTAGTATATTCTCAAAACTAAAATAGAACAAATATTTGAGTATATTTAAACAAAACCACACAACAACTCAATAACAAGCTTACAGCTCTTTATATTTAAAAAGAAAACAGAACTTGAAAGATCTAAGCAATGCAACTAAATCTTGATCAAAGAAGCATGCAATCATATTCTGGCAGTCACTAGAGCAGATGCCTGCCACTAGTGTAATATAAGCATCTCCATAACCTAACTCATCTTTATTTAGAAAGAAAAAGAGTATCTGGGGTAGGAACAACAGAAAAAAAAAGTTTGAAGTTGCAGGAAACCCAAGAAAAGGTGAGCTCAAGATGTGGTAATACATATTGCTTGTGCATGTATGTCTGGAAGTCAGGTGAGACCCAGAAATTGTGAAGTTCATTAAAATACAGGATGTCTGTCTCTAATAAACTAGAAAGTTATATGTTAATTCAGTGATCTGATTAAATGAGTTTTAGACTGTCAAACCACCAAAAGCCCATGTAGATCAGACTACATGGGTCTTGGCCTTTCCTAAAATCGGAGAAGGGAGTGGGGAACATAAGAAGGAAACAATGATGACGTGGGACACAGATATGCATGACCCAAAACAAAAACTCCTAATAGCGTCCTTGACTAGGACTGCTAACTCTTGCCAAGGCTTGCAAAGGCATAAAACAGCCTCAGGTTATTTTGTGTTTCCTGACCCAACTTGGGAGGGAGAGGGGGCAACCCCCCAATACATATTCTTCAAGGTACAGCTCAAAAAGCTTAAAGATTCAAGCATTCAAGAATTCTTCTGATGAATGAAGAGCTTGTGAGCTTTCCGTGTTTACATGCTCGCTCAGGGAAAAGGTTTATCTCTTTGTCAACAGAACCTAATGCATTGCAATTTGTACAATGACAGTATCAGTTCTTCTGTGCACAGTCCAGCAAACTGGTTTGGGGGAGGTGGGGTCTTCTTGGCTGGTTGTGTGTGGGGTGTTTTCTTTTGTTAAATAACCCGAGACCTGCTCGTAGTTCCTCCTTGTTAAAAGCAGCAAAATATTTCTAAGTTATCTCAAGGGGAACATTCTTAGATACTGAAAAAATAGCAGCAGTTTGGATATGTAATTCTTACCACACTACTTGTAACTTGATCCTAGAATTGACAAACTGAAAAGGAGATTCAGAACCCTACCACCTGCTGCCGGGGACGGAAAAAAAGAAGAGAAAAAAAGACCCCATGTCATTTGAAAACTGCATGATCAAGACGCTCTTAAAGATACAGAGTATTTTACATCAAATACAGGAAAAACAGTAGCAGGATGAAGCGATATATACCCTTCTGTTCGAGTTGATAGATGAGACTTTCAAAAGTATATCAATAGGAGGAAGAAGAACAAGATTTTACCCTCCATCAGCTTCAAAGGTCAAAACCAAAAGTTTATCAGCAATGTATATAGAAAGGCATCTTAAATAACTGAAAATATTTATACTTTGAATGGGATGAAGAGGAAGGAGACTGTTTAGGATAATGAAAGAGGTAAGAAAACAATGTGGAGAGCAAATAGCTTTGTTTTAGCTACTGCTCCTCTCCAGAGAGAAGCTAGAATACTCCAGAATTCAACCTAGCTGTACAGTGAGGGAAGTACTCACCCCAAAGCTCCTCAGCCCTGCCATGCTGCTTCAGGTGCACTGACTCTACAGAGCAGCATCTGAAAAAGCAAATTATCTACTGCACATCTAGTAATGACAAACCACTTTTTCCATTATTGCACAGTAATAGTACATTATTTTTCTACAGGTCTTTCAGCACCTGCATTATTTTTAAAAATATTTTTCTACATTTTTTTAAAAAATAGTAATTTTAGGTTTTTACAATTCTTACACTCTTTAGTTAACTGCTCTTTCTTTCATGTGGTTGTAAATGAAGTTTTCACAGCATAAGCTCTAACTTTGTATCTCAAGTTGGATGGATTTTGACCAGCTACAAGGGCTTCTTTTTGCTTAAAACCATGACAGGATGCAGCATTGAACAGAAAAACCCATTTAATACTTTAGACTGTCCTGATGTTTTTAGGACAAATAATCGTGTGAAACAGCAATTATATGGCACCACCAGGATACGCAGCTACAACTGAAAAGCAGATAAAGAGCTTTCCAAGCCACTGTCAGCAACAGTGAATTGTTTATGGAGAATCTAGGAACTACTGAATTCATGATTTCTGCTACCACAGTACCAAGAAACACCACACAACAATTATAATGGGAAGTTGCCTATAATCTGGTCTTATCTTTATTACATTTATTTTATTTTCTTTATTTTATCCTCCTTAAAAAGGCTTCCTCTGATGCTATTCAGTTTATGTGCTACTAAAACATAATCAACTTTTTATATGAGAAAGTATTCAAATACAGTTATTACAAAGAATGTATCAGCGGAGGAAAAATTTTCACTTCTTTCATTAGCTAATCTTCTGCAGGAGCACCTCTACTTTCTGACAGTAATAATATTTAAATTGATCATTCGAATTTAAATGATACATACACACAAAAAAACCCCCAAAACCAAAAGACAAGGAAGAAAGCCCCAAATTCCAAAGAATTCCAAGGAAATAGACTGGTTTTTAAAGCCCAAGGAAAACACAACAAAACAAAAAAAATCCAACCTAATGAAAAAATAGTTGTATTTGCCTGACAGTTTCTTGAGTTTTCTTTGATAAAACTACAGCCATATTTGAGAAAGCTTTCCAGTTCACAGATCCATTCTATTTCTTATTGATGTTGCAATAAATTTTAATTAAAAACAAAAACAAAGAGGAAAACATCAAATGCACAGTTCTAAATGAAAGCCAAGAAAGGTACTAAATGCTTGTATTTCCACCTTCTAATGATGTTTGGGGGAAAAAAACAGGCCATAGAAAAGAAGTAACGCTTGCACAATTGCTATCAATGCACAATGTAAACAAATAAAGGAACATGGGGACAAACTTTTTAGCAGGGCCTGTTGCAATAGGACAAGGGGTAATGATTTTAAACTAGAAGAGGGTAGATTCAGACTAGATATAAGGAAGAAATTTTTTACGATGAGGGTGGTGAAACACTGGAACAGGTTGCCCAGAGAGGTGGTAGGTGCCCCATCCCTGGAAACATTCAGGGTCAGGTTGGACGGGGCTCTGAGCGACCTGATCTAGTTGAAGATGTCCCTGCTCCTTGCAGGGGGGTTGGACTAGATGAGCTTTGGAGGTCCCTGTCAACCCAAACTGTTCTATGATTCTATGAATATTCTGGTTTCAGGCTTACAAGTAAACATGACTTGCAAGCTAACACTGGTCCTTTGAAATTATCTTCATACGTTTATATATGTGCAGTAAAGAAACTGTCATTTTCAAACAGTCAAAACTGAAAGAAGTAGTAACAAGAGGACAGGCTAAGAGATCTTACTTAATGCCAGTACACAGTTGATATTTGGAAAATATACAAAGAACAGGTAAAAAAGATTTTTGCCTTTAGTATTTGGGAAATTTTTTCTAGTTTAGTAACCTGCCTTAAGGTTTCTGGTCCTCCACCAAGTTCCAACGTGGTTTAACAATTTGATTTAAAAATTTAAAACAAAAAGCATTCTGTTGAGTGGAGTGATAACATTCACATCAGATAACATAGCCAAGAAAAATCCAACTGGAAAAAGAATGTAATGATTTACTTGTGCAAGACTTGCAGATAGCCAGAACACCAATTCAAAACCTGTCAGACTTTATTATATATTATTACAGAAACAATACCATAGTCCTTTCTTGAGTTTGAAAACCCAATGTGCATCAACTTATGCTGAAAACAATTTGCTGTCAGTTTTAGATTATGTCTATATAAAAATCACTGCTTACAGGCCAACAGTTCAACCTATAGCCATTTCATATCCTACCTCACAAAAGGAAGGAAGAAAACTACTTCTAGTTCACTTCGAAGTAAACTCCCCTCTTCTAAGTCCTACAATAAGATTTTAACATTTGCAGAAAAATCATGGGACTCACAAGTACGTTAAGAGTTACTCCTTTGCTGGCAAATTGTTTCTCATGTTCGTGAACCACTGCCAAATCTAACACTGACAGAAGAAACACTTCAGAACTTCAACATTTTTTAAAGTCTTTCCATTGTTTCAAATATGCTCTTAGAAACAAACAACATTTAACATCCTTCTTATTATGTTATCTTTCCCAGGTCACAAACACCCATAATTTAAAAAAAATGTACGTAGTAACTGCTGTAGCACAAGATGCATTCAGTTACTTTGCCAATACAAATGCTAAGTTTTAAAATAAAATTCGAGCCCAAATCTATTTAGACAACTAAGTGGTCAGACAAAAAAAAAAAAAAAACCCAAACAAAAAAAAACCCCAAACCCAACAAAAACGCTAGGCATCCACCCAATAGCTCCCACTGACAAAATATTCAGATTGAGATTTTCAGATAGCCTGTAGCACTAAGCCATTTGGCAGCTCTCCTGCCTCAGTTTTCTGTATAAAGATGGACTTAAATCAGGGAATAGAACACTACCACAAATGGGGGATAAACAGAAAGGATAGTCCACATAGTTCTTCATGCCCCAACCTAGACCTTTAGAAAGTTAGAATGCAGGCCATCAGAAATAAACAAACCTTAACTACAAGTAACTAATTTTAGAAGTGAATTGAAAAAAAAAAATTCTGTGAAGTGTCCTTTTAAAGAAATATCTACTAGAAAAGCCCACCAATCTGACCCTAAAAAAGGGGCCATCACTCAGTGCCACATCTATTAGCTGAGTTCTTCCCTCAACTGTGAGACAAAAGGAAGATGGTGGTACACTTGCAAACTATACACTGAAGTTCCAGTTTTCATTTTAACCCCTGGTACACAATACAAATCAAATTTAACCACTGCAGCCAGATAAACTAACATGACTAGTGTTGAACCAGGTCAAGTAATTTTTACCTCCGTACTCCATTCACTAACTCAGTTGAGTAAAATTATGCCAATTAAAAAGGACCAACCAAGCAACCCATTAGACTGGGTTAGAAATCAGATGAGAGACAAACTGTCAGAGCTCCGGAGGAAGACAAGGTGACCACTTCACATGAATAGGCAACCCCACATATACAAGCTGATGTCAGATAGAACCCTAACAACTCACAGAGGTTGGAAGAGACCTCTAGAAGTCACTTAGTCGAACCTGCTGCCCAACACAAAGCCACATTCAAAGTTAGGTTAAGTTGCTCAGGACTTCGTCCAGTAATATCTTGAACACATCCAAGAGTGGCAGTTCTACAGCCTCTTTCAGCAACATGCCCCAGTACCTCACCATTCTTTTTTTTTAATCCAGTAAGAAATTACCTTGCTGTAACTTGTAACCACTAATTTATCATCCTTTCAACATACGCTCCTGGGAAGACTCTAGCTCCACCTTCTCTAAAACCCATCGGGTAGGTGAAGACAACAAACAGATCATTTCTCAGCCTTCTGCAGGCTGAGGAAACACACCTGGTGTTTAGCAGCCCCTCTGCTGCAGGCCACACAATCATCAGTCTCTTTTGCACTGGGGGACCCAGACCTGGAAGACCAAGCCTGCAGCCTGCTGGCTATGATTTCTGTTCTAATTCAGCAGGACAGCGAGCCAAAACCAAAAGGTTTAGTCTTAATCCCAGTATTCTCCCTGCAGTTGCAGACCAGAGCTAGTACCCCATGTAACCAAAGGATGAGGTTCCTCAAATAACTGATGTGATGGTTTTGGCGTTGGGATTTTTTGTTTGGTTTTGTTTTTCAATAGGTTGGATTTCTGACAGATCAGGACAATGAAATGACTTAACCTGGTCACCACAATTGCTACATGGAATATAACAAAAGAAGTGAAAGGCGCAGAACCACCCATTATCTCACTGCCCTATCAGATAGGTGAACAAATAACTGAGGGAGTTTTACAGCAAAAGTTACACTAAGAAACACACAGCATATCCTCCACTTACAAGGTTGTTAGCTCAAATACCATGTTGTTTTAGTGCCAAAATAATTTTGTTGCTTGCCATGGCAGATTAAGGGAAGTGTTTTTATGAAGATCTATGCAAACATTTTGCAAGGTAAGCATGCGTGGGCAGAAGCAATGTAATTCAGATATGTTCGCTGCTAACTTAACAGCGTGACTGCAGCAGCTACATTCTATTTCAACTAAGGCAGAAGTTGGGTGTTGGTGATAACAATTTTACCCAGAGCTCTGCATCTATTCATCTACCCTGGATCTCCGCGCAGGAGCTTCACCATCACAGTCAGACTGCTTGAAGTTTCTGAACTGGCACAAGTACCCAAGTGAAATACATATGTGCATTTATAGTTATTTTCTCACTTCTAAGCATTATACACACTGAAATCTCAGTTTGAAAATAATGAAACTCTGAACTGCACTGAAACCCGTTATAGATGTACACATTGGAACAAAACCAAAAAGGTGGGTTTTTTTTAATATCAGTTACCTTTATATATTCTCAACAGCAGCTGCATCCACTGCATACTGCTTTTGGGGATTAAACGTATTTTTTTAACCAATACTACATACATTTTGAAATATAGCATGGGACACAGTAAGTTGAGAAAACAGAAAAAATTGGCTAAAGAGCACATGAGGTGATCAAGTCATTTATTTTTACTATATATAGTCTTATCAAGAAAATGAGATACAGCATCCATTTTCATTTTTGTTCTTAAGGTCTAATTTTATTGACCTTAGGGTAAACCCAATCTTCCCCAAAAGTTTATGTTCAGATGTTAAACTTGTGGGGTGGACAGTAGCCAATTGAGACTAGACTTCTCATGTTCAGGCTGAGGAGAAGAAAAATTCCCCAACCTGTACCAGAGACACTTCTGCTGGGAGAGGTAAAAGACACAAAAGACTCCCTGCAGTGAAACAGAAAGAATCAGTTTGATCCCTTTGGTTTGGGGGAACTCAGGGATGAAGCAGCAGCAACTCTCAGAAAGAATTTTCATCAGAACAAGATACTCTCTGCCTATGCTTCATTCTAACTGAAACAGCCGCAGAATTTTGACATAGGACTCCCCATTTCAGTGGGTGATTGCTTTTATTTGTGGGAGGAGGGAGGTGAATAAAAAGAATTCCTTTGACAAGAGAGCTGCATTGCTAACCACAACCAGGATCATTTTACCTCTTTTGCTACAAAGAGGTTACATGCCATGAAGAAAAATCCCATGATCTAACAGCTTCATATTATTTTACAAATAGTACAACTCCAACCGGTGGCTAGAGAAGATATTTTTGCAGTTGATTTCCTTTGTACATTTCACAGCACTTGGTTACAGTATTCACCATTTAGGCTCCAATAAATGTGGTATCCCATGCCCTTGCTGAGCCTTCCCATGAACAAAGCTGTACTTAACTCTTGAAGGAAATGTAGAGTCATTATTTATCTCATTTTTGTGATATTGTACTGAAGGTAGAGGAAAAAAAAAACTCTACAGTTATGGACACCTGACTGGCAGAATGATTTACAACCTGAATTAAGGGGTGGGGGAACACACCAAAAACCACAACACAACATGGTCAGAGTTTCAAATTAAGACTGCCTCCTTAGTTTCTTTTACCCGAAAATATTTATGCAGCCTCAGAGAAGTACACAAGGCATGTTGATGACCCTACAGGAAGAGTAGATACAAGCTGACGTCGCTGTATCTTTGCAGTGTAACAACTACAATAAATACTCCACAGAGCATTCTGTTCGGAAGTCAACTTGAAATGTTAAATACAAACACGTTTCTATTATAAAAAGCCTTAATAATATTCTCCTGCACTTTTTTTTTTTAATGGCGAAAGCTTTAAAAGGCGTGCACTAAGTACACAACCATTGTTCTGCCAAGGAACAACTTGAGTACTACTGCAGTGCAAACATTAAGGGGAAGTTACACGATCTTACTTCAAATTGCTTTTTTGTACCCATGGGAAGAGAAGGGAAAACAAGCGAAATGCAGAAACCTACATCTCCATGGAAAAAGTAAATATTTACCTAGAATTTACATAATAGTGTAAATATAGGTAGCTACTTGAAAAACGAGAAGGCAATGAATGCATCGGAGAATTAACTTTCTAGCTCTCAAAGAAGTATTTTAAGCACAATAATCTCTTTCCAGAAAGTCCTTATAA